>NC_138378.1:53856602-53905063 GCF_054177405.1 Leptonychotes weddellii
TTTTTTTTTAAGATTTTATTTATTTATTTGAGAGAGAGAGAATGAGAGAGAGCAAGCACATGAGAGGGGGGAGGGTCAGAGGGAGAAGCAGACTCCCTGCCGAGCAGGGAGCCCGATGCGGGACTCGATCCAGGGACTCCAGGATCATGACCTGAGCCGAAGGCAGTCGCTTAACCAACTGAGCCACCCAGGCGCCCCAGGTCTCTTCTTTCTTGATGATATTTATGGATTTCTTTTTTCTGTTTCAGCAAAAAACAAACAAAGCAACAACAATGACGAAACGTTTCTTCGTATTAGTTATATGGAAATGCAGCCAGGTGCAAATTTATCAAAATGCCAGAAAAACAAATGGACCAAGAACTCAGATTTGGGGTTGTTTACCCTCTCTCTTCTTCCTTACGAAACTGTAGCCATGTCATTTTTCACAGACAAGTGGGAGATGCTTGGAGACGCCTGTCTTCCGCCTAGATGTTTGCCCTGGGGGAACACACACAACATTTGTCACAAATCCTGGGAGAATCACTTCTCATAGAAGGTTGGTTCTCCCCCCCACCCCTCTGCCCCCCGTTAGAACATGGCACACCGCGAGAGTGAAGATGGGAGGTAGGAAGGCGTGTGTACCACCGCCCACACCAGGAGGCCAGAGCAGACATTACTAATGGATCAAGGCCTCTCTCGCTCCCAGCCTGGACTTGGGGTCACAATCCTCCACAGAGCCTTACCAGTTCATCAGGGCTGGCAAGTAAGGTGGGAACAACGTGAGATCCCACAGAGCGCAAGCCCCTCGGTGTGTAGATGAGGACACCACGGCCCAAGGACGGGGAGTGACTCACGTGAGGTCACTCAGCACAGCTCCTAGCAAAATGAGCCCTCTGCTCAGCTCTGTGCCCCACAGATGTGGCTGGTACAGGGACAAGGGCCTCCCTCGGGGCCGAAGAAGAGGAGCCAGAAGGAGGCGAGGCCAGGCCTGGGTTTCCCTAGAGGCACCGAGCTGTTTCCTTAGTCTAAATCCCGTGCACCCTCGCTGGCGCAAGCCGAGGGGCCCGGCTCTCTCAGTGATAGCACTCCCCGGCCTTCTGTCCCTGGGCCTCTGGCCTTCGGGATCAAGGCAGGGAGTGGAGGGCCTGCCAGGGTTCATGGATGTCGTCCTCCCTTCCCCCATCCCAGTCCTCGCCTCCTTCCTGAAGTCTTCTGCCCCACTACCTCTGGCCAAGACCCTCTCCCCAGAATCACCGCAACTCACAAGCAGATGTTCATCTATGTGCTGGCACGTACTGGCCTCTCAAGGGGTCTAAGCCATAAGCGCCCCCTCCCGACGGCCACACTTCGGCCTTTGCTGTGCCTCTGCCAGACACCCTCCCCACTGCCTCCCACCCATCCTTGAACACCCATTGCAGATGTCACCCTGCCTTCCCTGAAGCCCACAGGTGCCTTACTCTTTCTCACCAAAACTGTGTTCCTGGGCTTTTCTCACAATCCCGATCCAAGAGTGGAAGGTGTCTGGGTTTTATCCCCTTAGTGCAGTGGACTTTGGACCTCTCATACCCACGGCACTCTTCTCCAGGAGAAACCCCTCCTCCCGGACAGCGCAGGCTTAGTGTGGAAACTTCCACTCGCCTGCACTCAAACTCCTTGGCAGGGCCCCAGCTCCTGGCACGTTGTGGGTGCTGAGGACATATCTGCCGAGGGGGCACAAGGGATGCATAGGTGATGGAGCCCCGGCCTCCAGGGGTCCTTGGCCAGCCCCACTCCCCTGGATGGGGGCCGAGACAAGACACAGCAGGGCTACCATGGACTGGTTCCCTGGCCTCCAGGCACTTCCTCTCGGGGCATTCCTGTCTCTCAGGGCGACAGCTGCTGCAGGCAGCACTAATGGGGGACCCTGGAGGGGAGGCTCCTCCTGGGCGGCCCTGTCACGGGGCCAGTTGGACACAGTGTCCCCCACCTGTGTTGCTGCTTCCAGCCTGGGGTGGGCATGGCGGCTGCCAGGGACATTCTTTCCCTGGGGGTGGGATACAGCTGCTGGGAGATGGGGAGGGAGAGGGAGGGCATGTGAGCTTCAGCATTTGAGTCACATCACAGCCAGACAGACAGATGCCTACACCGACCGATGTGCCATCACACAGGCACGCGGGCCCTCCCACTCAATTACAAGCCACACAGTGGCACTCCTGGTGCGGCCACGGCCACCGGGAGTTTGGGCAAATCCAACACTGGGAGAGGCTGAAATGACTGCAGACAATGAAGGAAGAAAATAGAGCAGAACCGGAAAAAACGGTGCCTTTATTGGTGGGGAAAGACTCAGGTCCTGTTGCTTCCACCCTGGCTCAACCCCGGGGACCGGAGGGACTGTCTTGGTCTTTTCTGGATCCCGGAGCCGCCTGCAGCCCAGAGCAAAGCCCGCTCAGCCTCACCGGCAGCCCCAGGAGGCATGTGGTGGGAAAAACGTGGGGTGGGGACCCAGGAAGTCTGGGTCTCCAGGTTCAGCCAGGACCAGCTGGGAGACCTTGGACCAGTCCTTTGACTTTTAAGCTTTCTGATCTGTGCACAAAGGGCAGCTCCAAGGTCCTTTCAGCTTTGAAAATATGTGAAAGGGGGTGGAGTAGGGTGAGACAGGGTAGTGGGGCCATGGGGGATGGGCGCTTAGAGAGGGGAACCCTCTGATTGTGGAGTCTGGGGATTGGGGAGCCCAGCACAGACAGCCCCTTGAGGATTTCCCAGAGAGAGGGGAGGACGGGCAGCATGGAGCCAGGGTGAGGGGGTGGGGAGGTAGTGTGGCTGCAGAGAATAAGCCTACAAGGGAGGCCAGGAGGCCAGGCCCTCCCTCCAGGGGCTAAGAGGCCCCTCCCTGTAACCAACCTCCTCTCCCCCACCTCTCAGCCCCACCTGACTGAGCTGCTTCATCCATGCTTCCAGCAGGTGGACCCCTGTCTGAGAACCGGGCTCCGAGGCTTATGACAGTGATGCAAAGAGACAGCCGGTGGACAGGGCTCAGGGGTGCACCTGGCATGCTAATGTCGGCGGTCATATGGTTGTCCTTACACCTATTAATGCACGTCTCTGTCTGTCCTCATCCAAGGCAGAGATTTTCCTAAGTTGAGGGCCATCATTTTGTCCAACCCTCTACCCTAAATACCACAGTGCTGGGGGCATGGTAGGTGGCTCAATGGACTTCCCAATGGGGACTGGCTGGAGATGCTTCCTGCCTGGGGTCCCCCATCTCACTGCTCACCACTCCCTGTTGCACTTCCCTTGGGCAAGTCAGGGGTGGTGAGCCCACTCCAGAGCCCCTCTCCTGGACCATTCCCCCCAGAGCCCTGAACCCTGCTTCAGACTCTCTGCACTTGGGTTCCAGAGACTCTCCAGGCATTCCTGGCCCTATAGGAGCCTTGACCCATAATGAAATACTTGATAGGCACTGTCCTCTCTCTCTTGGGACCCAGCCTCACCAGGATGAGGCTTGGTGACTCAGGTGAACTCATTGCAGACCCCGGACCATGTCGGGGCAGGCAGACTGGCAAGAACAGGCACCACCATTCCCACCCCAGAAGGGAAGGATGAGCTCCTGGCCTCAGGGCCTGCTCCCCGTTTCTACCCTGAGGTTCCCTATGGGGAACAATAACAAGATAAGAAGGATCTAGGAGTATTCTGTGGGTTTCTGTTTGCTGTTGCTTTGTTTTCTGAGCATTTCCTCTATCCAGGTACTTACAACCCTACTTACTTTATAAACATGATCTCCTTTTATCTTCACAGCAACTTTATGTCAGACACTGTCTCCATCACTGTTTTTTTGTTTTGTTTTTTTTTTAAGATTCTATTTATTTATTTGAGAGAGTGTGCATGAGCATAAGTAAGTGGGAGGGGCAGAGGGAGAGGGAGAAGCAGGCTAAGCAAGGAGCCCGATGCGGGGCTTGATCCCAGGACCCTGAGCCGAAGGCAGATGCTCAACTGACTGAGCCACCCAGGAGCCCCTCCATCATTGTTTTAAAGACAAACTCGCCAGGGCTCAGAAAGGTTAAACCCCATGCCTGGGGCCACACAGCAAGTGTGGGACTTGAGACTCAAACCCATGGGCGCCTGACATGAAAGTCTGTTGTGTCTCCACCACAGCAAGGGCAGTCCTACTTCAGAGGGGTCATGGTTCTTTGGCCATTTACCAACATATTTCCAGTCATTTGCCTCGTTGATTCTGCCAGCAATCTAGCATGGCAGGCGTTATCATCCCCATTTTGCAGGTGATGAATCTCTGGCTCAGAGAGGACAAGTGATTGTCCCAAGGTCACCCTTCCACTAAGTGGCAGTGTCAGGACCAGGACCCCAACCTGAGTTTAAATTCTATCCTTCCTCTTCCTGCCAAGAATCTCATCCACAGAAAAGAGAGCAAGAAACAAGTTTTCCTGCTAGAACTGCCTGGAGGATGAGGAAGAGGAGGAAGAGGAGGAGAAGGAAGGAAGGAAGAAAAGAAGGAAGGAAGGAAAGAAAGAAGGAAGGAAGGAAGGAAGGGGAGGGGAGAGAGAGGGAGGGAAGGAAATACCCCAAATTTCTTTAACAGTTTCCATTTCATATAATTTACAGATTTTCCGGCCTTATCAGGGCCCTCTGGACACAGCATGTTTCTTCAGCCCTTCAAAATACGGTGCTGAAAACTATAATATTTGGTTTCCTCATCAATGTACAATTGAGTTATTTCTTATCTCTATATAATGGTTTCTATGTACTTTGAATCCTTTTCAAAGACTATTATTCTGTATAACCCCCACATTTTATGTTAGCTTAAAATGAGATTCACTAGACTTTCTCCAAGGAAAAGTGTAGGAGGGAAGCCCCAAAGGTCCGTAGAATTTTGCAACCTGCTTTTTACACTTAATATACTTTGAATGTAATTCCAGGATGATACAGATCTGTTACTTATTTATTTTTTTTTGGTAAATACTTTGTTTTAATTTTCAATATATGTTAGATACAACAAAATGCAAAGAAACTAAGCTTGATAAAAATTTACATATGTAGACATGTATTTAACCACTACCTAGGTCAAGGTATTGAACATTTTGAGCACCCGGAATGCTTCCTCATTTCCATCCCAGTCAATACCATCCCCGCCCCCCATAGGCAAATGTTCTGATCTCTATCACCTTAGATTCATTTTGCCTGTTCTGGAATTTCATCTAAATGGAATCATATTGGGGCGCCTGGGTGGCTCAGTCGGTTGGGTGTCAGCCGTTGACTCAGGTCATGATCCCAGAGTTCCGGGATCGAGTCCCGCACCAAGCTCCCTGTTCAGCTGGGAGTCTCCTTCTCCCTCTGCTCCTCACCTTGCTTGTGCTCTCTCTCTCTCTCAAATAAATAAACAAAATCTTAAAAAAAAAAATGGAATCATACAGCATGTACTCTTTTGTATTTGGCTTCTTTCACTCCACATAATGTTTTTTTGAGCTTCACCCGTGTAGTTGTAGTTCATTCTTTTTAATTGCTGTGTGTATTTCTACCTTACAAACATATCACTCTTTGTTATCCATTTTTCTGTTGACATATATTTAGAAATGCAGATTAAAACCGCAGTGAAACCCCTTTCCATATTCATTAGAAAAGCCTAAAAGAAGCAGGCTGACAGTACTAAGTGTTGGTAAAGGTTGTGGGCAGAACAAGTGGGGCTCCCAGCCACTGCTGGTGGTGGTAGAACATGTTAGAACCTTCCTTCCCTGTTCAGCAACATCAACTCAGGTTGTACATACACATATCCTTTGAGCCAGCATCCCATCCTGGGTATAAACCCAAGAGAAAGGTGTGCTTATGTCTGCCCAAAGACATGTCCCAGAACGTTCATGGCAGCCTTGCCGATCATTCCGTTGCTGTGCAAGTAGCTGCCAGGCTCTCCACTGTGTGAATGTACCATCTCCCATTGGCAGGAGTGCTTGTAAGCAAGGCTGAGAGAAGCGTCGTTAGGCACACGCCTCTTGGGAACTTTCCATTATTTCCTTGAGGGTCGCTTCCCAGCAGTAGATTGCTGGGTCGGAAGCATGTACGTCTTCAAGGTTTGAGAGCCACATCGCTAAGCTCTCCCCAGAAGAGGTGCACAAGCTTTCCCTCCCGCTGACCCCATGTGCCCGTGGCTTTGAGGCTTTCATGAGCGGTGAAGTCACTCCCTGTTCAAATGCACGCCACCACCCCCTCCTGGGAGCCCAGGGAGCCAAGCTTTCCGGACTCCTGGCAGCGAGAGGAAGGAAGGTTTGGGGTAAACACGCTGGAAGCACAATGGCAATAGTTCTCAGGGCAAGGCCACCGGGGCCACGGGGCCACCAGCCTCCTTCCGCCAGCTGAGCCCAGGCTCCTTAGAGTGGCCGTTGGGGCCAGTGTGTCTGCTGGTGCTGGTGCCCTCCCCCACAAGGCTGAGCACCGGAAATAAATGACCAGTGGCCACTGGCCCAGGAGCGCAGCTGCAGCCCTGTCCAACATGGGAGCTTCCGTGGGTGAGCGCAGCACCCAGCCCTTCCTCCTCCCCCTCAGCCCTTCAGCCGGGTGCTGGCTTCTCTCTGAACTCCTTCCAGATTTCCCTTCCCCAAATGCCCAGGGTGTGTCTCCACGTGGAGGTAGGCAGGGGTGTGTGCAGAGGCTTGGGGGAGGAAGTGGGAATGGCCCAAGTGTCCAGGCCTTCCCTCCTCTTTGAGATCAGGCAGGGTTTCCCTGATGTGATAAGAGGAGCCCCAAGAAGTCCCCAGCTTGACCAACGCCAGGGCCTGAAATGCCCCTATTGTCCCTCTGCCTTTGTGTTCAGTGCAGGCCCACCTGCCCATCCACCGAGGGACTGGCAGTCAGCAGAAGGGAGGGAGGTGATGAGACCCCTTCCTCCCAGCAGGGAAGGGGAAGGAAGTTTGCCGGAAGCCCGCTTCCCCAGCTTCACAATTCTGCTGCCGGCTGCATGGGTTGGGCTAGCTGTTCCAGCCATCCCCACAGTCCTCCATTTCCCCTGGGTTCTTTCCTGCCAAGGGTCCAACCTGTGCCAACCCCCAGGGCAGAGACTGGGCATCTGGCAGAGGCCCCAGCTTCCCTAGAGACAAAAGCCTAGAGGAGAGGTGACTATCTGGTCTCAGTTGCCACATCTATAAGACAAGACGAACAATATGTGGCTTCTAGAGGCCAGGCTCAGGGTGGGGGCCAAGGAAAGAGAGAAGGCAGGCCGAGCCGCCCCGACCATGGCCTGCCTCCCTGCCCAGACTGGAGCCCCCAGCTCAGGCTCCTGAGCTTCCCCTTCTTCCCACTGTCTGCTCTGAGCTCCTGCCGCCAAGGACGGCTCTGCCTGACCAGCTTCATTCCCACCCCATAGCCAACGTTCCTGGCACTGGGTGCCCTCAGAGTTGTTGTAGGCCAGGCCTGGTCTCTAGTTATGGTTCCTGGAAGCAGAGCCTAAAATGGGGACCCCTGTGGAAAGAGTTACTGGGGAGTGTTCTCAGGAGCAGGGCAGTGAGGGAAGCAGGATGGGGAGGAGGCAGAAGGAAAGCAAGGATGTGGCCTCCAGCTCCTGCTGGATCCCAGATATCCCACGGGAGCTCTGGAGCGGGACGTGCACGGTGGCATTAGCCTGGCCTGGCCCATCCCGGGTCAGTCACCAGAGACAGGCTGGAGCTGGGGGCTGAATGTCAGGGAAGGGTACCCCAGGTGGCTGGGCCAGCACAATTCTCCGGAGAAGCTGGTAGCATTGAGCCTTAGCATCCAAGTCTCACGGCGCCCTGGGGAAAGGGATCTGGGCGGGACACCCACAGCAGCCTCCACACCCACCCCATTCAGGTGGGGAGCCCCCAGGCCACCAGCTAAGTGCCAGCCACAGGCTCACCACAGTCAATTTTCCTCCAGTCCCGTCTGGGAAGCGCAAGATCCTGGTCTCCACGTGAGCACATGGAGGCCCCAGGAAGAGGTCATGAAAGAGCAGCAGAGCTAGGGCCAGACCCCAAGCCAAACACCCCTGCTTCTAGAGCAGGGGCCTCCCCCTGAATTTCATGCTGTCCGTGCTACGTGCCTGAGTGGGTATTTCAGGAAAGACGGTATCATGGAGCCTCAAAGGCAAGGAAACTAAACACGGTTGCTGGCCCTCACATGGTTATTCCCACAGACATGTCCCTGATTGGGGGGTGTGACAGGGATTCTGTGCTCAGGACATGCCTAGGGAAGCTGAGCAATGTCCCCCCACAGCCATCCACTGTGGGCATTGGAGTCTGAGAGGACATGCTGCAGCTTCCACTCCTCGTCTTGGGGTGGGGCTGGGCCCGAGTCATAGGGCTGAACCCCACAGCTTGCCAGAAGGCAGTACCCAAACCAGGCCACCATGTACACATCTGACACTTCGGTGCAAATTTTTAAAAAGCACCCTCACCTGAAGAGACAAACCACAAAAAATACCCCTTCTAAGGGCAGTGCATTTCAGAAATAGCCCCTTGGTCAGGGGGTGCCTGTCCGAGCTCCCACCCCTCAGGCCTTGGTTCTGCAGGGCTTCTCCCCACCTCAACCAACCAGCACTGGGAGGCGAGCCCCCAGGGGAAGAGCCCATCATCATCTCTGGGCCCCCAGAGACAGAGACTTGTTTCCAGGGTGAGAGAGAAAGCA
The DNA here is from genome assembly GCF_054177405.1 of Leptonychotes weddellii. Lineage (NCBI taxonomy): Eukaryota > Metazoa > Chordata > Mammalia > Carnivora > Phocidae > Leptonychotes > Leptonychotes weddellii. Next base: position 53,865,201 of record NC_138378.1, read on the forward strand.
GGAAAAGGCCAGAGTGTGTGCCTTAAGGCTCAGAAATCCTGAACTAGGGCAGAGCTGGGGCAGCATGTCAATGAAGCTGCCGACAGATTCTGGGCCTCCGGCCAGCCGCACACCAGACCTGTGAGGGGGACCCGAGCCGTGCCAGGCTGCCGGGGCACAGGATTCAGGGCTGGGGAGCACGCGGTGGTTGTCTGGCCACCATGGCCACGGAGGTACCCAGAAGGCCTCGGAGGCTAAGGGCCCCGAGGGTCCTGGGACGCAGAACCCTGCGCCTCCGTTCAACGCGGCAACATTGCTCCCTGAGCCTTGCCAGGGAGCATCCTACAGTGCCGCCGGCCGGGGTCAAGGACTGCTGAATTGATCATTAGCTCCGAGAGACTCCTCTACTCCAGAAAGGGCTCTGACATCAGTTAGATTTGGGGAATGGCTCCTATTCTGGCTCCTCTTGGTGACGCACGGGACACATTGACATAGCAAGGAACTTCCCAAGCAAAAAAAAAAAAAATCTTTGCTCTGGAAACAGGGGGTGGTGGTATGAGTGTGCGTGGGTGTGCGACATTGTCCCTGTTTTATAAATGGGACTCCGAGAGGCCAAGGAATTGGCCTGATGTCATCACCACGGTCGGTGGCAGAGTGCCGACTCAGACTCAGGACTCTCCCACACATCGCCCCCACTCAACACAGCCTGGTGGCCTCCAGAAACGGGACCCTTGGCAACTCCTCCCAGGGGGTGCAGGTGGTTCCGGGTAGGGCTCTGGCAGACCGCTTCACACAGCCGCCTCTCCGAGCTGGGCTTCTGTCTCTCCCTGCAGTCGGACCCCAGTCCTGCTGGAAACCAGGAGCCCCTTGCTTCCCGTCCAGCCTGTCACAGGTCAGAGCTGGCAGACCCATCCTCCCTGTGGGGGTGCTCAGTGGCCCCCCATGTGCCCAGATCCTCTCCCTCTGGTGCAGGCTCTCAATCCTCTCTGCTCTCTGTCTCCCCTGAGGGCATGGAGGCAGGGCTCCGGCTTCCAAATTCTATTCCTGCAGGTGGACATCATCAACATGACTCTCTGGGCATTAAGAAGTGGCTCATTCTTCCAGGCACAGTGGTGGAATTGAAGACCCCAGGGAAGGCTCAGCGGGAGAGGTGCTGGAGGTTGCACGATCATCCTTAAATAGGGCCAGCAAGTTCTAGAATTCAGGCTGCTTTCCCCGAGCCCCGTCAAATTCCTGCTCCCTGCTCCTCAGGCTGGGACAGCAATGCCTCCTTTTCAAAGGAATTTCAAAGAAATTTCCCTGCACCCCAGGCAAATTTCAAACCCTCCCTCAGTGCCCAACTTGGTTTGAAAAGCTCTAATGAAGAAGCCGTTGCATTCCTGCCGCCGAGGGAGCTCCTAGACCTAGTGTCACGTGAGTCCTGGGGTGCCACCTGGACGCAAAGCATTTCTGAGTTCTCAGAACCTGCACGAAGACCTATGTGAGAAAGTCATGTGCACTTTCTTCTGGCTAAATCTAATTAAGGCGAAACACTAGCTTCCTCCGGAGTGGGCTGCGTGCCATCAGGCAGCTCCAGAGAAAGACTTGGTGAAAACTGGCTTGGCAGTGGCAAGATTCCCTCATACTGTGTCCCATTCTCTCTGGACTCTTATTTCAGTACCAAATCAATGTCTTCCTGTGGGATGCGTGGATGATAAGCTTCTGTTTCCCAATGAAGCTTATCAACTAAAGACTCTCCCCGTCAGTACGTCACCCCCCCATTGTGGGGGGCTCTATATGCACCTGATAGCTCTTTCTTATTCCCTCAACAGCCCAGCCTGAAGGAGGTAAGCAGGCAGTCAGAATCCTAAAGGTGTGGGAAGAACCAGTCAACCAGGAGAGCTAGGCCCCACATGCCATTAGAGCGAGCACAGCATAGACAGAGCAATAATTCATAGTCCAGAGCGGCAGGCTGGTGGCACCTGGGAAGTGTGGCTGGGGACCCAAGTGGCCAGGCAAGAATGACCTTAGACAATAAGCCTCCAAAGTGGGAAGGAGGTCTGGCATCTCGGGTTGGCGGAATAATCGTGCCAGGTGCTTTTCTTTGTGCTTTATGCTTATTTAATCTTTTCAACGTCTGCTGTTATTATCCCCATTTTACAGATGAAGTAACTGAGGCACAGAGAGTAGGTAACTCGCCTAGAGTCATACAATTGGTGTGTGGCAGAGTCAGGATTGGAACCCAGGCAGTCTGGTTCCAGGGTCCATGCACTAGACCACCACACCACACCTCACTCTCAGGGAGGAAGGTCCAGTTATTGAATATTGAGGTTACTATGGCTGTGCAACCCCAAAAGTTCGTGACTTAAACCATCTATCTAGCCCACGAATCTACAGTCTGGGTAGGGCGTGGTGGGAAAGGCCCAGGTGCTGCTCTACAAGATGGATGGATGCTGGGGCAGCTCGTCTGAGGACAGAAGGATCCCCCGGCACAGTGATGCACATGGTTGAGAGAGGGCACACGAGCAGAGGGAGAGGCAGAGGGAGAAGCAGGCTCTCGGATAAGCAAAGAGCCCGATGCGGGACTCGATCTCAGGACCCTGGGATCATGACCTGAGCCAAAGGCAGACGCTTAACTGACTGAGCCACCCTAGTGTGGCTGGGGACACCCAGGTGTCCCAGTTTCTTAAAGCCTAGACCCAGAAACTGGCACGGCCTCACTTCCACCATGGTCTATTGGCTGAAGCAGCCATCCATCCATCCCAGGTTCTAGAGGCAGGGATATAAACCTCACCTCCAAATGGAAGTGGTGTCAGAATTTGGAGCCCTTGTTTTAAAACTGCCACTTTGGGCCTGGCATCCAGAGGAAGGACTGGATCCTAGGAATGAAAGAGAAGCTGCTGACTGTTAGCTCTTGCTCGGGGCCGATCAGACGGAAGGCAAATGGACCACAGCACATGGACCAATGAAGTCTCCAGTGTGCGCCTTCTTGGGCGTCATCTCAATTTACCTTTGCAACAACCCTTGGACACACATTTTCTCACCACTCATTATAGATGAGCATTCTCAGGCTCAGAGAGGGTATTAGCTTTATCCAAGGTCACACAGCTGTGAAGTGTCAGAGCCTCTCTGATTCCAGAGCTGAACCCTTAACTCCTCTGGTGGGCTGCCCCCAGATGAGGAACAGGTCTGGCCTCAGAAGCATGACGAGGTCAGCTGGGAAGTGGTAGGAAGGCAAGGGGCCAGGCTATCCCTCCTCACCCACTCACCTCCTCCAGAAGCCCTGCCAAATCAGGGCAGGGTTCCAAAACATCCCATCCCAAGGCATCCTCTCCTCCCGGTGTCTCCTCTCAGGCTGGGACACGTACAGACCTTCCTCCTGGCCCTGCCTCCCAAGCTGTTTCTCAACCCTGGCCAGTTCCCGAAATCCCCCCTGTACTTCCTAGAAACCTTCCCAGAGGCATGGTCTCAGTTCCACCTATCTGGGCCATAGCTGCAAATAGTTAGCAACACAAGGCCTTCAGCTTTTTTTAAATAAAATTTTTATTTTATAATACTTCCAGATGCAGAAAAAGTGTGCAGGTAATACCAAGTTCCCATATTCTCCACCCCCAATTTCCTTTATTACCATCATCATATGTTGGGATGGGACATTTGTCATGATGAAGAAACCAATATTGATACATTATTATTAGCCTTACAATATCACCAGTGTTATCATTAAAGTATAAGTCCATACTTTCTTCGGATTTCCTTAGGGTTCCCCCCCCAATATTCTTTTTCTTTTCCAGGACACCACATTACATTTAGATGTTGTGTCTCCCTAGGCTCCTCCTAGCAGTGACAGTTCCTCAGACTTGCCTTGCTTTTGACCATCTGGACAGTTTTGAGGAGTACCTCTCAGGCACTTTGTAGGATGCCCCTCAGCTGGGACTTGTCCGGTCCCACATTAGACTGGAGTTACGGGTCTGGGGGAGGAGGACCACAGAGGTAAAGTGCCATTTTCATCCCATTGTATCCAGGGTACATTCTACCAATATTACTTAATCACTGTCTGTGCCTACCTCGGTCACCTGGTTGAGGTGGTGTTTCCAGACTGCACTGTTTCGGAAGGAAGTCACTAGGCCTAGCCCATGTTTAAGGAGCGGGGAGCTATGCTCCTCCTTGAGGACGAAGTGTCCACATCAATCACTTGGAATTCCTCTGCACCAGAGTTTTGTCTCGCCTCCCCCATTTATTTATTTAATCATCTGCTCATGAATATTTATTTTATACTTTGGGTAATAATCAGAGACTACTGTATTGATTTCGTTGTTCAAATTGTTCCAGCTTTGGTCACTGGAGCTCTTACAGTTGGCTCCCATGTCCCTTTGACTTTTGTTTTTTTAAAGATGTGCCAAGTTCATCTTGTGTATGTCCTGCCCCCATCCTAGAATCAGCCATCTCTCCGAGGAGCCCTGGTTCCTTTTTTTTTTTTTTTAAAGATATTATTTATTTTTTTGACAGATAGAGACATAGAGAGAGAGGGAACACAAGCAGGGGGAGTGGGAGAGGGAGAAGCAGGCTTTCCGCTGAGCCGGGAGCCCGATGCGGAGCTCGATCCCAGGACCCCGGGATCATGACCTGAGCCGAAGGCAGACGCTTAACGACTGAGCCACCCAGGCGCCCCAGCCCTGGTTCCTTTTATTGGAGAACGGTATTAGAAACCAAGATCTGGGCATTGAGTGTGCTTGTTGCTCCTGGGGTGTCCTTGCTTCCAAGCCCCCCCAGCTGATAGAACAAGGAAATATATGTTTAATATATGTGTGCCCGCTCTCCTGTGTGTCCATCAAACTGTCAAATATACACAAATCTATAAATATTTCTATATGTAACCACCTGTGTCTATATTTAGGTAAACCTGAGCTTATAATAATGTCTACAACTCCGACCCATTATCTTGAGGGTCGTTCTAGCCTTCTCCCTCTGCTTGCCTCTAACTAACCTCCTTCTACCCACGCCTTTGGTGAGAGACATGGCTCCTACCACCCACCATCCATCTACCTACTTGCCCAGTTCCAATATACATGAAACCACAAATGCTTTTGTCTTCCATTCCATGGTTTATGACAGTGTTTTTCAAACTGTAGTTTGAGACCCAATGGGTCATGATTTAAACCTTCTATCTTTTTTAATAAATCTTTTTTTTAGAGAGAGAGAGAGAGAGTGCAGGGGCAGGGAGGGGTAGAGGGAGAGGGAGAGAGAGAATCTTAAGCAGGCTCCATGCCCAGCACAGAGCCCGACGTGGGGCTCAATCTCACGACTCTGAGATGACAACCTGAGCTGAAATCAAGAGTTGGACGCTTAACTGGCTGAGCCACCCAGGCGCCCCGACTTACAACCTTTTAAAAACAGAATGAAATAATGTAAGATAGAATAGATCAATGCATTCAACAAAATAAGGGAAGTATAAACTTTTGTTTCAATTATATGTGTGGGTAATGGGTCAAAATGAAAATATATTGATCTGAAAAGCCTGGAAGTTGCTAGCTGACACAGCATATTGACATCCTTACTTCATTTTATCTTTAGTGTAACCCTACGAGGAGGGGTTATTACTATCCCTACCTTTCAAGTGAGGAAGCTGAGGCCCAGAGAGGTCCAATGGTGCACTCACAGTCTCCCAGTTAGTGAGGGGCAGGTTATGAAGAAACCTCCTGGCTCCCAGACTCAGCTGGGGTTTCCTACACTTGATCCCAAACAGGAATGTGGCACTTGTCTCCTTCCAAAATCCAGAGCAACATGGCCCATGGAAAGGAGTTCCAGGTTGGAGGGTATCTGGGTCCCTAAACCTGGCCGGCCTTACTTCAGTTTGGCGGAATGAGGGGTTGTTCACCATCCACCAACCATTGCCCCCCACCCCCAGAAGCCTACTCAGTGGGAGTTCAGCCAGGACCAGTCTCTGCCAGGGTGGGCAATTCACGTGCGGGAGTGAGCAGGTGGGAGAGGCTGAGAAAGGTCACACAAGCCTCTTTCCTCCAAGCAGATGCCACACACACCACACACCACACTTTGCAAGCACACTCACAAAAGCATGCTCTAGCTGGGGCTCCAGACTCCCTCAGGGCCCTAGTTCCCAGCTGTGAGCAACTGTGGGTCCTACAGTGTATCCATCTGTCTTGCCTCTACTCCCCAGGTTCTCCTGCTTTGGCTGAGACCAACATGAGTCCAGTGGGGGCATTTTCCCCACCTTTTCTTCTTTCTTTTCCCCTGATCTGAATACCCACAACACTGTGTTGTCCTGTGATTTATGAGCTCACAAAACTCACTAATCCTTCTCCCTCAATTACCTGGATGTAAAGAAGGCTCTGGTTTCTCTGCGGACAGGAGGGCCCTCCTTTTCCCTTGGACACAGACCACCAGGCCCTGGCCAGGGTCCCTCCCATGGGGCTGTGTGGTTTATTTGTGATCTGTTCATTCAAAGGTCACCATTGTCGAGAAATCCTTGACAGTGGTGAGGAAAAGGCAAGAGAAATGAGGGACAGTAATAACTTCTGTGGCATACATCCTCCAGCCAGCCCCTTCCCAGCCACCATCCCCTGGTGAGCTGGGTACCTCCACCAGGTGACAGTGGGTCCCAGCATCTCCCAGTGATGCCGGCCTGAAGGCACCAGGGAGAGTCCCCTGGCATCTGTGGCAGACACTTACCAGCAAGCCCAGTCACCCCCTCACCCTCGGAGTGAAAGCACTTTGACCTCACTTCAAGTCTCTGCTCAAGTGTTATCAACTCAGGGAGGCCTCCTCTGCTCCCCTCCTCTCTAGCTCCTAACACACCTTCCTGGTTTAGCATTTTTCCATAGCCCTTCCTACCATCTGACTGCTGTTTTCCTTATTTGTTCACCCACAGCCTCCCCCAGTAGAATGTAGCCCAAGATTTTTATTTTATTCATGGGTTTCTCCCTTGTGGCCTAGAACAGTTTCTGGCATATAGTAAGCACTCAGTAAAATATTTGTCGAATGAATAAATGAATGAGTGAATGAATGAATTTCTTGGGCCTTAAAGTGGCCAAAAGGACTCATTCTGTGGCCTGCCCAGAACCCTTTGGACATGTACTCCCAACAAATTCCAGAAGAGCAGTTGCCCGGACTGGCTGGTCCAGGCCCATGCCAAGGACAACCTAGACCCTCTCCGTGGCCAACCCCACTGGGGCTGGTGGCTGTTCCCAAGGCTGGGACTGCTTCAGAGTTGCTCTGTCTTTGTGGCCTGGCCATAGGACACCATGAGCTGAGCATCATGGGCCCACTCAGCACCGCCCCCCCCCACCCCACTGTAGGAGCCCCACCACACCTTCCCTGGCCCAGCACAGGACATGTCCCAAGCTTCTCACTGTCTTGGAGCTGCCTCCCACCAGAAAGAGGCCAGAGCTTGCCTCCAAACCATGCAAGAGTCATGGCTTGGGCCCAGAGCATCCTTGGTCTCCTTACACTTAAAAGGGCCAGGACCAGGGTGGGGCGGGGTCCCCAGGAAGGAAAGAAGGGAAGGGCTGAGGCAGCTGTGGCCCCATATGGACCCAAGGTGAGCAGGCACGTTGAACCCTGGCGTGGGGGAGATGCAGGGAACAGAGAGACAGCCCGAAGGCCTCCGAGGGGCCAGGCAGAGAAGGGCAGAAGGGGGACAGAAGACGGAGAGGGAGACAGAGAAAGGATCGGAGAGCCACAGTCCGGGAGCCCGCCCCTGACGACCGGCGGAGAGAGCCAGGGGACGAGAGCGAAGACGCGGCAGCGAGGGGGCGGCGGAGGGGCGCGGGCCGGCGGCTGAATCGCCCTCTGTTCTGGCGCCGCACTGAGGGGCTTTCTTCGCGGCCGTGGGAAAGCGGTGGGCGAGCGCGCGCCGCCGCCATGTGGACGGTAATTAGCCGGATTAGGGCGGGAGCCCCCCGCGGCCCGGGCGGCCGGCCCGGGAACAAAAGGCCCCTCTTTGCCCGCGCGAACGCGGGGTCGCGGGGTCAGCGGGCAGGGTCCCCCCGACGGGCGAGGGGCCGCGCGTCCGGAGAATGGGGCCTCTGTGCACCTGGCGGGGCCGGCTTTGGGGGTCCAGCCTCGGGTGCGGGAGGAGAGCAGGGAGGCGGCGGGGAGAGGCCAGAGGCAGCGAGACTCCCCAGAGGGCAGGGAGCTGACCGGCCTTAGTAGGAAGAGTACAGCCGACATGGATAACACTTACTGAGCGCTCACTGTGTACCAGCTCCACGCCAGGACAGCGTTCCTGTAATGCCCTGACTTTACACACAGGAGCGGTGGGTGCCGAGATAGTGACTGGCCCAAGGTCACACAGTCGGAAGTAGTGCCTCACACATTTGCTGTCCCTGAGTGGGCACTCAACAAGTATGAGTTGAATGAATGAATGAATGACCAAGTTGGCCCTGACCTCACCCCTGTGGTCACCCACCACCTGAGAGGTTTGGGAAGTGGGGACTCCCAGCCTGATCCGGAGGTGCACTCCCTTCAGGGAAGCTGTTCTGGGAGATTCGTAGGGGTGTGTGTCAGTACTGACCCCCCACCCCCCCACCCCAGGCAGTGCGGGAGACTGATCATTAAAGTCAGGAATTCAAATAGTGGAAAATGTGACCATTTGGTTTGCTTTCCAGGGGCCGCAGCAGAACCGTACCGCCCTCAGAGATCTACGCCTACAGCCCCCAGGCCCCTGCAATGCTCAGGGCAGCATGTGGGGCTGGGAGTGACCCATGGGGACAGGAAGAGGAGGACTTGGAACCTTCCCCTGCCACCTTGCTCTCACTAGCCACTCCAGAGAGTCAAAAATGCTCCAATTTTAAATGAAGAGCGCTCTCTGGGCGGTGGGTGTCACGCTCCAGCTGACCAAAGTCTCTCGACACGGGAGATGAAGTCAGAGCACACACTGTCCTGCCCGCGGCTGCCGGCAGCTGATGGGACTGGGGGAAGTGGACCGGTGGGCCTGTGGTGAGGCATTAAGGGCAGTGGGGACTGTGGCAAAGTCTGCCGTAAATGTGGCAGCGACTGCTTACTCTGGCTCATTAGTGTCTTATGGGCCAGACTGGTCAGGCCTGAGCTTTTCAAGAGAAAGAAATTCAGCTTTTTAGGTGGGTTTTCCAAGTTTTAAAGTATGCGGTATAGGTAGGGTCCAGATTCAGCCCACGGCTTGACCGTTCACAGCCTCCTTCCTATTGGTTACACTGGGAATGCTCCTGGTACTCTGAGCCTCAGGAAGAAGGAATACCCCATCCCTTCCCTCCAAGCCCCTCTCCCTCCAGCTTCTCCAGGGTCAGTGACTGAGGAGAGGGTTAGGGATGGGTATTGGAGGATGACCAGCCCTGCCCAGCTGCCTGTGTCCTGCACCAGGCTGTCCCCATGATGGAGAGGGCTGAGGCAGGAAGTCTCCTGGTCATTGAGATCTGGGTGACCAGGCACATGGCCAGGAGACAGAGGTTGTCACACCCAGCTCGGCCGGGGGAAGCCCAGTGAACCATTAAATGAGAGTTTTTCTCCTGGGACAGCTGCACTTGGAGCCCGAAAGCTGCCAGCATAGAAGGAGGAAATGCCTGCTTCTGTCCATCCCCACCGCCGTTCACCCTCACAAACTCCTTGTCGAGTATAGGAGTACTGTTATCCCACTTCTCAGAGGAAGAAACTGAGGCACAAAGGGCTGGAGTATTTGTCTGGAGGGAGTAGAGAATGAGCAGCTGAGGGGAGAGCTTAAAGGGGCTCCAGGTTTGAGCTTTGTTTGAAATGTTGTGTTTTCTTAAAAAGTAATGTGAACGATGCTTCCTGCTTCGTAACATACACGTGGCTATTTCGATAGAAAAATGATGATTGTTCTTCCTCCCATAATGTGGTCAACCCGACCTTGGGAGGATGAGCCACGTTTACCCTGTGGCCTCTCAAACCCGTGGCACTTCCCTGTGCAGTCGCAGCAGTCCGCACCCACAAGGTAGAGAAGCCCCCCAAAGACAGCTCACGACCAAGTAGACCTGAACCCGGGGCCCTGACTTTCTCAGGGGGCATGGTAGACAATAAAGGAGGTTTGGTTGCTGTTCATGTCTCTCCTCAGCTCCCCATTTCTACTTCATGGGAAACTGAGGTGAGAGGCCTCTCCTGCCTCCCTGGGGCAGGCACAGCTGTGGCTCCGAGCTGAGTCCCCGAGGCCCACTTGTGCAGCTGCGGACCCCGACACCCGCAAAGCCGGGACGCAGTCTCCTCCTCCCTCAGCTATGTCGGTGTTCTCTCCTTTTCCCAGACCAAAACTTCTGCGGCAGGAACGGCTGCCTCTCACTCCCGACAGGGCAGGCCCGGGTGGCGAAGCGCTCCCAAGCCCCGGGGCTGAGGTGTGGGGCCGGCATGTGCCCCCCCCCAGGAACGGCTGAGAGGTGACCACTCTCACTCCTGCGCCTGTAAGAGCACAAGCCAGGGAGCCGGAGGCCACAGAATTGGCAGCCGGAGAAAGAGAGGTCCGTTCTGGGACAGCTGCCGTCAGGGAGCATGGGACAGTTCCACAGGGCTGAAGGACGACCTGAACCCAGTGAAGGAGCTCCAGAAGCAGAAATGGGAAGAACTTCCTCCTTTCCCAGGAATACCCAGCACTGGACCTCGCCAGCCCGGTGGAGTGCTCTGGGGGTGCTGGGAGGCTCTTCCACGTCTTCCCCAACACCCACCCACCTTTCCCTTCAGGCAGCTGATGGTGGTTTCAGAGACCCACTGGGCCAGAACACCTGAGGCACGGAAGTGCTTGCTTCCTGACCCCACCCCCACCATTAGATTGGTGGACACGCTTAGTATCCTTGGAAGGATACTCAGAAGAACCCCCAGTTCCGGTGAGAAAGCCCTGTGAGAAATGTGGGAAGCGTCTGGCACTCTACAGTCCCTGATCAAATTTCCGAGCTCTGTCTTCCCAGCCAGGCCCCGAACACTGAAGTCACCAGTCTCTTCGCCTTTTGCCCCACAGCGCACGTAACCAGCTCAGGGGCTCACGTTCCCCCTCAGGGAGGCCGAGGCAGTCACCCAGCCCCCTCCAGCAGTGGGAAAGGAGGAATTTCATTCCAAGGCTTCTGGCTACTTAGGTTGGCCTCTTATCCGAGACTTTATCCTTGAGGAAAACGGAATTCTCACCAGTGTCTCCTCTCCCTCTCCCCTCCCTCCACCCACCCCCACTCACCTTCTGGGTCACAAACATGGACGTAAGTCTCCCAGCCTAGACACTGGAGGTGGCCAACAGCAGCATGGATGCTGAGGCAGGCCTGGGCCTCAGGAGGGGCTGCAGAGAGAAACCTGCTCTACCCATTGGTGAATTTGACATCACGGTTCTGGACACACCGTGGAAAGATGGGCTTGTGCGTCCAAAATGCAGTAAGCGGTGAGCTTAGGACCTTCATGGCCCGCTGATGGGATGGGAAAGGGTTGGGGGACACCCTGTGCGCAGCCTCGGTGGCTGCCTCCTTTGTGATAGAGACCTGCAGGAAGGAGGGGTCCATGTCCAAGGACAGGGGAATCCTCAGAGGACAGGCCTGGAAGCCCACAGCAGCATGGAGAGAGCTTCCTATCCAGCCTGGGCCAGGCCCCTTCACCATGTTTGTCGGGGATGAAGATGTGGGTGGGAGAATTCTCAAATTTGCAGACCATTCAAGTTGAGCAGCATAGGAAATATACTGAATAATAAAATCCAAAAGGTTTGGTCAGGCTGGGTGGAAAGGACACATCTAAGAGGTGAGTGTGAAGAGAGTATAATGTCAGGATCTGCTTTTGGGGTCCAAGGAACCACCTGCCTCGGCGCATGCAAAAAACGGAAGGATTTTGGGTATTCAGCTTAGTGCCAGTCAGCTGCGTGATGAATCTAAGCAAGACAGTGGTGTGACCTTCAGGTACGTTAAGGAAAGGCTTGTTGCCGGATTTCTTTGTCCCATAAAACCCATTTAGGGATTTCTTGTTAGTCCACTGACCACTCACATCAAAAACCTTTAGGGCTTGCTTAAAAATTCAGATTTCCAGGCACACCCCAGATTGCTCAATCAGGCTCTACAGGGATAGAGACCAGAATATGCATTTTCAACAACCTCCCAGGTGATTTTTTAGAACATTGAATCCCTGCCTCCCTCTTCAGCCCAACATGGGCTCTTGCCAGGACTGTCCTACCTCTTAGCAAGTAGGAGGACCCCTCCCCAGCAAAACCTCCCACTACACTAGAAATTCCACTAGCGGAGCTTTGCTCCTTTGGGTTAGGACCCTGCCCCTACAAATGGCCTTGCCAGTGAAGATTTGAAAAGATAAAGACAGCTGGTTTATAGCAAAATTGTGGTGGGGGCACTGGGTGGGGACACAGGCTGAACTTCCAGACAAAGAACAAGGCTTAATCATCCTGCTAGAGGGTCACGATCTGGCTCGGCCTGAAGCTGTGGAGAGACTGAGAAATAAGCCGTTTGTGCCTCGCTGGCGTGGGAAACGCTCCGGCTTTGGAGAAGCAGCCTGACCTGAGTGTAAATCCCGCGCAGGCCCTTAGCAGCTGTGTGACCCTGAACATTGACTTCAACTTCTCTGAGGCTCAGATTCCCGATCTGAGGTAATGATGCATTCCTCACCCAGCTGCTCTGAGGAGTAGATGAATAACGTATGTTATTGTGTGTATGTGAAGGTGCTCAGTGTTGCTTGTCTATGCATGAATGGGTAAATAAATGGATGGATGGATGGGTGGATGGGGTGGATGGATGGTTGGATGGACAGACGGACGGATGGACACACAGCCTCTGAATGTTTTTCTTACTTGCCAACAATCAGCCTCTGCCTCTGAACCGATTCTCAGTACTTTCCCCACCCCAGCATCATTCCCTGATGTCTCACAGATGTCTTGATTTGGGGTCCAAGTCATGCCTCCTAGGAAAACCCCTCTCCTTTCCCTGCCACATGCCCCCCAGATGCCTTTCTCTCAGCCCCTGTCCAACTGCTGAGGCATTCTTCGTGGCATTGGGTCTCAAATTCACAACCTTTCACAGGTTGTCCTGAGAGATCGTGCTACTGAACCCAGCTCAGGTCACCCCTCTGGCCAGCCTCCAGGAACAGCCCACCTTCAGGCTGGCTGGGACTTGTAGGAGAAAATCAGCCGCATACAGCACAAAGCCTGCTCTCCCGGAACGTGGACACAAGGAGGGAAAATAGGAGACAGGTGGAAGGTGGGAACTGCTGAGGGGAAAGAAGTGCTTCCAGCCAGCAGAGTTAGGAAGACTTCATGGAGGCATACATTTGGATCTTAAAGGATGCATAAATCTGGACACGTCAAGTTGGGGAAAGAGCATTCCAAAGAGATGGACCAGCCTACGCGAAGGCCAAAGGGGGCAGAGCAGGGGAGGCTCTGCCTGGCAGGAGCACGGGGGAGGTGGATGAGGGGATCTGAGCCACTGGATGGCGGAAGGCGTTGTGCAAGGCTGTGAAAGCCAGGTGTCTACGCAACTCCCCACATGTGAATCCAGGCAGAAGCAGGGGCTGTGGTCTGGGGTGACCCCTCTCCTTCTCCCCTCTAGGCTCCACCCACAACCTCTTTCTGTACTCTGCTGTGTGTTCTCCTAGCAGGCCTCTGTGGGCTCTGGCCTGGGTGCCTTCAGTAATTCATGGTGGCCTCGTGGGCCACCCCTGCCGACCCTGCCAAAGGAGTGAGTGGAGGGGCTCAGGCCTTGTGCGGGCTGTTGGGGGTCTCCTGATGGAGCTTCTCGGCCACAGACACAGGCAGCTGCTCTTTTGGTTACAGGCCACCCCGCTCCTCCCCTCCCCTGCAGCCTGCAAGTGGCAGGTCTCACCCCTGTACTTTCCCCCAGCTAATCCAAGCCACACAGAGAGCAGCAGTCTGCCAGCAGGTCTTGTTTCACTGGAATGTTGGCATCAAACTTGAGATCGGAAATGAACTCATTATCTGATTGTTTTTATTTATGAAAATGTAACTGCTCTGGGAGAGGTCTTTCTTGAACAGTCTTCTGAGTGGATGAGTAATTCTCTTCCCTTCATATACACATGCTCAGACACATATGTTAGGGCACAAACACGCACACAGAGCCTCAGAGATTCAGGAACCCTCCCCCCAGACACACACACACACACACACACACACAGAGGCTGTCACATGTTCCAGCAGATACACACCTGCAGGTACATACAGAGTCACTTGGAGACCTATGTTCCTTTGAGGATGGGGACCTTGTTTCTTTTATTCACTGTAGAGTCCCTAGAGGCACATAATAAGCAATCAGTAACTACTGATTGAATGAATGGCTGAGTAGTAGATGGACACACACACACGCACGCACACACACACACACGCACACATACCCAGGCTCTCTTCTTCCTGGAGAACAGCAAAGTCAGAGAATACCTAATTCCATAGCCCGAAGTCGTCACACCTGGTTCTGGTTGAGAACACATCATCTGGAACCTGCCAGCGAAAATGGCCATCGTCAGTTCCCAGGAGGCCAGGGCAGCCCTTCTTCTGACCTGCCAAGGCCTCAGCAGATGCCCAAAGCCGTCCCACCAGCCTTGCTAACCCTCAGCCCTAATATGATGTTCTGGCCAAGAAAGCCCGAGGTGGTTATGCTGGGCAAATGGTTTTCCAGGAATGTTCTCTGGGGGCTGCCCTCACTCACCCATGGATAGCTCAGCCGCAGGTCCTGGCACAGGGTCTTGGGCAATGCCAGCCCCCAGGCTCTGTCTGTCTCTCCTTCAGCCCATGGCTATGACTCAGGCAATGCAAGGCCTGTGAATATCTCCCTGGGAGGAGACTGGGTCAGAGGCAGGGCAGGTAGGCAGGCAGGGGTGGAAAGCCCAAGAAAGGGCTTGAGTCTGATCTCAGAGTGGAGCACTCAGCTGCACCATGACCCTGACACCTAAATGTCCCTAAATGCCTCCCGCATAGAGAAGGCAGCCTGCTGTGGTCACAAGAGCTCTGGGCTGGAGTCAGGCCCACCTGGGTTGACAACCCTCCTGGCTACATACTGCCCATGTGACTTTGGACAGGTCGCTAACCCTGGAGCTTGATTTCTCCTGGCACCTTGGGTGATGCGATCACATCCTTCCTGCCTGGCTGCCCTAGGCCCCACCTTCTCCTGACCTCCTTTCCTGCCCCCAAAGGAGAGTCCTCAATGCCCTCTGCAACACCGCAGACCTCTTCGTGTGACCCTTTAAAGGTCAGAGCCCTCCAAGATGGCTCGTCCAGTTCCTCACACCTGGCAGTGTGTAAGACCTTCCCAAGAAACTGCACGGGGGAGGTGGGAGAGCACTGGGAGGAGGGACAACCTATTTTACTAACACTGCTGTGTCCCAAGTCCTCGCCACTGGGAAGGAAGGATTGTGATCTCTCAAAACTCTCAAAAACCACCCAACAAGTCCGCTCCTGGCTACCTACCCAGGAGACTCGAAGGCACGTGTCTATGAATACATATGCGCGTGAGTGGTTGATTCACAGCACCTCAAACTGGACAACCCAACTATCTACCAATAGGACAATGCTCAAACAGACTGTAGGGTGCTCCATGCAAGGGAACACTTACGCGGTGAGAAAACACAACAAAGAGCTTCTGCTACACACAGCAGCATGGACGGATCTCCCAGGCATTGAGTAAAATGGTCCAGACACAAAAAGACTATATGGTAGAAGGGTAAGAACAGGCTAACTATCTATCTGTCTTTCTACACCTATCTATAGGGATAGAAAGTAGACTACTGGTCCCCTCTAGGGGTGGTATGTACTGAGGAGGGGCACAAGAGACCTTCCGTGGAGATGGAACGTTGACTATCTCGATCTGGTGGTTTCACGAGCACAGGCAGGTATGTGACATTCCAAAGAGCTGTTCACCTAAGCTCTGTTGACTCTACTGTATGTCAGTCATACTAGGGGAGTGACCCAAGTCATAAAGGGTCGAAGCCACACTAGAAGGAGGAGTTCTGAAGGGAGCTCACAGTGTTTACAAGAGGAAGGTCAGGGAACAGGAATAGCATGAAGCCAGTAGTGGAAAAGGCTTAGAGCATTCTCCCCAGAGAAACTGAGTGACTTGACCAAGGATGGGTTGCCATCAATGAGCGGGTAGGGACCTGACCCTCCAGCTGACCCCAAATGTGCCAGACCAGGTCAGGGTACCTTTCCATGGGTCTCTGCACAGGGCTAATGCCCATGCGCTTGGCTTGGGACTCAAGGTGGAGGCCAACCTCGGATCATCTATCTTCCCCACGTTTCTGCTCTTCACACAGCTTTGGGGCAAAGAAGGGACTGAGCACAAAGCCTATATTTTAGTCCCAGTTAATAGTATGGCTGAATCTCCTGGATGTGCTTAGATAAAAGGTGTAAGGAGAGAGCTAACTCATTCTGCCTTGCTTTATCATAAGCTAAACTCCTAGACAATCTCTTTTAAAAAGCATTCCAGAAAACCGCATGCTGGCCCGCCACCCCCTAAGCCCCTGATGCTGGTCTGTGGGTCTGTGAGTGGGCAGGAATGTGTATCTGGGTATGTGTCTGCCTCTGCATGTTGTGTTTCCTTGTAAGAGAGTCCCCTGGTTTTACCTTCATAGACCCCAGCCCCTCCTCATTCTGCTCTCTTACTCCTGTTCAGCATCCCCTGCCCCTCCTTACGGATACCCTAGGCTTCGTGCCCTGACAATGGACAGCTGATTATCTTTTCACAGTGATATGGAGAAGTCAAGTCCTTGTCCTCCATGGACCTTTTTTAAAGGAACCCAGAGAAGGCAAAGCTTAACTTTAAGGCACTGCTTTCAAGCACCATGACAGACAACTCAGAATCTCATCACACTGTGGGCCTTGAAGGTTGACCATGGGCAGCTGGTGGTATCTTCAGGACCCGAGAATCAAAGGGCATGGCACCCTCCTACCCCTGGAGCCCCAGCATCCGTATGAGTGACCTGGTAGGGTCAGGAAAGAAGCCTGCCAAACCTTGGGCAGCTCTGGACACGTATGCCACATTGGGCTCTCTAGAATGAAGGAGGACACCAGGGACCAATGGCCCCAAGCACTGGGGCTCCCCTCCCCCAGGCCCAGCCTTGTCCCCTTCTCCTTTCCTGGACAGTGCCTGCTCCAGTCAGGCTGAACTCCTCACATAGCCCACAGCAGGCCGTCCCCATTCCTCCTCCTCAATCCCCACCCGATGGCCACATGTGGCTCACACTGCAGAGCTCTCGGCACTGTGCAAAGTGAGTCAGGTGCCCATGAGGTATGGGGTGTCACTGGGCTCACTCCACAGAGGAGAAAACCTCTGGTGAGAAATCAAGTGGTTTCCCTGAAGTCACGCAGCTGGTAATGGGTGGAGCCGGGATTTGAACCCAGGCAGTCAGACTCCAGAGCCCAGCCCGACTAACCCCTGACTGTTAACTCCCCTCAGGAGCCCAGTCCAATTCATCCCTTCACAAGAGGGTGGTGGTGGAGGACACAGGCCAAGGAATCTAGCCACCCGGTTCATGTCCCAGCTCCTCCTCATCCTGGGGGGACTCTAGAGCGTGTTACCTCACCCCTCTGTACTTTGATTCTCTCAGCCCTGTCCTCTGGCATCAGCTACGTCCCCGAAGGCTGTCTTTGGCTCTGGCCCCACACTCTGTCCAATCTGTCCAGGCCAAGAGCAGGGCATGGTACAATTCACGGCAACCATTTGTAAGGTCTGCTCCCAAGACAGCCATGGAGCCCAGGGCTCAGTAAGAAAACTCAGCCGTCCGGATGTCACCTCCGTGCGAGTCTCCAGCAGCGGTAGAAACCAGCTGGGGGGCTGCAAGCACCCACCAGGGCAACTCGGCCGGTGCGGGGTGCGTAACAACAGAGGCCAGCTGTTTCCCCAGCTAGTCTGTGAACACCCCAACAGCAAGGACTCTATTTTCCCCAACTTCCATCCCCTGACAGCTCAGATACAGTCCTGTGCAGACACCAGGTCCTCAAAACACACTTGAAATGGATGGAATTGGGTTGAGGGTGTAGACACTACGACCTTGGAGTTGCTGGTTAAATATCTAGTCAAACTGGAGGTGCAAAAGGAAACAGTATGGGGTAGGGTGACTGGGGACTGAGATGCAAATGAATGCAAATGGTTCTGCAATGATATGCAGATGTGCATGTTGGATGTGTGGGAAGGAGTCCCATAGCTTCAGAATCCCGGTTCTGGTGGGCTCTGCCATCCCAGGGACGCTGTGTCTGCTGGAGATCTTGTGTGGCAACGCCCAGGGGGCGGACCTCCGTGCGAGTCTCCAGCACTGGTGGAAACCAGCTGGGGGGCTGCAAACGCCCACCAGGGCAACCCGGCTGGTGCGGGGTGTGTAACAGCAGAGGCCTGCCCTGGGAAAGGGCTGGAAGTGTAGCCAGAGCTGGGGATCCCTGGGATCTGCGGACATAGCTCTTGGGAGAGCTCAGAGGGCTGGGCCAGGAAGGAAGGACTAACTTGGTGTCACTTCCAGGTTTTCAGACTGTCCCAGCTCTCTGCCGTGACCACCACTGGGGAGCCCCTGGCTGTCTGCCACTCGCCACCGCCACCCCCAGCCCTACACTGGGCTGCCCACCAACCCTCAGCCCATACCCCAAGGGAGTTGGCAGGCCAGGGCAACTGGGGCATCTAGGGGCTTCCCAACATGGATGGATGGGCACCTTCTTTGGCCAGGCCCTGTGACTATGACTGTCACAGTTAAGGGAGCCGAGGCCCAGAGAGGTTGTGAGTTACCCAAGCCACACAGTGGGTCAGGGCAGAACCAGATCAGAACCCACGTCTCTTGAGTGGGGGTGGGGGTGGAGTGCAAGGACAGTCTGCATGGGTGGGGTCCCCCGTGGCAACCCAACCTCAGAGGGCCACCTCCTTCAGGTGAGTCGTGGCCAGGAGGCTGAAGGAGAAGGAGAGAATGAAGACTGGGCCAGAGAGAGCTAGGCTGGGCCAGCATCTGCAAAGCTTCAGGGGGCTTGCAAGGCAGCCCAAAGCCGGGGTTCCCACAGCGGCAGGTGGGCATCCAGCGGGCCAGGCCGAACAGGGCTGGCACCAACTCTAGCGGGGCTGGAGGTGCCAGTTCTCATCCGCCAGCCGGCCTGCCAGCTGGGGAAGCTTAATTAGAATTCCTCAGCCCTCCAACCCATTTCCTTCCTGGTGAACGGGACAGCTAATGGCCCCTGTCGCGGGCTGCCAGGGTGAGGTGGGCTGGCTTGGCAGCTTCAGGCTGGGCTGGGGGTGGGGATGACCTAACAAGCTCAGGAAGCGAGCCTCTCCCCGGCCCAGAGTACAGAGATGTGACCCTAAATTTCCCCAAGTCAGAGACCATCTGCCTGTCTGTCTATCCATCCCCCCAGGGCCCAGGGGGCTGGTGAGTGTGGACAGACGGACACAGGCTGTGGGAAGCTTTGGTGATTAATGGGTGATGAAAACCAGACTCCGTCAGGATGGGGGTGGGAACAGAGAGGCGGAGAGAGGCTGTCTGTTTTATGCTTGGCTCAGCTTTGAGCCCACAGCCCCTGGGGGAGGAGGGCGGAGGCAGCTGAGGGCACTGCCTGGCCCCAGCCTCGGCATCCCGGCCTGGGCAGCGGGCCCCACTTCGCCGAGGCCCACCTGGCACGTCCTCAGCAGGACAGAATGAACACGGTCACCCCACTCCTCCATCCCTTTATCTTCCTCCCTGCCGTGGGGGCCAAGGGTCCCGGGCGCAGACCCTGAAGCTCCTCTTACCTCTCGGCCCCTCCCAAACACATGACGACCCCATGCTCTGTTCTCAGGACCTGCTCAGCCCTCACGATGGAAACTTTGAAAAGTTTTCAATTGAGCAGATTTCCCCCCCAGAGATTCCTTAACAGCAAAACCTACATCTAAGAGGATTTAGATCCAATCTCCAAACTCCGAACATGCAGTTGAGAGTAAACCAAGCAGGAGGAGGCCTTTGCCTAACCACTTCTCATAGTCCCCACCAGAGAGACATCTGGGGGTACCTGGCAACACCTCCACCCTGCCCCAAAATGTCCCCCTGGCTGCCTCTCTGGGTTCCATCATGAGCTGGATCCCCCAAGGTGAGGGATTGCCCTCCCTCCTGAATACTGAACTGTGAGAGTTTTTCAAAGGCTTCCCAGGCGTGTCCACCCCCAGGGCCCTGGGATCTGGCCAGGCAGAGCCCCAAAGAAGGAAACGGGATACAGATCGAGGAAGTGGCTTTGAGAAGGTGGGGCACACAGGCAAACTTTGCTGACGGAAGATTTTTGCTGCTGGCCGGCCAGGCCTGCCGGTCGTCAGAATAAAAAATATTTTCTAGTTGTCAGAAAATACTTCCAAGGCTAGCTGTCGTGTGGTGATGAGGCAGACAGGTAAGGAAAGCAATGTTGACTCCTTCCTTCTTGTGTGTATTTGCTGGCCCACTGCATCTCAGAAACGGTCTATCTGAAGAAACCGAGGCCTGGGAGATGGTCTGCCCCCCACCCTCCCCTCAGGGGGGACGTGACAGAACTGAAATCCCAAGTTGGCCAGACACAAAACCCCCTACTTTCAAAGCTCCACCCCTCCAGTGGCTGTGGGGAAGGAGCTAGACACCATCTGGGAAGAATCGGAGATTTTTCAAAAAGGCCTCATGTGGAAATGAGAAAACCTTCATTAGGGCTTTTTAATTAATAAAGCAGAAACATAACCTTCCTCCTTGCAAATATTTCTGGACTCCCGGAGGTACCCGATCATGGGTCCAACAAATGATTAAGAAAGGAAGTATAAAATGTAAAAATCCCCACACCAGCCAGTCAGAAAACGCTTCTTATGGGGGTGGGGAAGGGCGCAGCCAAACTTTATGGCTCCCTGCATCCCAGCCCCTGTCTCTTGCCTAGACAGAGGCCAGACTTGTCATCTGAGAAGCAGGGGGAAGGGGAGGTCACTGCCCTTCTCTTGTTTCTTCCCAGAGCTCTGCTCTTCTGCAGGGAATGCAGGGCTGGGCCCGCTCGGCCGCCTGCAGGCCGTGCGCTGGAAGGAGCTGCGGGGTGATTTTCCTAAACAGAAGTGGAAGACGCAGCCCTCCTCCTCTGCCCTGAGTTGGAGGAGGAGACTGAGGCCAAGGCTGAGGTTCAGTGGGGCTCAGACCTGAGCTCTGGGCTGGACACCCAGCCAGCCCCGTCTGCAAAAGGCAACTCATCGTACCCTCCTCATGGACTTTCTTGGATGAAACGAGAAAGGGAGAGTGTATTCATTCCCTCTTGCTTCATAACAAATTAGCACAAAGTCAGCAGCTTAAAATAGCCCCTGTTTATTCTCTCACCGTTCTGAAGATCGGAAGTCTAGGTGGGCTCAGCTGGATCCTCTGCTCAGGGCCTCACAAGGCCAAAATCAAGGCCCGCTTCTAGAAGCCCTGGGAAAGCATCAGCTTCTGAGCTCATTCCAGTTCTAGCAGAACTCTGCTCCTGCAGGGGGAGGACAGAGGAGCTGTCTCCCTGCTGCTTGTCCCCTGGGCCCCTCTCAGCTCCTAGAAGCCGCTCTCCCGGGCCCTTCCCTTACACATGCTCCCCTGTGTCTTCAAGTCATCAGTGGCACACAGAATCCCCTCCCCTGCCACCAGCCAGAGAAAACTCTCTGCTTCTAAAGGGCTCGTGTGATTAGATTAGGCCCAACCCCCCCAGATAATCTCCTTTTTGATTAACCCCAAGTCAAGTGATTCAGAGCCTTAATTAGGTCTTCAAATCCCTTTGCCATATAATGTTACTGAATCAGGCACTTGATATTTCATCATGCTCAGGGATTAGGGTGGGAAACCGGGGTGGGGGGCATATTTGTAGTTCTCCCTACCACAGGGTGCAAAAGCACGTTGGTGTTTTTTTGTCTATGAGCTGGACGAGACTCACGGCAGGGTTTCCTTCCTTCTGCCTCCGGCCCTCAGATGAAAGAGTGGCACTGGGCTGGGTGGCCCTTCCCCCTTCCTCCTCTTGGGCCAGCCTCGGGGGCTTTTCAAGACCTGAGGAGGGATTCCTGCCTCAGGACCCCTGGGAGTTTGCTGATGTCCATCACTTTCTCCCTTCCAGAGCTTCAGCCATCTGCGCGATCTATGGTGGCATCTACATTTGCCTCCTCTCTGCCCACCAGAATCTGAGGTCTACCACTCCCCACCCCCTTCATCTGCTCTCTCTCCCTTATCGCAGTGGACACCTTCCAGGCCCTATTTCCCAGGTCTTATTACAAGGACAGGAGGGAGTCTGTTCTATACCCTTTGTATTCCCAACGCCCAGCCCAATGCTAGAAGCGTAACAGACCCTCAGCAAACAGTTGTTGTGGTTTTTCCGGGTTCAAGTATCTGTGGGGTCCATTTGCTAAAGTGCTGCTCTCCCCATCCCAAACCTAAACATTCCCTCCTGCAGCAAATGAAGCCCCATGTCACACTCTCCCTCAGCCCAAGGGCAGTGACCGAAGTCAGGGGCTGAGCATGTGGGAGCCTCAGAATGAAATGCCACCACCAATCCTGTTCTATCGCACGCATGCACGTACACACGCACACACCAGAAACTCAGCATCCCCCTTGGCCCATGGCTGGCAGGTCAAGAGTCACCCCCCACAGGCTTCCAGCCCTCGCCAAACCTGGGCCTTAGCTCCGTGATCTCTCTAGGAGTTTACTTGTGCGGGCCTTAATCTTTTTTCATCCTGCCCCTGAATTTGGGCCTGTGTTCTCATCCCCCAGGGACCCACCCACTTCCTCTTGGGATTCCAGCCGAGGACAGTGTGGTTTGAAGAACGTTCTAATCCCAGCCCCAGAGCTCTGAGAGAAAAAATGACTAAAAGCCCTGGAATGTGGAGCCTGCTGCTTCCTGCAAAGCATTTTGAATGAACCACGTAACCAGCAGCTGCAGCGCAGAGAATGGAAACTCGGAGGGACGTCAGGGCTCCAGGTCCTCAAATAGCAGGCTTGTGAGCAGAACAAGCCCTCTATTTTGGCCCAGCTCGGATGCCCTCGGCACCAACCCTCTCTCCCTCTCCTTCCAGGAACCAGACCCATCGTGCCAAGGACGTGCTCCTCTTGCTCACTTTTTCTGAAAACCCCGTGACCCACCCAAAGTCCCAGATTCTTTGCGGGGGGGGGGGTTTGAAAGACCCCCTTCCCACTCACCAGCCCCCAAGGGCTCATAGGACCTCACAGCCCAGCCACTCTGCCCTCTCCCGAGCAGGAGGTTGGCACGGTCTCCAGCCCAGTCCCATCCTGGAATCAGTCCCAGGCCAAGCATGGCAGTGCCCACCACCTCAAGAGGACAGCCGCAAGCAATATACTGTGCTGGTTTTAAACATGGATCAAATTTGTTGACATATTTCCTATCGAAAAATGGAAGGGATGCCCCTCTTCTGTCCCTGGGTAAGCCTTTGTTAACTGCCTTAACATATAGAGTATTGTAGAAATTACATTGCGTGACTTCCAAGGCTGGGTTAGAAAAGGTGACATAGCCTACGTCTTGCTCTCTCTCAGGACATGTGCCTTTAGATCCCTGAGTTGCTGGGGGAAGTCTGGCTGCCCTGAAGCTGCCATGTGGCAGATCTCATGTGGAGAGGCCACAGAGAGACAGAGATGTCTGAGGAACCCCAGGTATTCCAGCCTCCCTTGTTTGAGTCCTCCCAGCCCAGGTGCCAGATAGGTGAGTGACGAAGACTTTACCTCAGTCACAGCCTGACTACAACCTCATGAGACCTCAAGCTTGCGGTCAGGTATGCAGTGAATTATTTATTTATTTAAAGATTTTTATCTTTAAGTCATCTCTACACCCAACATGGGGCTCAAACCCACAACCCCAAGATCAAGAGTCGCACGCTCCACCGACCGAGCCAGCCAGGCACCCCATATAGTAAACACTTTCTGAATGTTGCTTATCCTTCACAGAGCTTCTCAGTGGCTGTTATCCTGAATCAAACAAAAGTGACATTTAGTTTAAGTATACTCTATGTATACTTAAAGGAAGGAAGGAACCGTGTGCTTGACAGAGAATATTTGTTGAATACATGAAAAAGAAAAAGGACTTTTTTGGTGGTAGCCAGTCTCCAAAGATGGCCCTGGGAAACCATGCCATGCCTCCTGTTACTCATTCCCTTGCCGAGTGCCCTCCCATGCTGCATCTGGTCTGGGACTCACCCTAACCAATAGAACATGGCCAAAGTGATGGTGTACGGTACAGGGATTCTTTTCACATGCAAAATACACTCACTCTCTTCCAACGATCCCCAAAAGTCTCATCTGTGATGGCATCAGGTTTAAGCTAGAGGACTGGGATCCCATCATCTAAACCAGTTACGGAGGAGGTTCCTCAAATGCAATTTCTCAGACACAGCTGCTTGAGCACTATTCCTCTTTATTTAAAGACTTGTGAACTGAGAAGAAAGTTATCTACTCCATACACACCCAACACACAGTGATGGGACAGGGCCTAGGATGATCACTATAAACATTCCCATTCAAATGGCATGGGGGAGGCACACAGCAGTCACCGGTCCATAGTCACTGTGAAATCCAAACAGGCACATATTGCCCATTTCTTGGTTAGGGGTCAGTCCTACTGCCTGGGAATGTTTCCCAATGGCTCTGTTTTCTGGGCTCTCAGTTCCACCTTCTGAATCATCCTTCCTTCGCTATAAAAACCCACTGGTGTTTACAACTGGGTAGCTTTCTCAGCTTGCTTCCTTCTGGGGGGCCCAAAGTCCAAAAAAATTATGGAGCTTTTTCATTTTGTTCTACTCTGTACTTTTCAGTCCGAGCTGATGGTGCTTCTGACAATACAATTCATTTTAAGACTTTGTGGGTTTCCTATGGATCCTATTGCGCTTCACTCCATTAACCAAAAGCTATACTAAAAATCTCATCAAGATCAGCTCTTCTCTACTTTGAGCCTTTCATGAGGTTGTTGAGGGATAATCCTCTTAACATTCTTTTTTTTTTTTTTTAAGATTTTATTTATTTATTTGACAGAGAGAGAGCACAAGCAGAGGGAGCAGCAGAGGGAGACGGAGAAGCAGGCTCCCCACTGAGCAGGGATCCCAATGTGGGGCTCGATCCCAGGACCTGGGACCATGACCTGAGCTGAAGGCAGACACCTAACCGACTGAGCCACCCAGGCGCCCCAATCCTCTTAAAATTCTTAGAAGCCCGGTTATTTAATAAACAGACTGTGAGGCATGCTCTTGAAATATTCAGGGGGCCTTTGTCTATCTGAAAGATTTTATGAAGCATTTGATCTTTCTGAGGTTTTAACAAAGGTTCTTATAGTCCCACCCTGGATTTTATCTTTGTCTTGAGGCCCTTTCAGACTTTGAGAATTTTTTGCCATCTGGGGAGGCTGAGAATGAGAAACCACATTTACTTTCAAACCCAGAAAATCCTTGGCTTTCTAATATTTTCTATACAATTTTTACACAATTCAATACAATTTTAATAATTTCTATACAATATTTTACATACAATCTATAGAATTGCTTGAAAATTAAACTTTCCTTTTTTAAAAAATGTATTTCTTTTTTCAGAGAGAGAGCTTGAGCACGAGTAGGGGGGAGGGGCAGAGGGAGAGGGAGAGAGAGAGAAAGAATCTTAAGCAGGCTCCACACCCAGCAAATGAGCCCGACTTGGGGATTGATCTCATGACCCTGAGATCATGACCTGAGCTGAAATCAAGAGTTGGACACTCAACTGACTGAGCCACCCAGGGGCCCCTACACTTTCCTTTTTAACTCATCTTTCTCTATCTTTATCATATGCAGCTAAAATAATCCAAGTGGCATTTTTGACATTCTGCCTAAAAATCTCCTCAGCCCAAACCATTAGGTCATTAGGTACCTTCTCTGTTATCTACATCACTTCAAGTGACAATGTTGCTAAATTTCCCTCCAATGCCTCGTAAGGGTCCCCTTGGCTCCTGCTTCCAACAACATCTTCCTCACCAGCAGCCTCTTTGGAGGCCATCAGGCTTCCCCTTCCAATGCCTTCAAAACCCTTACAGTTTCTGCCCACCTCCCAGTCCTAAGCCAGAGATTTAGGTTCCCTTATGGCAGCTGTCTACCTCCAGGTCATGAAAAGCCTGGATCTGCTGTCCACTGCCTTATAACAAACCATCCCAAAACAATGACCCCAAACTAATAACAAGCATTTATTTTGCTCATGAATTTGGGGGTTGACTGAAAATAAGCCAGGCAGCTCTCGCTCAGGACCTCTCCATGAGTTTTCAGGCACTTCTGGGGCTCCTCGAGCATCTCTCTGTGTGCATGAAGTCTTTCCACAAGCAACCTCAGGGTGGATTTCACTTATGGTCCCTGAAGGCTCCCAGCATGAGTGTCCCAAAAGGAGCCATCAGAAGCTGCATGGTCTTTTCTAACCTAGCCCTGGAAATTACCCGTGTCACTTTTGCTGCAGTCTGTTTGTCGAGGCGCTCCCAAACCTCTACCCAGGTTCAAGGGGCAGGGACGTAGACTCCTCTCCCTCTGGTGCAGGCTCTCAATCCTCTCTGCTCTCTGTCTCCCCTGAGAGCATGGAGGCAGGGCTCCGGCTTCCAAATTCTATTCCTGCAGGTGGACATCATCAACATGACTCTCTGGGCATTAAGAAGTGGCTAATCAAAGGACTATGGACATGTTTTGAAACCATCATCAAGAGGTTGAGTAACATGTCTAAGGTCACACAGCTGGAAAGTGACAGAGTTGAGGTTTGAACCCAGGCATTCTGATTCCAGACTCACATCCTTAACTAGTCTACACCGCCTGCAGTACTGGTAGACATGGCAGCTGATGGCGCAGGCTCCAGGAGTGGGTAGGTGCTCTGTCCTGGGAAAGCTCCCGACTTGCTTCTCTATACTCAGCTTGCTCTCAGAAGGGGAGTGGGACTCGTATTAGACACAGGGGCTGCCGGATGTAAAATGAATGAACCAATCAGAGCTGGAGCAGCCTCTTCGCAAGGCATTTTCTCCTCCCTGTGATGGCTGGCTTCCCCGTGGCCACCCGTGCCTTGGTGTGGTTCCCATGTCACTCTCACCACAGCTGTAGACACCTCCTTGTCTACTCACTCTTGTGCACTTGATCTTGCTAAGTGTGTTCCCATGGGGGAAAGAGGAGTGCCCCTTGACATTTCAAGAATGTCTGCCGAGCTGTTTGGTGGAAACCTGCAGATCGCTCATCAAAGAAGATGAGGCTTCTGTTGACTTTACCAGGCCACGGAGTTTTCCTAAATTTCCTTTAAGGCTTGACTTTCTACAGATTTCAACACACAAAGATTAAAAATTATATTTTTGGTCACGAGCATTAAAGTCCTAAATAGGGCTTGCATGATTGACCCACATTTCCAATAAATCTTATCTGAAGTAATGCTTCATATTCTGAATGACACCTTGGTGCAGAGGACAAATCAGCCAGGATACAAATGGTGGGCAGGTAGGGCTGCCATGACTGGTAATATAGTCTGGGCACTGCACCAAGCGGCCTTGTTACCCAGCCCCACATTCCACTGGCCCAACATTTCCCCTTGGTGAGGGACTGTATCTGCCTGGAGGAAACAACAGCTTTTTCTAATTTGTCTGTCCAGAGGGACACCTTTTTCTAACGTAACAAAGATACCATATGTATTAGAAGCAGAACTAGGGGACAGCTGGAAGATATAATAAAATATTATATTAACCTACTCCGTAGGACAAGTGATAGAAATCAACCCTGGCAAATAATAATAATAAATTTATTAAATTTCAAGAAAGGATTGAACAACTTAGCCTCAGGAAAGGCCAGAGGCAGGACAGTTCCAAGGACCTAAGCATCTGGAGTCAATGAACTACCTCCTTAGAACACTTCCATTAAAGCAGCCCCATCCCCACAGCGGCCAGTCTCTACCTCTTGGTTCAAAATCCCAGAATCTTGACAGAAAGAATCTGATTGATCCAGCTGGATTTAGCTGTTCCCTCCATACCCATCAGCTGTGGCCAGGGGTGGGAAGAATCATTGAGAATAGTCTGTACCATAGATTGAGTTGCTGAGCTCCTCACTGTATTAGGGGGTTCCCAGAGCCCAGGCTCTTAACTTTGAGCCAGGCAGCCCTCCCAGAGTCACTTGTAGAAGTTCTGTACAATGACTAGCTAGGATTTGCCATCCCCAAGGCAGTCAATGGCTGATCAATCCAACCATTCAGAAAAAAAATTCCTGTGGCCGTTCACTCCCTACATAGCAGGCAATGACCCTCTCCATTCACTAAAGATCTTATTTATGAGTGCTTTTAGCTTCTCAAGTCAGTTCTTCATGTTCTTCTCCTTATTGGGACTTGGGTCACTGGCAGACCAGAGCAGATATTCAGCGTTATAAAACTATTCAGAGGCCAGTCTAGGCAAAAGTCACAAAATTATCTTGCAGTGTCTTGCTCAACAACCTCTTAAAAAAAAGTATTTTTTTTAATTATCACACATTTAAAGATAATTGAATGGGGGTGCCTGGGTGGTTCAGTAAGTGGCTGACTCTTGATCTCAGCTCAGGTCTTGATCTCAGGGTTGTGAGTTCAAGCCCCGTGTTGGGCATGGAGCCTACATACATGGATACATACATACATACATACATACATAAAATCAAATGGAGTGTTACTGGCTGGCTCAATCATTAGAGCATGGGACTCCTGATCTCGGGTCATGAGTTCAAGCTCCACCTTGAGCATAGCGCTTACTTAAAATAATAATAATAATAATAATAATTGAACAGAAACCCACGTAGCCACTCCCCAGTTTCAACAGACGTTAATGGTTTGCTATTTTGCTTCAGTTTCCTTATCTTTTTTTAAAGAAATAACACCTTACAGCTACAGCTAAATCCTTGCCCATATTCCTGCTCCCTCCTGCCCGTGCAGATATGAGTGCCATCTTAAAGTTGGGAGTATCATTTCCAGTAGTGATTTTGGCTTTGACTTTTCTTTCTGTCTGGACCTCAGGTGCACAAGTTAAGCGATCATTCTCTCAACAGCATACTCTCATCACTGTTCCTTCTGCACAAAGGCCCTCTCTTGTTTTATTTTATCCCTCTGATCCTTGCTCACTACCCCAGTGCACCCCACCCCTTAAGGCAACCACAGTAATGTGTTTGTATGCGTTCCTCTAAAGCATACATGTGTACATGTATTTTTAGTTTAGGGTTTAATTTTTAGTTTAGTTTTAGTTTGGGGTTGTTATTGTTGTTGTTTTAGCTTTGAGGCACTTTATTGTAAAAGGCTGGTACTCATATCCATAAACGAATAAGAACTTAAAAGTCATCATACATTTACTTCATTTTTTAGCTTGACTTTCTAGTAAATCTTTAGCTTTATTGATTGGGGCCGCTATCTAAAGAGATCCTCCCTTGTCTGGGGGAATCATTTAAATTTAAAAGCATCATTTGTCAATGAGCATCACATTTTTCCTTTATTGCCAGTAGGGTTATGCTCAGTATTAATGCTGCTTATGCTTAGTACTAATGCTGCTTCCCATTTTGCGATTTGGGGTTCAAACCCACCTCTGTAATAGCCACCGCTGACGGCAGATTTTGGTAGATTTTGAGAAATGTGTTTTCCTTGAGGCTCCACATGCCCCATGGCTTGCGAAACAGAACAGCTTGCAAATCCTGCAGCTTCTACGGCTGGACTGGCCATGGCTCCAGCCCGGCTCCCCTGCCTCCACGGAGCCCAGAGGCCACAGTCACCCACCTCCACGGCTCTTCTGGCAAGTGATGTGCACACCCCCCCCCCAAACAGGCACTGTGTATTTCCAGTTCACATAAATGACACGGTGTCGGAGATTTTATTCTGTTTCTTGCTTTCTCAGCCAGCACTACACTTTTAAGGTCCACGCATATCGTCGGGTGTTCATCTAGCTGCAAGGGCATTCACCCCTTTTCACTTATCCCATTCCTCCAGTGAGGTGGAGGAGAGAGGAGCAAAC
Source organism: Leptonychotes weddellii (assembly GCF_054177405.1). Classification (NCBI taxonomy): domain Eukaryota; kingdom Metazoa; phylum Chordata; class Mammalia; order Carnivora; family Phocidae; genus Leptonychotes; species Leptonychotes weddellii. The sequence goes on from NC_138378.1 coordinate 53,895,016, forward strand.
TGAGGAAGTGGTTAGGACCGGGCTTGTCCTCAAGACGCTATCCCTGGAGAGAGAAGTGTCAATGCACGTGTGCACGCAGGTACACACACACACACACACACACACACACACACCCCACTTCTGCTGGGGCCCCGGCGAGTGGAGGTGGGGGAAAGCCAGCCGAGAGTCCTATCAAAGGAGGACTCATTTCAGAGCTCTGCTCTTACATCCAAGGCCTTGCCCCCTCCAGGAAGCCTGCCCTGACCACCCCATTCCATGCAGGTCTCTCCCCATTCTGAGGACTGTGAATCTCATCTAATCATACACTAGTCTATTCTAGTCTTCCTATTACTCTCTCCCTCATTAAGCAGACATCCTCTGGAAGGAAAGGACCGTCTCTTGTCCTTTCTGTCTCTCTTGCTCGAGGCCTGGCCCTCAAGAAAGGAGGGCAGGGAGTGGGAAGCAGAATAGCGATTTCCTTAATTCAGGCCCCGCTCCCTCTGTTTCAGGGACATGCCATCTTTCAGCAAACGCTTCGGTGCCAGGCTCTTAGAAGTCCAGAGAGAAAATACATGCTGTTCCAGCTCTTAGGAAGCCATTTATGGGGGTTGCAGACACCCAGACATGGAGTCATAGGATGGCACAGAGAAGACAAAAACAAGCAGATACTTGGGGTGCTGAGGAGGAAATCCCAGCACAGCTCAGAGGGAGGCCAGGGGGCTCCTAGACGAGGCGACATCCAAGCTGTCTCCCGCTGAAAGAAAAGAGGTAAATTGAGAATCGGGAGCTGGGCGAAGGGATTATGAAATAAGATCGAGAGGATACAAGGAATACCAGTACTGCCTGCTTCCAGTTATCATGGCTATACATCAAACAACCACTTTATTATGTTTGCAGAGTCTCCGGGTCAGGAATCCGGACAGGACACAGCAGGAAGAGCTTGTCTCTGCCCTGGGTCATCTGGGGCCTCAGCTGGAAGCATCCATGGCAGGGCTTTGGAATCACTGAAGGCTCATTCACCCACAAATCTGGTGGCTGGTGCTGACTGCAGGTTGGGTCCTCAGTGCCTCTCCATGTGGTTTTCCCATTGGTCTCTCCGGGCGGGCTGGTGTGGGCTTCTTATATAGCACGGTGACTGGGTTCCTGGAGTGAGCATCCCCAAAAAGAGAGAGAGCCAGGTGGAAGTTATATGACTCAGCATCCCAAAGCATCCCTTCTGCCATACTCTATTGGCCAGAGCCATCACAACTGCCTGGCCCAGATTCAATGAGAGGAAACAGACCCCCCCCCCCCTCCCCGGCTCAGTGAGAGGAAAGTCAATCATCTTGCAAGAAGAGCATGTGGGATGGGATATACATTTTGGTGCAGCCACCTTTGGAGAATACAATCACCATGGTATGTATTGATAAGGTGGAGGGTGAACAATGAATGGGTAGGCATCCAATATCACTGGAGTATAATATGTGAAATGGAGGCAGCCAGATACGAGGCTACAAGGATAGGTCAGGCCAGGTGCTGGAGGGTCTTAAAACCACACTTAGGAGAATGCTTACAAAGGAGCATTTTGGAAGCCCAGGACTCCTGCCCCCTCATTCCCGTCACCCAGCACCTCCTCTGTGCTTCATCAGAAAATATCTAAGACTCTCTATGGGTGACTAAAGCAAAGGGACTCTCAGGATTGGTCTGCACCCTTGAAGTAAGTGTCAAGGACAGCTAGACACCAGCCCCTACCCTTGTGCCTATATGTGCATGTGTCCACACCTACCTGGCCAAGCCCAATCTCTTGGCTCCAGAGTCCTATGGATGCTGCTGCTTGGGTAGCAGAGACTCTTCAGAAATGCCCTTCCAGGGGCACCTGGCTGGCTCAGTCAGAGGAGCATGGGACTCTTTTTTTTTTTAAATATTTTATTTATTTGACAGAGAGACACAGCGAGAGGGAACACAAGCAGGGGGAGTGGGAGAGGGAGAGGCAGGCTTTCCGTAGAGCAGGGAGCCCGATGTGGGGCTCGATCCCAGGACCCTGAGATCATGACCTGAGCCGAAGGCAGACGCTTAACAACTGAGCCACCCAGGTGCCCTGAGCATGGGACTCTTGATCTCGTGCTTGCGAGTTCGAGCCCCACATTGGGTGTAGAGATTACTAAAAAATAAATAAACCTAAAAAAAGAAAGAAGAAAGAAAGAAAGAAAGAAGGAAAGAGAGAAGGAAAGAAAAGAAATCCCCTTCCAGATCCATCCCTTTCCAGATCCATTCTGAATAGTCCTGGGCAGAGCAAGACCCACACTTCACACACACACACACACACACACTCAGAAACACATGTGCACAGGCCCACTAGACGTAAGCCAATGGGACAGCATCATATCAAGGAGAAAGCACTTGTTTGGTAGTCAGGAGTCCCATGTAATCATCCAGTCTCTGTCCAACGAGCAATGGGCCTTGGGGGAGGTCATTTACCCTGCTGGAACTTGCAGGCAAGGGCAAGAATTGCACTAGACAGGAGTTTTCCCCAAGTGTGGTCGTTGGAGATCGGCAATTAAAATCACCTGGCTTGAAAACTACCATGAGCTATCACCACACACTCACTAGAAGGGCCCAGATAAAAAAAGATAGGCAACACCAAGTGCTGACTGGGAAGGAGAGCAACTGGAGCTCTCAGACTTTGTTGGTGGGGATGCAAAATTGTATACCCACTTTAGAAAGCCATTTGGTAGTATCCACTAAAGCTAAATCCCTTCCCTATGACCCCAATTCCACTCCTAGAGATTTACCCCAAAGACATAAAACATATGTCTGCAAAAGGGACTTGACTCGTACAAAATGATCATAGCAGCTTTATTTTTTAACAACCCCAAACTGGAAGCAGTCCATCAACAGGTGAATGGATAAATCCGAAGAAACCCAACTACTGATACAGGCAACATGGGTGGACTCAAAAACATTTAGGCTGAGTGAGAAGTCAGAAACAAGAGTGAATGCCATATGACTCCACTTAGCACAGTCTCCAAACAGGTGGAACTTAACATGAAGAGAAAAGTCAGAACTGGTCCCTTGGGGCCTGAGACGGGTGCGGGGGAGGGGGGAAGGTGGCCGGAAAGAGGATCTATGGAAATTTCTCGAATGATAGAATTGCTCTCTATTATCATAGGATGTAGGTTACACAGATGTATACGTTTGTCAAAACGCATGAACCCGCACGCGTAAGATCTGGACACTTCACTGTTCTACTTTAATTTTTTAAAAAACCAGATCATCTGCACTGCCTGTTAAAATGCAGCCTGGGCACCCCAGACCGACGTCGGGGAGTCCTCTGGAGCGAGGCCCTGGAATCTGCATTCTCCACAGCCTCCAGCTTTGGCCAGAGCGTTAGATTGGAGACCCATGCCCCCAGGGGCGACTCCCCCCCCACCCAGGCGTCCCCAGACGCCCACGATCCCACCCAAGTCTCCCGCTCTCCCCCAGCCCCCAGCCCTCTGCCCAGTCGCCCCTGGTAACCAAGAAAGGGCTTGAAAACCCTCAAAGTGCAGCCGCCCGGGGAGGGCCGTCCACAGTGTCAGCGAAACAAGGGCAAATACAAAATGCGGGGTAATTGGCGGTTTTCTCATTCTCAGCCCTTTGTGCGGCGGCGCGGAGCCGGGGCCGCGCTCCCAAGCCCGGGCCTTTGAGCCGCCGGGGGCCGGGCCTCAGCGCTGCCCGCGCTCCGCAGCGCATAATTAATGGGGCTTCACAGGGCCCCGGACAAAGGCGCCCATTCACCCCGCCGCTCCTCCCCCCGGGGATATTGTTACTTCTAGAAACTGCAGCCAGCTGGGCCGCAGAGAAACGTCAGCTCTGTGGGAGAGTGAGCGGCCAGGCCGCGAGGAGAGAGGGAGCTCTGTCTCTGCGCCCTGAGCGAGCGGGATTAGAGCCGGCCAGCGAGCCCCGGGGTGGGCAGGGGGCCCGGGGTCTTTTCTGCAGTCTGCACAAGTCCTCAGAAAGCCTCGTGATTTCCATGGGGCCCTGGAGGAGAGCGCCATGGAAATGGTAATGGGCGCATTGAGGCTAGTTCTTAGGGAAGGAGAAAGGGGGTGCATTCAGGCCCCCCTGAGCATGGCACATCTCCCGAGTGGGAGGGGCCGGTCGCTGGCGGGCCGGGGCGGGGGGGAGCTGGTGGGAAGCCAGAGTGCCCCCACCTGTACCAGGCCTCTGGGACAACAGGCAAAATGAGTCAACGGATAAAGGCCTCGGTCTCCGTCTGCGGAGCCTGGGGTTAAGTCAGGGACTGGGGGGATGTGAAGACCCCATAGTCACCTGGCTTCTGCTCCAAGGACCACTGGGGAGCTTATTCCAAACAACACCTATGCAGAAGCAGGCTCTCAAAATCTGGGGGGGGGGATGGGGGCTTCTTTTCCTAAGTCTCCCAGCCCCTCTGAAGCCCACCCACACTGGATCCCCTCTCACCCTGCCCCAGCGAGATGGTGCAAGGGCCCCACTTCCCATTGCACAGAGGAGGAAACAGGCCCAAGGAGGCAAACTGGCTTGCCCGCGATGACAGAACAGAGCTGGGACTGGGTGTGCTGGTTGTGTGCAAAAGCAGAACAGAAGGGAGAGGCAGCTGGAAAGGGAGGCTTCCCCTCCTCCCCAGAGCGGTTCTTGACTGTGCAGGCCTGTTCTGTTCTCTCCCTTCCCCGGCTTCTCCTTGCGTGGGACAGATCTGCCTCATTAAATGCCCCTAGCATGTTCTGTTTCGTGGGTTCACTGGGTTTTCTCGGACCCGCTCCATCAGAGGCACGCTTGAATGCAGGTCCAGAGATCACATTAGTTTTCTGTCCAGGCCCAGGGCCGGTAGAGCTCCAGCCAAGGCTCACTGGATGTGAGCAGCTTCTCATGACTCCAGGGGCCAGTCCCTTAGGCTATGCTCCCCTTCCAAGCTCAGTGCCCTCCGCAGGCCCCGCAGAGGGCCTGGTCCCAGCTCAGCAGTGCTGGGCTTCACCTTTGCCACTGAAACCCAAGAAACGGGCCCCCGTTCATTCCTCCTCCCGAAGCTAGGAGCAGTCATGAAGAGCCACCGTGGATTCCCAAAACCTCAGCATCCTGAACAGCTCCCAGAACAAGCAGGGGCCTTTCCAGAGCCCTGCCCATCCCAGCCCATCTCATGGAGACGTTCTGTCCCTAGGCTGTACTCTGGAAAATGTTCCCTCAGCCTGAGACTGCCAGTCCTGAGCAGGGCCTCGGGCCTCAGAGCCAGACCAGGCCGTAGAGCGTCCTCCTGCAAATGAGGGAAAGGAAGCCTCCCTGGATTTGCAGAGGAGCCCAGGAGGGCACCCAAGGCCCTGAGAGGGTGCCCAACCAAGCTCTCTCCACTTCCGCCAGGCCGCGCTGCACACTAGAAAGCCAGTGTCCTGCAACATTTGTATCTGTGGGCGGGAGAATGTACAGAAAACTCAAAAACAAAGTGAAGGGGAAGAGAGCCATTCAGCCAAGGCCTGACCAGGCCTCTAAGGGGACAGATCAGCTGTCTGGTTGCAGCTCGATTCAGGGATGGCCACCAAAGCCACAGTAGAGCTTCCGTGGGGGACCCTGTGACCGAGGCGGCCCCCACCGGCCAGACGGCCAGCAGGGCATCAAGCAGAAAAAGAGGCTAGTCGTCTGCCATTAAGTAAGCTTTATTTAGGGTATAGAGTGATCCGATGGGATCTGGAAATAAGAGGAAGGCTCAGCCATAAGGGAACCACACGACGTCAAACAATGTCCTTCAAATACACACTGAAGTATTTAAGGGCAAAGGAGCAAAAATGTCTCTAACTTGTTCTCAGATGATTCCACAAAATGTAAATAATTGGTGAATCTTAGAAAAGGCTTACAGGGCGCCTGGGTGGCTCAGTTGGTTAAGCGACTGCCTTCGGCTCAGGTCATGATCCTGGAGTCCCTAGATCGAGTCCCGCATCGGGCTCCCTGCTCGGCGGGGGGTCTGCTTCTCCCTCTGACCCTCCCCCCTCTCATGTGCTCTCTCTCATTCTCTCTCTCTCTCAAATAAATAAATAAAATCTTTAAAAAAAAAAAAAAGAAAGAAAAGGCTTACAGAAATCACTTGTAATACTCTTAAAATTTCTCTGAAGTTTGAGATTTAAAAATAAGCAACAGGAAGTGCGTGCGGGCGCATGCGTGTGCCCACACGGCACAGTGTCCATGTTCCAAACTCTACACCCAGCGCTGGGTGTCAAGTCTCCTGTGGGCCCCTCCTCCCACGCAGGCGCATTACAAGCAGCCTTCACTATCTTCTGTTATAGCAGTTTGTGAATCCAAGTTGGTTTGAAAAGTCTTTAAGGGTAAGGCCTGTGCTGTTTATAATCCTCCTGCAGCTAGCACCAGGCTTTGTGGACGGTAAGCATTCAACCAACCCTGGCGTCCGCCCATTTGCCATGGAAGGTTTCTAGCTCTGAGTGAAGTGGGAGAAGGAGAAAGTGAGGGGCCGGCCAATGGAAAGAAGGAGCCAGGAAAGATGGTCGAGTCCATACAGACTTCCCAGGCCGGCACACTCATGTGATTTTTTTTTTTCAAGGTTAGCAGTCAGGCCGCCCTAATCAGATTCTTCCATCCTTCCACAAAGCTTGGAAAGTGCCTCAGCCCCAGCAGGGCTGCTCGTAGGGTCCACTCAGAGCACTTACAGACATACACGGCCTGAACCTGGCCATGTCCACTGCAACGTGTGGTCAGCAGAGCCAGGAATGTATCTGCCTAAATGGTACCTGGTTCTCTGTGAGTCTCGTCTCTTCTCTCCACTGAGATCGCACGGGGCAGGGCCGGCCTCCTCCCCCTTCCCCCCGTGGGTACCCTCACGGGCTTGGCAGGAACACAGACCCACATGGGCCCTTCTCGGGTGACTGTGCCAGGGACTATGTCTGGTTTGCCCTCTCATACATCCCCAGCACTTAGCACAGCGGATGGCCCAAATTTGGTGCTCAGTAGACACCCATTAAACACTCACTAACACAGAGTCTTGTTGAGCTGAGTCGACTTGCCTGCCGTGCCAAGGGCATCCTGAGCAAGCTCCTTTGAGAGTTGTACTTCTGGCCTCGGATCTCACCGTCAGGGCAGCAGAGTTTCCCCCAGGGGACCCTGTGACCTAGGCAGCCCCCAACTTTCCCCTCTCTGCCCATCCTCAGAGCAGGTCCCTCTGGTTGCTGACTCTACCGTGTCCCTGAGAAAGGCAGTGGTACCGTCTCTGTGGCCCATGTGACACGGTCAGTGTTAGGACAGTTAGTCTCTGCTGCTGAGTCCTCTCTCATGGTCCCGTTGGGGGAGTCCCTTGGGACAAGAAGCTTTGCTCAGCACATTTCCAGAGGGGGCACGACCTTCTGTAAGAGACCTTGGGACCAAAGTGGTAGCCCTGCCACCCCCTCCCCCTGACTCCGTCCTCACATACACATATGGACAAGGCTCAGTATGGGGGCAGCAGAGTGTAGCACCCGGTGCCCACCCAGAGAGTGAGGGGGAACAGCGGGCTTGGTGGGGGCAGAGAGAGGGTGACCAGAATGGTCGTCAGGAGCTCCATTTTTCTCCCTGGTACCTGGGGCCAGGACACTCGTTACGGGGCAGTGGGACTGCTAGCAGGAACAGAAAACTGAGGCATGGGCATCTTCAATCGGGTCTGTGGAACCCTTCCAGAAGTACAACCCCACGGCTAGGAGCCTTGGGGTGTATTGTTCCTGCTGCTACCCCAGGGCCTGAGCCCCAGGTCAGTCCAGAGAAGGGTTAGATGCATTCCTGGCCTTAGGGACAGAACAGCTCAAGCTGCCCAGAGAGATCTCTGTGCACCTTGTGAGGAGTGGGGAGCTCTTCCTTCAACATCCCCCACTGTGGGGCTGGGCCATCTTGACAAAGCTTCTCCTTCTGTCTCTGCACCTCTCACCATCTCCCTGTACCCCTTTAGAGGAAACCACTTGCTGGGCCTTTGGGGCAGGACTGGCCACGCTCCCAGCACACTCAGTGTTTGCTTCCAATCCAAGAAAGAGCCAGGCTGGGAACTCATTCTCCCCGCCCCCTCCTTTTCTTTTCTTTTTCTGTCTCCTTCGCTTTATCCCCAATGCCCCCCCTCAACCCCAAGAGCTTCCAAAGTGACAACATGTGGGCCCAAATCAAACCCTTGTCTTCAGGCCCCTGCTGGCATCTCTCCCAGATCACCCACCTTCCTCCTCCTTGTGCTCTGCAACCCAGCCACCCTCCTCACCCCCACCCCCGCCATTCCTCTTTGTGGACAACTTTCTAAATGCAGCCAAACTTCCCCTTTCAGTCCACAGGCCCTGTAAAACAGCTGCAAGAAGTCAGCAGCTCTGCAAAAGTTCTCTTGCAGATCGAGACTGAGAGCAACACCCTTTGGCTCTAGCCATAGCTTCCCCCCTCCCAGGCTCTGGAAGGCCAGCCTCCTCCCCCAGGAAACAGTGGGGAGACCCCCTGGTACTTGCTCCCAGGGACACAATTTCCCCAACGGTCTAATCTAGAGAGAACTCCCTGAGGGGCCCGGCAGAGGAGGAGACAGCCCAAAGCCTGGCCTACAGGCCTGACCCTCCAGAGCCCTGTGCGACCCCGGGCTGTCCACTTACGCACCGTCCACACACGTCCACACACACAGGCTTTGGGTTTCTAGAACGAAAGGATGGATTGGCCGGTTTTCCAGGACCCTTCCGAGTCTAAAATTCCACCGATCTGTCATCTCTCCTTGGGGTGCTCCTGCCCGAGAGAGAAGGGGCTTTGCCCAGGGACACATGGCTAGCCGAGGGCTGTCTGACCCAGACCCAGCTCTCCTAAACTGCATCCCCTGTTCTCTCTGTGACACGCGGCCCTCAGTAACACGCGGCCCTCAGTAACAGTGGCTGGCTTTCACTCCTGGCCACTCTGATTGGTATCAGAATCATCTGGGGAGATTTTACATCCTATCAATCCCCGGGCCGCACTCCAAAACAACGAGATCAGAATCTCAGGTCGGGGCCTGGTTATCCATCTGTTTGGAAAGTTACCCAGGTGATTCTGACTGAGCAGTCAGAGTTTAGAACCATTGCGGACAAGTCTTCTAGAAACTGAAGATGAGGCTCTAAGCCAGAAGTGCCTGCCGGCTCCCTCCCAGGCCCTCGAGGCCTCCCCATGCACTCCAGGGCACACGGCCCCAGGACCGCAGCCCAGAAACTGGAAACCAACCTCAGCCAGAGGCAGGAGGCCCAGGGGGCCACTCCAGCCCTCTGAGGGCTTTGTGTGGATTGAGAAAAGAAAAACAGAGAAGGGAAACTGTAGCAGAGCCGAATGCAGTGAAGGAGAAAAAGACAAGAGAAAGGGGAAGAGCCCTGAGGTCAGAGAGTCATGTGAATGGCATTTAGGGAACAAAGCCCCTCCATGGTGCCCCCTGTTCCCCCTTCATCAATCATCCGCTGGGCCTGGTAAGAAGCGCTCTTCTGCCAGCGCCCAGGGCACGGAGGGCATCACTGCCCATAGAGTCCCAGGACAGAAAGTGCACGGCCAGAAATTGGCCCGTTCCGAGTCTGTGAGCCCTGCACATCCTCTCCCCGGGCAGGGCTCGCAAAGGGCCCTCCCTGCGCCTCCTCCACTCACCAGGGCCAGGGGCTCCTGCCAGACGTTTAAGCAACATCACTTGGGCATTTCTAGACCAGAATAAAGGCCAAATCCAACTCCCAAGACACCTGGCATCCCATCAAAGTGATCCAGGTGGTGCTGTGTGACCTCCAGGGAGCCGCCCCACTCCCCTCTCTGGGCTTTAGTGCCTGATCTTGTCTGCCTTCCTGCAGAGGCATATTTGGAAGGAAGGGTCATGGCTGGAGGCCAGGGGTCAAGAGCCTGGGCTCTGGGGCCAGAGGCCTGGGCTAGGGTCCTGGCTCTGCCACACACTAGCATCGTACACTCTGGGCCTGCGGGTCCTCACCTGCTCGGTGACGGCCGACAGAAAGGGAGAAGGCCGCACAAGCCCGGACCAACGTGGCACTGATATCTAGAACGCACGAGGGCTGCCCTCCACTAGTCGGAAGCAGATGGTAACCCCAAGAGAAAAGCGGGCACGGAAGGTGAGCAGGCGGTGAACAGA
>NC_138378.1:53905163-53949462 GCF_054177405.1 Leptonychotes weddellii
GGCATCCAGCGGGTAGAAGCCAAGGATGCTGCAAACTACCCTACAAGGCACAGGATGGGCCCCACAGCAAAAAAGTGTCTGGCCCCCCGATATCACTAGTGCGGGGGCTGAGAAGCCTGCCCTGGGTAGACAGACAAACAGGTGGTGAGGGGGCCTGGCCAGGACAGCGTGGGAAATGTGCCACCAGCGCCAGATAAATGGCGGTCACGTTGGTTCCTAAATGTGTGGCTCGGAGTAGAGGATTCAGTTGGTGCTCACCTTCCTGCAGGGGTCCGAAGCGCTCACCTCCTCTGTTTGCTCCTGCCGCACAGCCACAATAGGGCCCGCGGAGGGACGGGAGGGACTGGAGGGATGGAGGGCAGTGGTCGCTGGAGGGCACGAGGAAGGGAAAGGGAAAAGACAGTGGCAGGGCCTGGGGTGGGGGGGGAAGAGGAAGAGAAAGGAGACACTGCAAGTTTCGGTGTTTCACAACATCACAGAAATACCCAGAAAGCCAGAGCGGGCCGCAGGGAGAAGTTCAAATTGAGCAAGGGCTGCAGTTCTCTTCTTAAAGTCATGGAAAAATCTCTCTTCTAACCCTCTGGTTCAGGGAGGCCAGACCTCCCTCACCTCCACGGTGGCCTAGAAAGGGACACGTACCCCCCCGCCGGCAACCTTGTGCCATTTCCTCCCCTTCGTGTCCTCCTCCCTGGTGCTTCTCCCACCCACCCCGGCCAGCTCTCCATCCGTTGCTTTCCAGAATAGAAACTCCCACCCCGGTCCCACTGGAGCCCTGATGCAATTGACGAGATACAGACAAAATAATAATAATAACTCCTAACAATCCTGTCTGTTAGAACTCAGCATCTGGAAAGAAGTCATCTCCGTGTGTCAGAGGTCAAGAGATCCTTGAGTGTTCTTCAAGCTGAGCCCCGAATCTGAGCTTCCCGGCAGCACAAGTAAAATGAGAATGGGGGTCAGTTTCACGAGTTCCGTTGCCCAGAGGTCAGAAGCCCACTGATTCCTCTGAGGATGCGGCACTTTGCCAGGAACTGGAGCCTAAAATATATTTCCCTCTAGGTCTTACAGAGAGCACTGCCTGGGGCAGCAAGCACTAACAATAGCAGCATCCCAAAATAAATTTGACAGCCGGCCTCCTCCAGCCATTTTTCCTTAAAGCCCCATCATCAGGGAGGGACGGAATAAAGATTTTGTGGCGGCTAAATCATGTGGTCCAAGAGCAGCTCAGCTTCCTGAGAGCCGGACTCGCTTCAGGGATAAGTCTCATCTGGAAGAATGGATGGAATGCATGGCCTTTAAATAACCCCCATGAACTTTACGTCTCTCAACTGAGCTTTTGATAAAACTCGGGCAGCGGGAGGCAGTTGTTGGTTGTAACCGCTGACAAGGGTCTGGCAGGCAGCGCTCGGGCGCAGGGCGAGGGTGGGGCTGTGGGGTTCTGGCACCTGGAGAGGTATCACTCACGGGCTCAGCTACTCACAGACTCCCCCAAAGGCCCAGGACATGCACGGCTTTCTCAGTTTGCTCTGGCCTGACGTGGAACTGGACCAAGAGGCTGGTGGAAAGAGGAGCAAGATTCGGAGCCGGCAGGGATGCTGGCCAGCCCTGAGCCCCGCCTCACTTTGAGTTACGATTATAGCTTGCATATATCGTGGGTCTAGGCATTAGGTCACTACCCCAGTTAATCTTCACAGCCGAGCTCCTGGGGAGATACCGTGACTGTGCTCATTTTACAGATGAATAAACTGAGGCTCAGAGGGCTTTGCTAGGAAGAGCAGGAGCTGTGATGCCCACTCGAGTCTGTCTGGTTCCAGAGCTCACAGGTTTTGTAACCGCTACACCATGATCCCCTGCCACACAGGATGAGAGGTGAAACCTGTGGGAAAAGTGAAAAGGCAGTTAATTTGTGGCATGAGAGCACAGGAAACACATGACTCTCAGAATGTGATTCTGGAGAAAGCCGGAAGCCTGCAGCAACACGCTGAATTTAAGGCTGTAGGGCTTCTCGAAGCCCTCTCAAATCCAGAGCCTGCTGGGTTATTAACATCAGTTGTAGCCAGGTTCCTGTACAAGTCGCAGTGGGGGAGGGGGCAGGGGTGTTGCAGAGAAGGGCCCAGCTTAAACAAAGCCTGTGGGGCAGTGGGGAAAGAGCACCCCACGACCAAGCTCGAGGCACCCCCCCAAAAGCCGCTGGGTACCCCACCTGCAATCCAGTGAGCGAGTGGTGCAGAGCCCAGCAGAATGGAAGCACAGGGCCAGGCTGCTTGGGGCCCAGGATCCCTGCTGGGCACAGCCCTCTGTGCATCCTGTCACTTCCTGGGAAACCAGCAGGAGGGAACATCCAGGACCAAATAGAACCTGTGAAGCGGTCTTCCCAGCAGGTAGCCCTATGAGCTCAGGAGGGAGGAAAGCCCCATCTCCTTCCATTGGATACACTGACCTTCTTTAGAAGGTCTCTTTAGACTGGAGTCAGGAGTGTCTAGACCACAGGAAAGCTTTCCACATCAGTGAGCAATATGCTGACAAGCAGGGCTTCAGCTCAGCCCCATGAAATCTGATGACTCAGGAGGACGTGCAGTCTCTCCACAGACTTGTTTGCCAGGCGCTGCCAGGGGGCCCTCCCCGGGCCAGGTGTGAGGGTGAGGAGAGAAGACAGGCCCAGGCCTTGCCCTCAAAGGGTTTACAGTCTAGAAGAGGGCACAGATGTGGAAACACCTCAGTGTGTCTTCATGAGAAAACTAAAAAAGGAAGGAAGTGAGGTAAGGAAGGATAAACATACAAAATAGATCAAGAATCTAACCACTTCTCCCCTTGCCCGCACTCTGTGTCACCACCATCATCTCGGGCCTAGATTATTGCAGTGGGGTCCTCAACACCGCAGGCCTGTTCCTACCACAGGACTTTGGGACTTGCTGCTCCCGTTGCCCTCCTACAGGTGTCCTTATGATTCAGCATCTTTGCGTCTTTGCCCAAATGTCCCTTCCAAGGGAGGCTTCCCCCATCTAGGCGGCCCAATTAAAGTTCACAACGCTCCTCTCTCTTCCAGCCCACAAAGGTTGTGGTAGGTGCAGTCCAGGGGGTTTTGGTCGCTAACTCTTCACAGCCTGCTCTCCTGAGGCACTCAGGACAAGTTTCCCATTGGTCTTGGCTAGAGGCTGTTTCCATAGCCCTTGACCTTGCCAACGGTCAGCCAGTGCACTGGGATCAAGCTTGGCTCCTTCAACTTACTTCCCCCTGGGGCTGGTCCTCTCCTGTCCTGTGGGGGGAAATTCCAGCAGAGCCTGGGTGCTCCCGACCAAGCTTAGCCCTGACCTACTATCTCAGGCCTGAGTAGCTGGTCACCAAACTCATCTCCTTCTCTTCTTGGGCACCCAGCTGGACTACATTTCCACCTCCTTTGTCATCAAGGGTGGCCAATGAGTGTGAGCAGAAGCAATGGGGGCTGAGGACAGTAAGAAGCAGATGTGCCTCATCCACCTCTCTTTCCCCTGCTGCTGTGACCATGTGGCCTAGGAGATGGCAGGGCCCTGGGATTAGAAGGAGCCTGGGTGCCCAGATTTCCCCTTGGACTGAGGCTGCCTGCCAATCAGAGCAGCCATCTTGGACTTTATGTGAGTAAAAACTAAACCTTGTGAACATCCCGCGTGTTGGAAGTTGGCTCCTGTATGAATTTAGTGTTTAACTGCCTGTCTCTCTAGGGACTGGGGGCCTGCCCTCACGCCAGCGCTCCCTTGTCGCCTCCCCCCCACTGCATTTCCCACCTGAACTTTGTCCTCTCTTCCCTCCCCCTCCCAGGCCTCCAGGGATGACTGAGCGGCTGAGGAGTGAACGCCTTCTGCTCTGGGGATCTGCGCCCTGCTGTTAAAAGGCAGCCTGGCAGAGGGAAGACTCTTCCCACGACCTCTCTGTGAGCCTGGTTCCAACGGTGTGTGACTTTGGGCGAGACTCCAGCCTTACAGAGATTCAGCTTCCTCATCCTTAGAATGGGAACAATAGCATCTGGCCATGCCGCCTCACAGAGGGAAAGGCGGGAAGGCCCGATCCGCAGGAGCAGCTGCTCTGAGCTGGGTTCTACATACGTCACCTCACGTTTGGTACTGAAGTAAGGAAACTGAGGCATGCAGAGGTTCCAAAGTAACCTCCCCAAGTTCACCTGATTAGTTAGGTGGTTGCCCCCACTGCTGACTTGGTCCTCCTCATCTTCTCTCCCTCATGGCTAGCACCACTACCCACCGAGGAGCTCAACTCTGAGAACTCAGGTCCTGGCTGACTCTTCCCTCACCCACATCTCCCAAAGCCCGGTTATTTTACCCCCTCTAATAGCTGCCCAATCCAGCCCTTCCCTCCGTGTCTATAGCCACCAGTCTAGTCCAAGCCCTCTGCATGCCTCTCCTGGACTCCTGCGTTAACCCCCTCAGTGGTCTCCATGCAGCTCATCCTCCACGCGGCAGCCACCAGCATCTTCTGGAAATGCAAAGCTGACCATGCCAAATCCCAGGTTAGGAGAGCTCGGTGGCTGCCTACTGCTCTTATGACAAAGCCTTGCCATGGTCCAGCCAGCTTGAGAGATCCAGCCTCATCTTGAACGCCATCCCCCTGCCCATCTCCTCTCCATTCCAGTCAGTGCAGACTTCTCCGAGTTCCCGGAACGCTCACCAACTCCCTCCTTGGTGGGAACCGCCTTTGCACATGCTGTTCCTTCTGCGTTCAACTCTTCCTTCCCCACTTCACCTAGTTTACTCCTGATCACCCTTCATATCTCAGGTCTGGTGTCACTTCTTCGAAAACTTATCCCTGACCTCCCTGAAGAGATGACCTCCCCCTATAGCCCTCAACACCTTTATTATTTTCTGTCCATTTGAGTCGTTATTTGGTGAACATGGGTCTCCCTTCCATGACTTTAAGTTCCATGAGGACAGGAACTGTCACCATTTTGCTCACCATTGAAACCGGTGCCTGCACCGTGCCTGACCCATAGTAGAACTTCAATATTGGCCCAGTGAGTCAAGCCGTGAAAGCTGAACTTGAAATCCAAGTGTGCCTTGGATTGGTGTGCTCCTTGCTCACCAATGTTGTGAGGAATTGTATTCATCTGCTCAGGCTACCATAGCGAAAGACCGCAGACTGGGTGGCTTAGCCAACAGAAATGTATTTTGTCGTGTTCTAGAGGCTGGAAGGCCCAAGTCAAGGTGCCGGCAGATATGGTTTCCGGTGAGACCGATCTCCTCGGCTTGCAGACGCACCTTCTTGCTGGGGCCTCACGTGGCCTTGTCTGTGTGCACCCTGTTGCCTTTTCTTATAAAGACACTAATACTGTTAGAGAAGACCCACCCTTGTGACCCCGTTTAACCTTAATTATCTCCTTCAAGGCCCCTTCTCAAAAACAGTCCCATGGTCGGTTAAGTCTTCAACATTTAGGGGGACACAATTCAGTCCATAACATTCTGCCATCTAGCCCCCCAAATTCACATCATTCTCACAGGCAAAATACATTCACCCCATTCCAACAGCCCCAAAGTCGACCCATCCGTCATCAAGTCCAAAGTCTCCCTGAATGTCATCTAAATCAGGTATGGGTGAGGCTGGAGGTATGATTCATCCTGAAGCAGAATTCCTCTCCAGTGGCAAGCCTATGAGACCAGACACGTTCCGTGCTTCCAGATCACAATGGCGGGATGGGCGTAGTAGACAGACGTTCCCATCCAAAAGGGAGAAATTGGGAAGAAGGAAGGGGTAAGACTTCCAAGCAAGTCCAAAACAACAAGGCAAGTTCCATTTGATCTAAAGGCTCCAGGTCAATCTTGTTTAGCTCGGTGTTCTGCCCTTTGTGCCCACTGGGGCGGCAGGATCACCCCCATGGCCCTCTGCAGTGGCCCTGGCCCCTCAGCTCTGGGCTGGCATCCCGGCCCCCTGACCCTGAGGAGGGGCCAGGAGAGACAATGGCATCCCCTGAGCCTTGTGACAGCTCTGAGGATCTCTGAATCACCTTCATGCTCACTTTTCCCTCTTCTTGAAGGACAACCATGTTTGAAGCTGGATCCTCTACTGCCCTAACCTGTAGATCCAGAAATCCGAGAGGCTTCCTCCATTCCATCTTCTCTGGTCCCTTCGGTCCCCAGTGCCGGTGCTGCTATAGTCCCAACTCCATCCCTGGCTTCAGCAGGGGCTGATTAATTCATGGGTCATCTTTACAGAATGACCATCCAGCCACATCCTTGGTGTTTTCTCCAGAACACACTTTCTCGTGTTTTGAAATATGGATAGGCTGAGCATTTTCCAAATCTTCAAGTTTTGGTTTCCTTTTGCTGAAAAAATTCTTTCAATTCCTCCACCGACCACCCCCCGCCCCGCCGGCTCTCATCTCTCACATTTTACTATAAGCAATAAAGAGGGACCAGGCCGCCCTTCTCACTTTGCTTAGAAAAAATGCTCTGCTAAATATCCAACGTTGACACTCACAAGATCTGCCTTCTACAAAACACTAGAACACAAGTCAGCCAAATCCTTTGCTACTTTATAACAAGGATTGCCTTTCCTTCCGATTCCCATAGCACCTTGATCATTTCCACCTGGGATCCTACTGGAAGCACCTGTGCTATTCATATTCCACCAACATGCTAGTTACCACAATGCTGTATTCTCTGCAGTTTTTCCCCTTCCTAAGCCCTCGCCAGTATGGCCTTTGATGTCCATATTCCCACCAAAAGTCCCTTCAAGGTGATTAGGATTTTTCTAGCATGCACCTCAAAACTCTTTCAGCCTCTCCTTATTATCCAGTTCCAAAGCCATGTCCACATTTGTAGCTATTTGTTATAGCAGCAACCTTTCTTGCTACCATCATCTGTACTTTTCACGATTCTTCAAAAAAACCCAAAACCAGGGCGCCTGGGTGGCTCAGTCGGTTGGGCGACTGCCTTCGGCTCGGGTCATGATCCTGGAGTCCCTGGATCGAGTCCCACATCGGGCTCCCTGCTCGGCAGGGAGTCTGCTTCTCCCTCTGACCCTCCCCCCTCTCATGTGCTTTCTCTCTCTCATTCTTTCTCAAATAAATAAATTAAAAAAAAATCTTTAAAAAAAAAAAAAAACAAAACCAATAGGATAGATAGATAGATAGATAGATGATAGACAGATAGATGATAGATAGATAAAGAGATTTATTATAAGGAATCCACTTATAGAGAGACTAGCAAGTCCAGAATCTGCAGAGCTGATGTCCTAGTTCAAGTCTGAAGGCCAGCAGGCTGGTGTAGAAGCAGGAAAAGCCAATGTCCCAGTTCCAAAGCTGTCAGGCAGAATTCTCTCCTCCTCTGGGGAAGGTCAGCTTTCGGTTCTATGCAGGTCTTCCACTGATTGGATGAGGCCCACCCCCACACTATGGAGGGCAATCTACTTTACTGGTCTACCAATTTAAATGTTCATTTCATTCAGAAATACTTTCACAGAAACACCCAGAATAATGTTTGACCAACCATCTGGGGACTCCATGGCCCCCAGTCAAATTGACACGTATAATTAATCATCCCAGGAATCGCACCAGATGGTACATGTGATCAAGGTTTCATGAGTATGCAGGACCAGCATAAGGGATTAGCACCAGAGCCAACACTGTGATTTGCCATTCACTCATTCCATACCCATTTATTACACACCTACTATAAGCATCTCAGTTATCTATTGCCATGTAACAAACTACCCCAAAACTTAGTGGCTTAAAACCCCAACAGTTTATTTATTTCTCATGATTTTGTGGGTCAGGAATTTGGGCCGGGCTCAGCAGGGTGGTTCTTGTCAGCTGGGCTAGGCTGGAAAATTCAAGAAGACCTACTAAAGCATCTGGTGCCTTAGCTCCTCCACGAGGCTGCTCTCTCTCCAAGTGCTATCCCATCATTCACTTGTCTACCCACACTTCTTTACAACTGGGTGGCTAGCTTCCTCCCAAAAGTGTTCCAAGAGAACAAGCCCCAAGAGGAGAAGCAAGCACTGGTCAGATCTATGCTTGCATCATGTTTCTAATGCCACATGGGCCAAAGCAAGTCCCATGCCCAAGCCCATGTGGGGGGGGCCCCCAATGTAACAGTCCACCAACATAGGAGAGGACACCCATCCTGACTCTTGTCCTCAAAGTTCTCCCCATCCAGCACGGCGTATTGTGATGAGCAAGCCCCAGTGTGAATTCCCGGCATCTCTAAGTAGAGCACCCCAATGTACTGGTCGATATCATATGATGATAAGTGCATTCATAGTTTTATCACTCTTCATACACATATTTTTTTCAAATACATTTTAAAAGAAAATATTGCTAGTTTTGTATGATTGTGGGAGGATGCTCTATTACATTCCTTGACATACTAATGTTGCTAGAAGACAGTTTTGGAAATACTGGCCTGGTGACTTCTAGTAGGGTGGCCACAGACACAAGTAGGGGGCCCATGGTGGATTGGAGACGGTGTGTCCCAGAGGGCTAGAAGGCCCAGGTTTTCTGCGGGACCATCTGTTTCACTCTGTGCCATGAGTGATGGGAGGAAAGAGTTCAGGGAGCATCATTCCCATACCACTCAAGTACGGGCTGGGACAACACATGTCAGGTGACCCCAGGATGTCCTACTGTGTCACCCTGTGCCCTCGCTACACCTGGCACCAGAGGGAGTCACATGTTTCTACACCCTGAACAACACCCATCCCATCACATATGACCTCACTTCAGAATGACTGAAACATCCTCAGGTGGCAGTTCTCAAGAGCTCAAAAGTTCCATAGCAGAGGCCGGTCTCTGAAGCAGTGTGTAAAAGAGGCCCCCAGCACTGACCAGAGCGAGCAGGGCCACTGGCTAGCGGACCAAGTTGCTCAGAGAGGACTTGCTCTGGTTGTCTGCAGCAGAATCCCCAGGGGCTTCTAGAAGATTCCAGCGTATCGTGCTGGAAGGAGGCCCAGGAATCTGCAATCTTAGCCTCCACCATGGGTCACAGGGGCTGGTCCCTCACCAGATTTAGAGTTGCCCTGTGGCTTTTTCTGAAAAGTCCCCATGGGGTGGGGGCAGGAGAGATCCACCAACCCCGAGATAGGGCCCTTGCTGATGTCTACTGCAGGCAGGACACAGGTGGCCAGCAGCCAAGAGAGTCAAGTGGCTTCACATGCTGAATGGACTTTGTATTTTCAGACTCTTGAGATACATATATTTCTCTTGCAAGTTCAGAGACAACCTGCCCCTACAGGTTTCCTTCTCAGAACAATCCCCAGAGATTAAATCTGTTTTGAGTTGTATTTTGAAAAAAGAGGAAATTGGATCCTGGTTCTGGGTGGGAGGAGGGGTGAGGGGAGGAGAAGGGAAGTTCAGAAAGAAGGCAAAAGGCACAGATTTCCAGAAAGTTCCTCATGCTTCCCCCTCCCCCACCCCTGCATTTTTTTCCTATGCCCTCCTACCCAATCTAAGACAAAACCCGGCTCTGGCTTAGATACACCCTCCTCCTTCCCGGCCTCACTCCAAAGGTGCCCACAGCTCCTCTCAGAACTAGGGCCCAGCGGAGAAAGTCACACAGAGAGAGACAAATACTGCATGGTCTCACTTATAGATGGAATCTGGAAAAGAAAAAAAAGAAAGAAAGAAAAAACAGAACTCATAGAAACCTGGGACAGATCGTGGTTACCAGAGGCTGGGGTGGGGTCAGGGGAGGTTTGGGCGAAGGTGGTCAAAAGGGGCAAACTTCCAGTTATAAAATAAATTAAGCCCTGGGGATATAAAGTACAGCACGGTAACTGCAGTTACTACGACCATATTGTGTATTTGAAAGTTAGTAAGGGAGTAACTCTCGAAAGTTCTCACCACAAGAAAATAAATATGCAGCTATGTAAGGTGATGGATATTAACTAAACCTATTGTCATAGTCATTTTGCAATATATCCATATATCAAATCACTGTAGGCACGTTAAACTTACACAGTGTGAAACTAATACAATTTTATCTCACTCAAACTGGAAAAAAGAAAAATAAAAAAATAAAAGCGTTGATTCACAGGGTGTTCAGGGTTAATTCTAGTGTCAAATATTTGGAATGCAGATATTCTGGATTAGCTCAGCCTTATGCTTTAACGATCAGTCAAACTGGGGCTAGAGTTGATATCCTCTAAGAAGGCCTTATTTATGAATTCCAAACTGTCCTCATGATCATGTCCTAATTCCTGTGACAATACTCTTATCAAGTTGGTTATGTACCTTCACATCTGCGTTTGTGTTTGTATTGGGTGAGTCCTTCCCACACTTAAGAAAAAAAAAAAAAGAACCAGGGCCTCCAGCTCACCAGTCCCCAGCTCTGCCTGCAGGCCTCCCCTCCGGACCTTCTCTCCAGAACCCAGGCCCCCCGGCCCCGGGGTCTGACCACACAACTCCACACTAGCAGAGAAGGACATCAGAGGGTAATGCTTAACCCAAGAGCTGCAAGGTGGCTCAGGCAGTGTGGCTGGGAGCACACTCGGGGGTCTTCCCGAGGGGTCCCATGTTAGACACAGACCACCCACGCACTGACCCACAGCCCCATGTTGCCCATCACGTTTCCACCTGCTTTCTCCCCGGTTCTGACGCCGGCGTCTCTACAGACGTTCCTTAAGCTCCTCGGTGCCTCAGTTTTCCGACCTGTAAGTGGGCATAATAACAGTTGCAACCCGATGGGTGGCGGCGAGGGTTGAATGAGGTGATGTCAGCAAAGCACGTCGCATCGTGCCTGGGGGACAGCTAGTGCTCACTCAGTGCTGGCGACTGTGGCTGTCGCCACCGCCACCGTCGTGACCATCGCCCTTGGGGTAACAGCTTTCCCGAATCCAGCCATTGGGTAATCTCTTGTGTTAGCCAGATGTGAAAAACAAAAGTCTTTGGGAACACGTTCAGGGTTGTTGTGGGGTTTTTTCAGCAGCGGGAGGAGGCCCAGCTGGGAAAAGGTCTAGCAGAACTGCCTTGGACGTTCGGGGTTCAGGATGAGCACCCAGATATGGCACGGCTGGGGATGCAGCTGAAATTGGCTGCCCGCCCCCTGCCTTCCGCCCGTGTGCAGGATTCGCGCTCAGCTGGGTGTTGTGTACACGCTGGGTGGGGGTGCCAGGTGGGTGCCGAGTGCAACACTTTCATCACGGAAAGTCCTGAAGGGGTGCTGTCTGGCAGAGAGGTTTCAAGTTAGTTTTGGTTCCTGCTTGTTCTCCTCAAAGACCAAGGCTTTTCCTGACAGGTTTGGATCCCTGTGAGGCAGATCTGTGAGCTCTGCGGAGAGACACTCTCAGGGGCCCTCTCTCCCCACTAACCAGAGACCCAGAGGCCCTGTGGGGTTAAGGGGCCTGGAAGGGCTGATTTTGCCCGTCCCCCCCCCCCACCGCGGACCCCTGACCCAGGGAATCGGAGTCAGACTGCTCCCCATGAAAAATCTCTTCACAAGAGGCTAGCTGCCTCGGCTCAACTGCCAAGGGCCCTGAGTCACCCAAGCCCACCCAGGGAGGGCGCAGAGAAGGACCCCAAAGAGCCCCTAGAGAGGCCTGTCTCAGGGTAACCAGTCTTGGGACATTCGTAACCCCAACTAAAGTGGGGGGGCACCCTTCACAGCCTCCACCTCTGCATGAGGGCCTGGCGAACAGCTGTTCCCAGCTGAAGGCTCCGCATGCCCCCCACCCAGTCAGTCCCCAGGGGACATGGAGCAGCTTTGATGAAGCCTATCAAAGCATTCTTGTGCTTACAGCTGTTTCCTGGGAGGGCAATTAAAGTCACAATACCCGCCCCCCCATCCCCTGCATCTGTTTAAGGGGCTGATGGCTGGTACTCCACCCTCAGCCCTGAGGGAGGTCTCCCGGCCCGCAGCTTGGGGGAAAAGGACTCGTGCACTGCAGAGTCACAGCTTAGGGCCTTTGACCACTGGGACTGGAAGGGAACACCCATCCCCATTTTATAGATGATTAAGCTGAGGCCAAGCTAGCCCCTGCTCCCAAAGGGCTCCCCCACACAGCACCCACTTCCCCATGGGTCTTCTAGACAGGCCCTGCTCCTCCTCCTCTGGCTAAAATCAGCCTCCACTTACATAAGGCTTGAGGGAGGCACGGCGGATTGAAAAGGCCACATGGAGGGGAGGCTGCTCTGAAAGGCCTGCTCTGTCCCCTTCCCCTCCATGAGCCATTACCCCCTTCCCGGCCACTATTTTAATACCCAATCTGTGAATTCATTTAAATCAGGGTTTCTCAACCTCGACACTGTCGACATTTTAGGCTGGGTATTTCTTTGTCGTGGGGCTGCATTGTAGGATGGTCCGCAGCATCCCTGATCTCTACCCACCAGACACCGGTGGCACCCTCCTCTAGTCACGACAACCGGAATTATCTCCAGACATTGCCAAATGTTCCCTGGGGGCAAAACCATGCCCGGCTGAGAACCACTGATTTCAGTGGATTCATGGGAGAAGAATGGTGAATTCACTGGCCTAGGAAGCTCCCTTCTCAGACAGAGGTGCTGGCTCCCCACCCCGAGTCTGGGCTTCCTGAGCCATGGGTGCACATCCCCCTCAGCCCGAGCTCCCTGAGGGCAGGGGCCACGCCTTCCTGGTGGTCACCTTGGGGGAAAGCGAAGTGTGGAGCTGGTGCTGCCCACAGGGAGCTTCTGGGATGACTCGCCAGCAGGGGGCACTGTGGACTCAGGTCCAGGGCTTGGGCCGCTGGGCAGGTGCAGGCGGGACTAGCCTCCCTCACCTCCTGTTCTGTCCTGTTCTGTGCCCCGCCCCCGCCCCCCCCCCGCCGCCCCCCCACCACACACCTCAGCCAGACTTGCCTGCCTTGAGCACGGCAGGGTCTCCAGCTCCTCACATCTTCCCAGACTGACCCCATTGTTCTCCCTTCCTCCGGACGAGGAAGAAGGAGAAGGAATTATTATGCCCATTTTGCAGATGAGGAGGCTGAGCCATATAGATGCAAAAAAGTCTGGAAGGGATGGCGGCAGGGCAGAGTGGACAGTCTTGGCTCCAGAGCCTCAGAAGACCTGGTGTACTAGCCTGCGGGCTCGGCATTGCATTCCCTGTGTGGCTGGGGGCACACCTCGGGGCCTTGTTGAACAAACCACCTCAACTGCAGTATGGGAGGCAGTCCACCCTGAGCCCCGGCTGAGAATAGTCTGACACTGAGTATAGCAGCCCTGTGTGGACAGCACTGGGCTGGGGGCAGGGGTGAGGGTGGGGGGAGGCACTGTCCTGGGAGGAACAGTGGATAAAAGGGGACCAGGCACCCTTGCCCAAAACCTTACCCAGGTGGGGAGAGCAGACAACCAGAAAGCGGATGAGCAGAGGCAGAGGAGACCAAAGGGGCTGAGCTGAAGGAGAGCTCTAGGGAAGGGACGGGAGGGCTGAGGTGTCAGCACTTTTTCCCAGGTCCTGGTAATTAGTAACAACAGTGGAAACCGTCGGTGCCATTTGATACCATGGTCGTGGTGTGCCAGGCTCTGTGCCAAGCATTTGACTGACTCAATGACCCATCCTGAGAAGCAGGTAATGGTATTAACCCATTTGATAGACAAGGGAAGGAAAGTTCGGAGATAACTGTCTGAAGTCCCCAGTGGGAAGGGGGCAAAGCTGAATACCCCCCAGGCCTGCCTGGCACGTGCCCACTGCTCTCTTGGTGGAATCAGGGTCCAGGAGGAGAGAGAATAAAGATGAGTCTACAGCCGGGGAGGCGCCACAGGGCAGTGCACACTCACTGTGCAATGAACAGAGTAGAGCCGGGGCACTGGGGAAGGAGCAACCCACACATACATATGCAGTCTGGGAGGCTTCCTGGAGGAGGAGGTTACTACTCTTTAGGCTGACAAGGACGGGAAGGGCATTCTCAGCAGCCTGAGCAAACCTAAGCGAGCAGTTTCAGCCCAGCCGTTCCCAACATGCACGTGGCCTGTCCGTGTCCTACAGTGCTGGGGCCTGAGGCCGGGGCGGGGTGGGGGGTGGGGCTGGCAGGAGCTACCGGGAGGGGAGAGTTTCATTGCATCCGCAGAGACCCCCCTGGCAGCTATATGGAGGATGGCCCAGGAGGTGAGATTGGTTCTACTGCCTGTTCTTAAGGAAAGAGATGAGTATCTAAACTATTACAGAAATGGGGGCAGGGAGAGGGGGAGGGTAAAAACTCAAGATACCAAAGTGTTAGAATCCACTAAATGAGATGGCTAACCAGATGTGATGGACAGAAGGCAGTGGTCAAGGATGACTCAGCCTCTGGCTTGCGTGATGGGGAGTCTTACCCTGAACTACGATCTAGCACCCAAGTGGAGGGAGGGGCTACTGAGAAAGACAAGTTGTCTGGGATAAATGAGTTTGAGGTATGTGGGGCCTAGCTATGTAAGTGGAGGTGAGCTTTGGGCTCAGGATTAAAGAGGGATACAGGCTCAAGCTACAGCCAGAATCAGGCTATACTCACTGAGGTTAAGCAGTCTGGGTTGACTAGAATTTGAGCTCAGTCTGTGGCCTAGGAGGGAAGTACTACAGTAGAACAGCCACTAGACTACACTGAGGATCCCGTGTTCTCAAACTTGAAAAGGGATCCAGGGGTCTGAGCTGACCACAGGCTAAGTTCAGCAATGATGCCCATCACTCTCAAGGTGTGCACCTCCCTGACAGCATGAATAAGAACTCAACTCAGGGCTTAAAGGGAAGCTAAAAGATGCCAGAGCAGATGGAGTCAACTGATTTAAAGTTCTTAAACATTGAGGTATGGCCTTGTCTCTGAAACTCTTCCTGACTCCCTTTTCCCTTCTCTGCGGGACCTCCCTTCCCCACCCCCCCGCCTCCTGGCTGGCTAGTGAACACTGCTAAGCACTTCCACATTTATTATCTCATTGAGTCCTCGATGGTTTCCTCCATTTGACAGGTGGAGAAAGAGAAGCCCAAAAAGACTGGGGTGTGTAGGGCTGAGCCCAGGCTTGCTCCTCCATGCCTCTCTCTGGGCTCACCCCTGTCTTACATGGAACAGCATTCGACAACGTTCCAGGATGCTGAGGCAGCCAGTGTTTGGGTGCAGAGTGGCCAGGCCAATTGATGGCCTTCTGGCCACGAGGGTGAGTGGGGGAGAGCTAGCCGGGGCCCAGGTATGCTATCTGCTCTCAGGAGCCGCTCAGGAGCTGCTGGGGGTAAGAGGAGGGACCTCAGTGGTGGGTTTGGGGGGTTTCTGTTTGTTTTTTCTTTTTCCTTCTAAGAACAGTTCATTCCATCGTGAACGGTGTTAAGCAATCTCCCCCTCCCCCTGCCCTGGCCTGAGGCAGTGACATTTGAGGCGCTGTCTCCTGGGGCCACAGAGGATGCTGCTTGGGCAGTTCAAAGGGTTGGCTCTTCTCCCTGCCCGGCCCCACCCACTTCCCTTCAGGGCCTCCCTGGCTTGCCAAGCCTGGGCAGCCTCCCATCACGGACTGAGGTCCTAACCCCTGTGGCCTGAGCGGAGGGCCTCGTGCACCTCCCAGCCAACCCCCTCTGCTATCCACCTCAGACGGTGGGGAGGGGCCGGAGGAGGGTGGCGTGGGCTGGCGACCGAACCCTTCCCTCCTCTTGGCACCTGGCCGCAGAAGAGACCGGGCTGAGGCTGACCCGGAACGGCATGTGTCTCTGGTCATCCCTGCTCCGCTGACTCCACGGCCCCTACCATGTGCCACTGACCACAGGGCGGCACTGAGAAGGGCGGCCAGAGGGAATGCTAGGTGGCGGAGGAGGAGGAGGGTGGGGGGAGCACAGGCTTTGGCTCCCAGGAGGCAGCCCTCCAGGTTAGGGCAGCAGCAAGGAAGGAGCTGGGGCCTCCAAGGGAGCTGGGTCCCCGGGGGAAATTGGCTGGACAGGGAGGCGGGGAGAAGGCCGGCAGGGCAGCCCAGTCTGAGCCTGGGAGAGCCTGGGAACCCAAAGGCCCATCACAGAGGCTTGGAGGCAGATAGGCCTGCATGAGACAAAACTTAGAAACACATGCCTGAGCCAGCAGAGGGCTGGACTTGGGGACCGCACCCCAAGGATGCAGCCCCCAGAGAGCATTTCCTGGGAGGTAAACGGAGACCCCTGTCCAGCAAGTCAAGAAACTAGGCCAAGCGCCTTGATGCCATGTGACTGACTGAGGGTCCCCATTTACCCGCCCTGGTAGCTTCTGGCAAGAGGCCTCCACCACCTTCCCTTCCAGGATATGCCAGCCTGCAGGCTGCAGTGCCGAGAAGGAGACCAGGCGGTGGTGATGTCAACCAGGGAATTAAGTAAGCAGAGGGCCGATAACATCACCCCGAAAGGCTTGCTGTGGGCAAGGTGACTCATCGAAGACAGGCCCCACAATCACAGGGTGATTGTTGTTGTGCCCAGTCTGTAGGACTGGGGAGGAAGAAGGAGGCCGGGACAGGTTCTTCACCGAGTCCTCTGCTCGGTGGAGAAGTCTCAGAACACAGTGTCCTCCGCTTTCAAAGTTCACTGCTGGCTCAGGAAACAGCCCTCCCCGCTGTTGTGATCATCACTGTCCACAGCGTTTGGTGTGTGTTGGTGGGGTGTGCTGGGGTGATTTCCCCACCCGCATCCCCCTAGGTGCTCCAGGTACTAGAGATTGCTGACAGCAGAACAGTTGCTCCCCCCGCCCCACTGGCTGGACGACCGTCTGCAGAGACAATTGCACCGGATGGCAAACTGCTAACCGCGACCAGACCACGTGGTGTCCTCATGGTGGGTACAGCCTGTTCCTCCTGCTGCAGGCACCTGTAGAGCTGCCTCGACTCATCACTCCCTCACCCCCTTGGGTCTGCTGAGGGGGCCAGAACTGCTGTGTTCTTCCCACCCCCAGGGTGGTCATGTGTGGTTGTCCAAGTTGAGAACTGAACAACTGGGGGGGCTCACCACTTTACAGTCGGTGTGCCAGACCTCATGTCTGTACATGCTGGCCCTGCCCCTTCTCTTTTCTAAATTACTTCTCACTCCCCTCTTCCACCTAAAATTATCTATTTAGTTTGCCCTTAGTAAGTTCACCTTCACACCAAACTTTCCCCCATAAAGCATAAGCTTCTTTTCTTGACCATCTGACTCCATTCATTCATTCATTCCACACAAAAATTGTTGAGTTTGTGCCAGGTACAAGATAGATCTGCCCCGAGCTCATGGGCTCACATTCTAATTGGGGTAGGGGTGAGGGAACAAGAAATAAATAACATGGGCGTCCGGGTGGCTCAGTCGTTAGGCGTCTGCCTTCGGCTCGGGTCATGATCTCAGAGTCCTGGGATGAAGTTCCGCATCGGGCTCCCTGCTTGGCAGGAGGCCTGCTTCTCCCTCTCCCACCCCTCCTGCTTGTGTTCCCTCTCTCGCTGTGTGTCTCTCTGTCAAATAAATAAAATCTTAAAAAAAAAAAAAAAAAAGAATAACATGATGCATAAAACTGCAAGGGACAGTAAGTGCCATGAAGAAAAATAAAGCCAGGCCAGGAGGTGGAGGATGATAAAACCCTACTTCAGCTAGGACTAGCCAGAAAGACTTCTCTAAGGAGTTGGCCTCTGAGTGGAGAGCTGGAGGCAGTGAAGGAAGAAGCCTTCCTGGCAGAGCCCCTCCTGCCAGGCACCCAATGCCAGAAGAAAGTTCCCTAATCCTGCCTGGTTCTGACAGCAGCCTGGGGCTGCCTAAGGCACTCACTTCCCAGCGCTGGGTGTCCATTTCCTCCTTGACAAACAAGAGGCCTAGCTGCACTGACTCTCCAAGGGCTCCTCCAGCATGAAGTCACTCACCTGTAGGCATAAGGAACTTCATGACAGGAGCCTACCTTGGAAGGCCAGCTTGGTCACCTACAAGCTGTGTGACCTCAGGCAGGTTACTTAGCCTCTCTGAGCTGTTTCCCTTATCTGTAAAATATTCACTTCAGGGTATTGTGAAGGATTAAATGAGCTCGTGGATATGAAACCACCTTGTATATAGTGGGTGCTTAATAGATACCTTCCAGGGCCACACCTGAGAGATGTGAGGCGGTGTGGGGAAGTAAAGAGGTGCTGTTGACTGGGTGCCTTTCATTAAAGGAACCTGGAGAGGGCAATGTGGACGCAAAGACACAAGGCTCTGCTGGCTGCCACGCTGTTTGGAGAGTAGCTGTGGGAGCCCCTGGGCTGGGACCCCACCTCACAGAGCCAGGGGCTTAGGCGGGGGCAGGCAGGGTCATGCACTCCCCACTGACGTCAGTCAGCAGGCGAGGCAGGGCGGGGTGGGGAGCTGTGGTATGGTGTGGGCCCTTGAACTGTCATACCGCTGAGGCCAGCTTTCAACTTCCTCTGGGGCCCAGGGTGTGCTCAGCCGGTCCTCTCTTCCTTCCTCCTTCATTTGAGCTCTGTTTGGGGTGAGCACTGTCTACCCTCAAGCTTCAGTCATCGTGCCCCCTTGTCAGCTCCCAGGACTCCCAGTTCTTTCCAGCCCCCCATCAGCAAGAGCTCTTTCTCGAGGCCTGCCGTGAGTCTGGGTTCCTGGACGCCCCTGGGAGCCCTGGAGCAGCAAGCAGGACCCGCCAGCCTTGGGGTGCAGGCAGTCACGGGAGGTGGCCATGACTGGCTGCCAGGGCCGTGCACTCTTCATCCATGACCTCCCCTGACATTAATCCTGTGATGTAGGAGCCTTTATTCCCTCTCCTACTTGAGGAGCCAGAGGCCCTGGGAAGTAGGAACTGTGCGTGCTCAGGAAGCAGGTCGACAGGCATTCCTACTGTGGGAGGTGGGAGATGGCCTGAGGGGTGCCTTGCAAGGCCAGGGGGCTTGGATAACAGGGAGGCCGCGGGGGGGGGGGGGGAAGCCTGAGGCTGGGAGATTGGGGGATTCCTGTCTTACAGGTGGCTGCAGGCTGAGGTGTGAGCCCCTTCCCCAGGCCCACCCGCTGCCTGGCCCTCTGAGTCTCCAACAAGCTCCTGGTGGGTCTGGAAGCTGCTGGCTCGGTCTGGGAGGCCAGCCGTGGGCTGCAAGCCCCAACCCAGGCCATTTCTCAGGCCCTCCTGGTTCTGAGGCAGGAAACCATCATAGCGACAGCTCACATTTACTGACAACCTCCCTGCACAGCACGTGCTGGGCTAAGCACTTGGCATATATGAACCTATTTCATCTTTACAACAGCTCTGCCAGGGACGAAACTGGGGCACAGAGAGCTGAAGTGACTTGCCTAAGGTCATGCAGAGCTGACATTCAACCCAGGAGGCCTGGTTCCGGGGGCCACAATCGTCTCCCCTCCAAGCAGGGATTCCTGGAGCAGTGAAGGCACTGGCGCAGGGGGTTGGGCTGGACCTGGCAGGCACCTGGCGGGGGCGGTGCGTGGCAGTCCAGCCAGCCACCGTGGGTGCCACGGAGCCCAGGAGCAGCATCCCACCAAGGGCTGAATGCGGGCCCCCTCCTCCGGGGATGTGGTTTTGACAGGAGAAGGCAAAAGAGGGCACTGCTTCCCCCGAAGGAAAGAACTGGCGAATGTAGCTGGGTGGGCACGAAGCACTGAAGGTGGCAGCTCCGGTGCAGGGGAGGGAGCTCGCAGCCTCTTCCTCTGCCCCCTCTCCCCAGCTGCGGCAGGGCCTGGTACAGACAGGGGCACGGCTCCTGTGCTGAGACCTAAGAGCAGCACGTCTGCTGGGCCACCTGGCTGTCCATGGGTGTGTGCGTACCTGCGTGTGCATGGGCGTATAAGAAGGGGAGGCCAAGGGGCCTCTGCGCGTGCTTGTTTGCAGGGGAGCCTATCCCCCACCCCCACCTGCCTCTGCAGCCGCAGAAAACAGGCCACTCTGTCTCTAATCTGCACCTCTGGGGCCTCGAAACCACAGCCACGTCAGCGGGTGAGGTGGTGGGGCCACAGAGGCCGTGTGCGCAGGTGTATGCCAACATGCATGTGTGGGGCCAGCACGGGGGGTGTGGCTCCCTGGCCCGGTGTCCGCCCCCCCAGGAAGGCGGATGGGGTAGAGGGAGCTGGACCCCCCCCGCCGGGTGGGCACAGAGTCCACCCCTCTGACCACAGGCCAGGGGAAGGAACAGCCATTTCTCCCACAGGTTCTCACTTCTCTCAGCAGCCATGCCAACAACCACAACAAATGTCTCTGGAGCAGCTCAAATGGCCTCACACGGTTCCAGGCACCTGGGAAATATCGGGGAGTGCCACAGAGATCCCTGCCATCCTGGGGCCAACGTTCTCGGAGGGGCGACACAGTAGACAGAACAGACTCTGTTGTATGGAAGGAGGTGATGGGTGTAATGAGACATCAGGGAGGCAGAGCGGGGCCAGGAGATGGGCAGGAGGGTGCGAGGGGGGGTGTGCATGCAGTCAGGCCACAGTATTAAATTGGGTAGACCAAGTAGGCTCCACTGGCAAGATGATAGGCTGACAAATGCTTGGAGAGGGAGAAGCCAAGCAGGGTCTGGGGAAGAACATTCTAGACAGAGGAAAGGACTAGAACAAAGGCCCTGAGGCTGGAGTGTGCCTGGTCAGGACTGAGGGAAGGGCAGGCTGACCTGGAGGATGGACTGAAGTGACCCCATGCCCCCAGCGCCTCCTCACCTTGCTCCAAGCGAGGGTCCAATTTCCAGTGAGTTAAAGAAAAAGGATCCTCTGGTACCTGTAGGAGAGGCCAACGGGTTCTCAGAGGAACCGATGTCTGGAGAAGGGGACAGAGAAGGAAAAGGGTTTAGACCAGAAGGAGCATATGGAATACTCTGGGGCCAGAGCTGGGGAGGAGGCGTGAGGCCTGGGGGCTCCTAAAAGAAGAGTGGGGGAAGGAGGAAAAGAGTGGAGCCAAGCTGCCCTGGGGCCCACAGGCCTCCCTAAGTGGGGACAAGTCTCTGGGGCCCAACAACGGGCCCCTGGGAGCTCACCGAGAGAATGTAGTGTGGACTTCCAGCCTCCTGCCAGGAGAGTCTGCTGGCCACCCTCAGGGAGGAAGGAAGCCAGGGGTACAAACACTTTCTGGCCCACCGGCCTCAGCCTGCTGGAGGCCACCAGACCCGCCTGAAAGACCCTTCTGAGGTCAGTGTCCCTCCCTCCATTAAAGAAACCCGCAGGGGAGGCGGAGGGAGGGGCCCATTGACCTCAAGAGATATAGCTGAAGGTTGACCAAGGGCAGGGTGTGCACGCAGGCCCACCCTGCCCTGCAGTCTAGGAGATGGATTCCCCTCTAAACCAGCCAGACCACCAGCAAAGGACGGGAGGCTAGCCCGTGTGGTTCTGACAGACGGGGCAGTGGGAGAGTGGGAGGTCAGGAATCAGAAAGGGGAAGAGGTAGGCTTGGCCTGGGTGTTTTAGGATGGGAGCAAATCTGAATGGGTGGAGGGGAGAGAGAACACCTCCATGCACTCACGCATTTGCACACACAGGCCCACCTCACAGGCTCACACACACTCGGGCCCTGAAGCCCCCACACACGTAGGTTCTCAGAGCTGGGGACATGCATGTACACCCTCACACAGCCAAAGTAACACTCAGACGCTGGGGACATTCACACTCACACAAGGCACGTGAGCATGACAAGAGCCACGCACAAACTTACACACTGTCATTGACACAGCTTGGTTCCCCTGGGCACCGGAAGTACATAGGCCCTTTGGAAACGGGCCTGGGGGGCAGGACGAATTTGTGTCTACAAGACAGAAGGAGAAAGAGGATGGAATGTGGCAGTGGGTCACAGATGGAGATGAGGGGACAAATAAGAAGACTCAGAGAGGGGTGCCTGGGTGGCTCAGTTGGTTAAGAGATCGACTCTTCGGCTCAGGTCATGATCTCAGGGTCATGAGATCGAGCCCTGAGGTCAGGCTCTGCACTGGGCGTGGAGCCCGCTTAAAATTCTCTCTCTCCCTCTCCTTCTGCCCCACCCCCCTCTCATGCGCTAATGTGCTCGCTTTCTCTCTCTTAAAAAAAAAAAAATTGACCCAGAGCAGTCATGTCATAGACACACCGTCATGCAGACCACACACATCCCATTACCAGTCAGCCTCAGACAGATCCCATAGCCTTCCTGCCTGCCCAGGGACACCACTTAGCAGTTCTATGGCACTGTGCAAGTCACTCAGATGTCCTCTTCTATAAAATGAGAATTTAATAATACCTGCTTTCCATACTAGATTGATTTGCTGAGAGTTGATAGGTAAATCCCGCCTGCTGACCTCCAAGAAACCATCAGAATCCGGCCACTTCTCCCACCTCCACCATGACCACCCTGGCCAGGCCACCATCCCACTGGCCTCCCGCCCCATCTTTGCTCCCCACTGCAACCACAAACCCCTCCTCCAAACCTGCCCCTGTGTTTGCATCTCCTCCACAGTAAAAGGCAAAATCCTGCCAATGGCCCACGAAGAGCTGCCCTCTCTCTCCTGTGGCTCTCAGCTCCGGGCACCCCGGGCCCCTGACTGTTCCCCAAACACCCCGGCCATCCCCTCTCCCCAAGCCTTTGCGCTGGCCCTTCCCTCCGCCTGGAATATCCTCATGGCTCTGCCTTCAGGACTGACTCAGAGGACCTGGCCACACAGTGCAGCCCCTCCTCAGCACTCTCTAGCCCCTTCTCCGGCTTTTTTCTTCTTAGCATCTCTCACCATCCGAACACCACATAGTTGATGATAACTTTTGTCTGTCTCTCTTATCAAAATGTAAACTCCATGGGGACAGGGACTTTTGTCTGTTGTATTCTCTGCATCTAGGGCATTACCTGGGTCATAGGACTCAAGAGATACTGAATGAATGAATGGATGGATGGAGTGAGATAGCAAATAGGTAAGCTTAAACGCTTACCTGAGGCCTGGGGGCTCCTAAAAGAAGAGTGGGGGAAGGAGGAAAAGAGTGGAGCCAAGCTGCCCTGGGGCAAGGTTAAAGGGGAGCAGCCAATCCTGAATGTGCTGTCCGCCATGTTCCGAGAATTGCAACCGCAATATGCCTTTATTCTCAAATGACCCTGGGAAGAAATAGAATTATCCCTGTATTACAGATCAGAAGCCTGAGGAGGAGAAAGGTTTTGACCGATGGTTGGTGAATATTGCCCTCAAAGATGACCACCAACAGTTCCTCTCATCACTGTATCAAATACACCCTTCAAGACTTGGAGTCTGGGGGTGCCTGGCTGGCAGGATCAGTCGGTGGAACATGCGACTCTGGATCTCACGGCTGTGAGTTTGAGCTCCATGTTGGGCGTAGAGATTACTTAAACTAAGAAAAAAAAAAAAATGACCTGGGTGTCTGTTTCCCTCCCCCACCCCCTTGACTCTGAACTGGCCTTGTGATTTGCTTTGGCCAATGGAATGTGACCAAAGTGATGACCTAAGCCTGCCTTAACTTAAGACACCTGGCCTCCTGGGTCAGTTATATTTGCAGAATCCAGAGAAAATGAAAATGTGGGGCTCCTTGTTGAAAAAGTTAAAAAAAAAAAAAAAGTCATGAAAGCTACTAAACTATAAAGCTCTCCTTTCTTCCATAGTCTCTCTCTCAAGTCATCGTGGTGTGTTTTTTAAATTAATTTAAGGGACGCCTGGGTGGCTCAGTTGGTTAAGCAGCTGCCTTCGGCCCAGGTCACGATCCCAGGGTCCTGGGATGGAGTCCCACATGGGGTTCCTTGCTCAGCAGGGAGCCTGCTTCTCCCTCTCCCTCCCTCTGCTTGTGCTCTCTCTGTCAAATAAATAAAATCTTAAAAATAAATAAAATAAATTTTTTTATTTAAATTCAATTTAATTAACATGCAGTATATTATTAGTTTCAGAAATAGTGGTCAGTGATTCATCAGTCTTATAAAACACCCAGTGCTCATTACATCACACACCCTCCTTAATGCCCATCACCCTGTTAGCCCATCCCCCCACCCCCTCCCAACATCATGGTGCTTTTTATTTGCTACTTAATGTTGTTCTAAGTAAGAAAAAAATGTTAAATTTAAATACTAGCATGAATTTTACTGTTCAGCTTTACATTACTGTCAGTTTCAAATGAGAGCATTTACCACATATGTGGAATCACGAAAATTATGCAATTCATATTCCATAGCTCATATATGCATATGTACTTCATTGTTACCAGAACAGTGGAAACACTGCACAAAACTAACTCAGTTTTATTTCTGCTTTTTTTTTTTTTTTTTTAAAGATTTTGGGCACCTGGGTGGCTCAGTCTTTAGGTGTCTGCCTTCGGCTCAGGTCATGATCCCGGGGTCCTGGGATCGAGCCCCGCATCGGGCTCCCTGCTCGGCTGGAAGTCTGCTTCTCCCTCTCCCACTCCCCCTGCTTGTGTTCCCTCTCTCGCTGTATCTCTCAAAGATTTTATTTATTTATTTGACAGAGAGAGAGAGAGCATAAGCAGGGGGAGCGGGAGAGGGAGAAACAGGCTTCCCGATGAGCAGGGAGCCCGATGCGGGGCTCGATCCCAGGACCCCGGGATCATGACCTGAGCCGAAGGCAGACGCCTAAAGACTGAGCCACCCAGGCACCCTATGTCCTTACTTTTATTTGCATTTATTTTATGCTGAATTTATTGCCAGTCATAAGTCTCTGTTTCTTCAGTTTCTTCTGGGATAGCTTTTTCTCCTGTGCAACCTCCTCTCCTACTTTGGGAAGAACCTGCTCATTTTCAGTAAGGATCATCTCAATGTGGCAAGGAGAGCTCACGTTAGGGGTTTGTCTGACCATGAGCTCTAGAAGGTCAGGGGCTTTGTTCACTTGGATGTGCTCCCTGACCAGAAAAATCTACAGCTAAACCCTTAAGGTCAGCATTACACTTTATATTTTTAAGCACATGCAGAAAGAATTTAGTACTCTTTTTTGGGCTCCTGACTGCATGCCCAGCCCCCACTCTTTGGCGTGAGCAAGGCTCCACCATTTATCTACAGAACAGCACACACTGTTTCTGTAAGTGCCATCTCTCATAGACTTGATGACTTTTCACAAACGCATATCCAGGATGGCCTGGACAGTTTCTCGGGTGTTCTTAAAGGGCACACAAAGATTTGACTCTCTCCATTTAAGTGATGTCATGGGGTTTTCTGGGTCAAGCGAATAGCGAACCATTTTCAGAGATCACCTCAGACTGCTGATGAGAAGAGCTTCTCTTCGTGGCATGCACACATGCTACCAACATTTTCTACCTTCAGCTTGCTGAGGAGTAAGGAAGGACCAAAAGGAAAAGGGTCTACATAGGTACAGGGAAGCAAAGAACAGGGCGGACACAGTAACTGTACAGATCTCCTCAGCTCGTGCACATGCTCCATCGTCCCATCTGACTTCACTTCCAAAACACAACACTATGTGGAGAACAAATGAGCTGTCCCACCAAGCCCAGCCCAAATTTTAGAACTATGAGCAAATAAACAGTTACTGTTTTAAGCCACTGAGTTTTGCAGTGGCTTCTTACACAGCCGCGGCTGACTGATACAATGGTTGAGATCACACCGTTAGGGTGAGACCGCGCTGTGGTTGAGCCCACGTTGGTCTGCTTCTCAAGTCCATATTCCTCTGTGTCCCACCCAGGCTTCCTTACAAAAGTTTCATAATATAACTCCTATTTTTCTCCTTGGAGAGTTTAGGGTTGAGCTGGGGGCAAAGGTTACTTAACTGCAACAAATCAAAATTATTATTAGAGCTTGGAAGAAGCCACATCTGGAACTCAATATGGGTGGGTGGGTCAGGACTGAGAACAGGCCCAGCCTCTGTCCAGAGTGAGCCTGGGCCCAGTGGGGTGTTTGGACATCTGTTTTCCATCCTGATTCAGTAAATAAAGCTGCTTTCCTCTGCTGACCCTACAGGAAATGGGAGTCAGAAGTTCAGCTGGCCAGGAATGGACCTCTCCTCTGATAGAAGCCCTCCCACATGCCTGGACAAGATGCAGAATGCAGGGCCCATGCAATTTATGTTGCAGAGAAAGAAATTCTTAGGACCTCTGTGGTCAAGGAATCAGATTTTCCTCATTTAACCAATGGCTATTGTCCCTGTTGTCAGCTATTAGCATATCAGATTATTATGTCAGGTGTTTATTCTTTTGATCCCATGGCTCATGCACTAGTAAAGATGTTTTCAGGGGCTCCTGGGTAGCTCAGTCGTTGGGCGTCTGCCTTCGGCTCAGGTTGTGATCCCAGGGTCCTGGGATCAAGCCCTGTATCGGGCTCCCTGCGCCACAGGGGGCCTGCGTCTCCCTCTCCCACTCCCTTGCTTGTGTTCCTGCTCTCTGTCTCTGTCAAATAAATAAATAAACCTTAAAAAAAAAAAAAAGATGTTTTCAGTGGCCAGAAACACAGAATTTCTACTCAGTTGGCTTAGACAATAAGGAAAGTGTATTATCTCACAGAACAAAAAGTCCAGAGGAAGGGTAGCTTCAGCAGAGGTTAATCCTGCAGTTCACCACCATCATCATCAAGGACTCAGACTATTTCCTCTTTTCCTTCCCCTCTGCCATTCTCAGCATATTGCCTTGTCCTTGGCTAGCTCTCCTCATGGTCACAAGATGGCTGCTGCTACCCCAGACATCACATTGGTACACAACAATGTCCATAACAGTAAAACAAAACAAAACAAACCCAGGAAACACCTCATCCTGTGTCCCCTTTTAAGATCAAGGAAAATTTTTCCCTGAAGCTCCTAAGAGACTGTCCCTCACTGCTCATTGGCCAGAATTGAGCCATATCCCATGCCTGAATCTATCCCAAGCAAGGGGGATAGTTCCACTATTAGTGCCACAGTACTAACCCTGAGTCCAGAAGGAGATGGACAAACACCTAGAACAAACCTGAACTCAGCAAGTACTGA
This sequence comes from Leptonychotes weddellii, assembly GCF_054177405.1. Lineage (NCBI taxonomy): Eukaryota > Metazoa > Chordata > Mammalia > Carnivora > Phocidae > Leptonychotes > Leptonychotes weddellii. Next base: position 53,931,871 of record NC_138378.1, read on the forward strand.
GGGGAGGGGTAGGGCCAGTGGGGAGGCAACCGCAACCAAGCCTGAGTGCTGCAGCTCATTTGTTTGGACCTGAATTTTTTTCCTGGGGAGGAGGAGGAGAGGATCGGTATTTAGGAAGTGAGCCAGGCCCCCCAGATTCTATTACTTGACCAAACTGCCTCACAAAGTACTTACAAGGAGTATATGTCACTTAAAGTACACACTGGAAGCATATAAAAACTCAGGGATCAAGGCAGAGACATTGGTCCCTCAGCTGAGCATCTGTTTAGGTTCTTAAGAGCCTCATTGTTGGAGTTAGGCCCAGGTGTAAATTCTGGCCCTGTCCCCTTCTGCTTTTCTGATCTTGTACCGATTACTTCATCGTTCTCTATATGTACAATGAGGATAACAATAGCCACCCCCAGACTGTTTTATTAACCAATACACTGTGTGACATATCCAAGAAGGTCAAAAAATATTGTGGGCAGATGGAACCATGTGACCCAGCTTGGCTGCCACCTCCTACAAAGGCACCCCCTCCCTCCTCGAGCTCATCTCCCTCCTCCCAGCCCCATCCATAGGCTCCAGGCTCTCTGCTCTCACATCCCTACTGCCCCTCACCCACGGCACTTCCTGCCTGGGCTGCCCGACCTGATACCTAGACGGGGTGTCCCGTCCACATTCCTGATCAGGAAACTGGTTCCTCCGTGGCTGCCCACCCCCACGGAATCACGGCCCAAGTCCCGATGTGTCCACACTCCAGGCCCCAGCACCTCTCCATTCCCATGATACCGACTTCTCTGTATTTACTGGTCAGGGCTCCTGGCTGCAAGCAACGGAAAGCTCACGGACTCCTCGAGCCCGCTGCAGAGCCAGGTGCAGGAGCCAGGGAGGACCGGACTGCAGCCAGAACCTCAGCCCAAATCACAGCTCCAGGACAGAGCAGGGAGGACCACAAGGCTCTGCGGCTCCACTGCCACCTGAAAACTCTTCCTGCTGCTGCTGCCGCCCCCAATGCTGTCAGATACATCCCACCTCTGCTGCTTTGCATCACCTGCTCGGGAGTCAGAGTTCATGGGAGGGTGTATCTGATTGGCTGAGCGAGGTCACGTGCCTGCAGTGCAGCCGCAAAGGAGGCCGGGAGGGCGAGGTCTGGTTTCTGGTTTGGGAGGAGGGCTCTGCCTCCGCACGAGGCTCACAAGGTAGGAGATGCTCCAAACAGATGCTGGAGAGCCACAGAAAGGGTAAAGGTGCACTCTGCTGGGTGAGCGACCGTTTGCTCCAGAGGGACAGGGCCTGTGGCTGCCTATCCTGCGCCCATTCCCAGCGTTGGGAGTGGCTGTGCTCTCCACTGGGCTTCAGGGAAAGTCTCTGGTGATCTGACTCACCTGGAACCAGGGACCATTAGTCTTGATGGGGGAACCACACCTTGGGATCCCTGCAAAAGAAGTTGAAGGACTAGCAGAAGACCGCCCAGTTCTTATTTTGCCAAGTAGGAATCGCAAAAGCAAATAACAACCTACTCTCTGCTGTCACCATCATTCAAAGGGGACAGCCTAAGCACCAGTAAAAGCAAAATGACAGGAGAGAGCCTGATTTTAGAGTTAAGCACAATCCTTAAAGCTAAATACATGTTGGCTTTAAGAAAAACTCGTCCAGATTTTTCTAGTTTGGCTGGACACATATGAAAAGGTCTGACACAGTTGACTTTGAACATGGACCATGTGGATGAGGAGAACCATGTTTATCAATGCTGAGTTTCCTGATTTTGTTAACTGCAGGGGATATGTAAGTCCTACACTGGAAGAGAGCATCCTTGTTCTTGGGAAATACACCCTGAAACCTTGAGAGGTAAAAGAGCATAAGGCTTGCAATTTTCTCTCATATAGTTTGGGAAAAAATTGTAGACACACACGCACACACACAACACAGGGATTCAGACAGAGAAAGAGCAATAAAGGGATAAAATGTAAACAAGTGATAAATCTGAGGAAAAGGTCTACCAGAATCTTTGTACTCTTCGACTATTTATACATTTGAAATTATATCAGAATTAAAAGTGCCCCCCCCCCAAAAAAAAAGTTAGCAGTGATTTTCCAGAAGCATTGGTTTCTCTTGGTGCATTACCTATTTTGGTACTGTTTGAACTTGAGTGAACACATGTGATGTTTGCTATCAGAAAGAATAAAACACAAATGACAGAAATTAAAGAGAAAAAGGAAAGGCCACGACAGACTCCGTCTAGCATTTTAACACTCGCTGATCTGGCCTAATTACTCTGTAGTTGAGGGACACAGTAATTGTCCAGATTTACCTAAGTCACCTTAAACTCAAAGAAGAGAGGAACAAAGGAAGGGAGGGGCCTTAGGAATTGGAGGGGAAAAAGGAGGAGGAAACCCTGTAGGGTCCGATTAGAAGAGGCCCCATCTCTTTCCTCTCCTACTCTCAGTGCGGTTTCAGTTCCCCTGAGTTTGAAAGAAGAAACAGTGTTTTGCAGGTATGCCATGTCCTACAACTTCAGAAGGCATTACTCACATGCCAGTCTATGAAAATGGCTCCTCCTGGAGTTGTGCAGTAGACACCCTACACAGCTGTACACGGCAGCCCTGAGAGAGCCATTTGCTATTGTTGTTGTTGTTCGGTGGCAAAGAGGTGTTTGGGGAAGAGACAGGAATGACTAACACTGTGGTCTAGAGATTAACCAATGAGTGATTCCATCCATTCAGTCAACCACTATTTATTGCCACAGATTATATGCCAGGCATCATGCTAAGGGCTGGGACTTCCAAGCTTGAAATAGGTGTACTCTCTAGGGAGGAGCTGGGGGGAGTGACAGGGATGGAGAGGAAGCCCTCCCAGGACAAAAGCCAACCTACCCCCACCTCCTCCCCATCATCTGTCCAACCTTCTCCATGCTTCAGGCCCTCCTGGAAGAAATCTCTAGACCCCTCCCCTTCCCCACCTCCCTCAGCAGAATAGACTGGGGCTTTCTGCCTTTTCTGTGAATCTCCTCCACTGGGTGGCCAAAGCCCCTTGGGCTCCAGGCTGCAGTGCATTTCCTTCCTCCATGTGACCTAGAATTGATTCATTCATGCATTTGTTTGTTTTACTTCATTTATTCCACAGGCATTTCTCTGTAAATGAGATTTATTTTAATGAAAAAAAAAAGATATGTACCGATTATTTAAAAAAACATTGAGGGGCGCCTGGGTGGCTCAGTCGTTAAACAAGCGTTTGCCTTCAGCTCGGGTCATGATCCCAGGGTCCTGGGATGGAGCCTTCCATCGGGCTCCCTGCTCAGCGGGGAGCCTGCTTCTCCCTCTCCCACTCCCCCTGCTTGTGTTCCCTCTCTCGCTGTGTCTCTCTGTCAAATAAATAAATAAAATCTTTAAAAAAATAAATAAATGGGGGGAAAAAAAACATTGAACATAGGGGTGCCTGGCTAGCCGGCTTGGTGGGTGGAGCGTGCAACTCTTGATCTTGGGGTTGTGAGTTTGAGCCCCACGTCTCTACACCCAACGTGCACCAGATGTGGGGCTCCAACTCACGATCCCAAGATAAGAGTCACATGCTCTACTGACTGAGCCAGCCTGGTGTCCCAAAAATAAAATCTTTAAAAAAAGATTAAACAGATGGGACACCTGGGTGTCTCAGTAGTTAAGGGTCTGCCTTCGGCTCAGGTCATGATCCCAGAGTCCTGGGATAGAGCCCCGCATCGGGCTCCCTGCTCTGCAGGAAGTCTGCTTCTCCCTCTCCCACTCCCCCTGCTGTATTCCCTTTCTCACAGTCTCTCTGTCAAATAAATAAATAAAATCTTAAAAATAAATAAATAAATAAACCTAGCAAAAGCAAGAAACAATTCTCCCTCCATCCTCCCAGTTCCCCTCTCAGAGACACAAATAAACACTTTTTTTCAGGATGCCTAGGTGGCTCAGTTGGTTAAGCGTCTGCCTTCTGCTCAGGTCATGATCTCAGGGTCCTGGGATCGAGCCCCGCGTGGGGTTCCCTGCTCAGCGGGAAGCCGGCTTCTCCCTCTCCCTCTGCCTGCCACTCTGCCTCCTTGTGCTCTGTCTCTCTCTGTCAAGTATATAAATAAAATCTTAAAAAAAACACACTTTTTGATGGGGTGTCCAGCTGGCTCTTGATCTCAGGGTTGTAGGTTTAAGCCCCACATTGGGTATAGAGATTACTTAAAAATAAAATCTTAAGGGGCGCCTGGGTGGCTCAGTCGTTAAGCGTCTGCCTTCAGCTCAGGTCATGGTCCCAGGGTCCTGGGATCCAGCCCCGCATCGGGCTCCCTGCTCAGCGGGAAGCCTGCTTCTCCCTCTCCCACTCCCCCTGCTTGTGTTCCCTCTCTCGCCGCTGTGTCTCTCTCTGTCAAATAAATAAATAAAGTCTTAAAAAAATAAAAATAAATAAAATAAAATCTTAAAAACAAAACAAAACACTGCTTTTTGGTCTGTGCCAATCTGAAAGATGAAAATAGTATCTCTTTTTAATTTGCTGTCTTCATTATGTTTGCAAACCACTGTATTCCTTCTTCTTACTTCTCTCCAACAGTATGTAAGGAGCCGGTGTGCACCAGGCTGCCCATCCTTGCAGTCACATAAGCAAAGTGCCTGGACCTACAACATGTTTAAGGGCCTACAAAAAGATTTGAGATCCGGGGTTGGGGGCATGTATTGGCTTCAAAGTATTTTTTTTATGACTTTATTTATTTATGTGAGAGAGAGAAAGCACGAGATGGGGGAGGATCAGAGGGAGAAGCAGACTCCCCGCTAAGCAGGGAGCCCAATGCAGGACTCCATCCTGGGACTCCCGGATCATGACCTGAGCTGAAGGCAGACGCTTAACTGACTGAGCCACCCAGGCTCCTGGCTTCAAAACATTTTTTGAAGGCAAGAAAACGGAAACTCTAATGATATTATTTAATGTCACCCAAACAAAATCTTATGGCAAGCTCGTTAGCTGGAAAACCTGGAACACAGGAACATTTCATGACATTTGAAAGCAATTCATTGGTTTAGATGTTCTCATGACAAAGTATTTCCAAGTATGCATGATACTTTTGAAGAAATCAGAGTCGGTTTTAAATTAAATGCATTAACTCTGGTTGGATAATTTCACAATTGTAATTATTTGAATATCCTTTTTAAAAAAATACCCACAGGGCTCCTGGGTGGCTCAGTCGGTTAAGCATCTGCCTTCAGCTCAGGTCATGATCCCAGGGTCCTGGGATCGAGCCCTGCATCGGGCTCCCTGCTCAGCAGGGAGTCTGCTTCTCCCTCTGCCTGCTGCTCCCCCTGCTTGTGCTTTCTCTCTCTTGCTCTCCCCAACCCTCTCTCTCTCAAATAAATGAATAAAATCTTTTCTAAAAAATGCCCATAAAATGACATTTGGTGTGGGATCAGAGTGAGTCTTAGTATGTTTCCTGTGAATTGGGTGGGGTCTCCAGAAGTAAGCGATGGTGCTATTTATTTATTTATTTTTTAAAGATTTTATTTATTTATTTGAGAGAGAGAGAGAGCACATGAGAGGGGGGAGGGTCAGAGGGAGAAGCAGACTCCCTGCTGAGCAGGGAGCCCGATGTGGGACTCGATTCCGGGACTCCAGGATCATGACCTGAGCCGAAGGCAGTCGCTCAACCAACTGAGCCACCCAGGCGCCCTGGTGGTATTTAAAAAGTCTGTAAGCCTGTGAGCCAGACAAAGTCTCTGTCCTCACGGATCTTATGGTGCAAGAACAAGCTGGACTTCTCAGCAAAAATCAGAGACAGTAGAGAGGATCAGATCTGAGTCTTGGGCTAGCCAAAATCCCCTGGCCTCTCCCCCAAATCCCTGACTGTCCCGAAAAAACTATCTCCTGGTCACCCCCGCCCCCAGCCTAGGGGCTCAGCACTAGACCCGGGATTTTAGAAAGCTTAGGGGGTAGTGGACCCAGGGAGGGAACGACAGGGATGAAAGCAATGCTATCTGTGGTCCCAGGACCAGCCTGGGGTTGGGGGGGTGGAGGAATGGGGGGACAAAGATAGGGAGAAAAAAGGACAAATTGTCCCCAAATGACATCTTGAGACATCAGAACAAAATGTGTTTTTCTCTTTTGTACTCTCGCCCCTTTTAAAGGGAAATAGAGCTCATTCCTTGAAAGGGACCAACTGGTGGTCTAAGTCACAGGTGTGAAGGTTTGAAGACTGGGAGGTGAACAATTCAACACCTCTCCCCTCCACCCCGTCTGCACCCTGTGCGTGTGTTTGTGTGTACCCCTCCCCTAATACTATCTCCAGTTGCTGGCATAGGATTCGTTGCTGCTATGCTCAGTAAGGATCTATCTCTTACATCCAGTCCATCCAGCCCAGTGGAGACAGATGAGCAGTTTTGAATCCCACTTGTGCTCTTTGCCTGCTCTGTGGCCTTGAGCAAAGAGCTGCCCTCTTCTGAGCTCCATCTCCCCCTTTGTACAAAGAGCACAGGAAAACCTAGCTCACAGGGACGTTACGCGGATGGGATGAAATGAAGTCAGTAAGGCACGCGGTTCCGGACATGGCCTTTTCCTTTGTGCCCTTTAGCTGCCCGGGAGGGAAAGCAGCATGCACAGACGCCGAGGCAGAGCGGGAGCCTAGCTGAGAGGGTGTTGCTGGGGAGTCAGAGATGGCCGTAGTGTGGGAAAGACAGCACACCAGCCTGAGAAACTTCGAGCTTGCCCTGGTAAATGCCTGTAGGGAGCCACTGAAGGTTCTGCAGCAGGGGAGGGCCCAGCGCATGCATGGGAGGTGGCACCAAGGGGAGAATGAGGAGTAGTCAGAGGCAGGGGGAGGGGCACACAGGCCGCCCAGCTCTGCCTCTCTGGACCTTCCACCTGCAGCCAGGAAAGAAGCCCTTTGGAGGGAAGAGGTGTTAGAGGGGCCCAGCCGACTCCCCTCCTCCCCCCACCACTTCCAGCCCAGCCTGGCCCAACTCTCAGGGCCACTGGGCAGGGCGTGGTGGGCCAGCAGCGTCCTGGAGGGTTCCAGGGCTGGGCCTCCTGCAAAGGGGGGCAGGGGTGGGGCGTTCCTGGGAGCTGGGAGGTGGGGCCGCAGGTGTAGGGCTTGGGGGATGCGATTCCCCGTCGATTGTCAGGGCCCCAGGCCCAGCCCAGTGTGTTGAACAAGAGGCCAGAGGCTGCTCAGTTTGAAGCGTGGGCCAGTGTGGCAGAGAGCCGGTGGTGCTGGCTGAGACAGGTTCGCTCCCCAGCAGGCCAGCTGGGCCCTCCCCAGTGGCTAGGCACCTGAACAGGTGTGCCGAGGGATCTATAGGCTGTCACTTGAAAAATTAGAGCCCTGCAGCCTGGGAGTCAGCCAGGTGTGGCTGCCACAGAGCCTCCCAGGCTGGCTGGTGTGCATGTGCACGCCAGTTCCGGGCGTGCATGGACACATGCCAGCTGCCGTGCCCAGACCGCAGGGGCCCCACGGATCCCCCCAAAGGCACACACTCAAGTTCACACACACGTACTTGCTTGGGCCTGACCCCGGTCCCATATAGGCCCCTTAGCCACACACACTCTCTCACCACACTCACAGCCCCAGCACTCTCTGACACCGCCCCAGCAGCTCCGGGGTCTCCCTTTCCAGAACAGCAGGCTCCTAAGGGCAGTGCCCCTGTTGGTCTTGTCCACAGCTCTTTCTTCAATGCCTGCAACAGGGGCCAGACACACCAGGAGCCCAGCGAATGTTTGCTCTCTATGAATGCACACACACACACACACACACACACTCTCTTTCTCTCTCACACACACACTTGCACACATATTCTATAACGGATAAACCCCGCCTTCACCCCATCTCCCTCCAGTGTTCTAGTTCTACTACGTCCTGGAGAGAACAGCACCTAGAAACTGGTCCTTCCCAGGTCTGACCAATGCCCCTCACCCACAGTCCAGGCCAGGGGGAGAGCTCGGGGCTGAGGGGGGCGGTGGAACCAGGGAAGCAGCAGTCTAAAGCCCCCGTTTGGGGAGGGGGTGTGAGAATCCCCATTTTCTACAGGCAAGACCTCCCTGGGGGAGCCCTAGCACTGTGCTGGGGTTCTGGGTGGGGGGAGGACTGGCTAGACCACATCCAGGGAAATCCCTGGGGCGGGGACATGTGACCTGCCCCATGGCCCTCCCCTGGGCCCCTGCTCCAAGGGAGCTCCCCATTTTAGGTGACCCCTCTCAACCTGGGAGCGCTCTGCTCTGCTCCCGCAGGGCTCCAGCCAGGCTTCCCAAGGCCTGCGCATGGCTGTAGCAGAGGGAGGCTTGAGGAACCAGGAGCAGAGCAGGGTGTACAAGGAAGACTCCCTGGAGGAGAGGAGGCTTATATGGGCCAGAGACGGGAGAACCTTCTGGGAAGAGGGCTGGAGGGGGCATCTGCGCATCTTTGATTCTAGGACTGGTGAGGGAGTGCCACGTCTGTGCTGGGACCTCGTGACACCCACGGGGTGAAGTGGAGGCCAGCTGAGCAGGCTGCGCACCCGGGGTGAGGAAGGTGGGCTGTGACCTCAAGAGCTAGCAAAGGTCAAGGCGAGGCTTGCCTGCATCAGAGGAATTGAGAATGAGGTGCCTGAGGGAGGCAGGCCGATTTGAGGGGAGAACCAAGAACACACCGGTGGCCAATGGATGGACAAATGGACAGCTTAGCTGATGGACTGAAAGACACGGGAGGACTGATGGACTAATGGAAAGACAGCAACGGTGGGTGGCCACTGGACATCTCTCACTCAGTCTCTCTCGGAAGCGCCCAAACAGTCTGAAGACCCAGCTACTCCCCACCCAGACCCCCCCACCCCACTGCCCCCTTCCCTAGCTCCTCCCCAGGCCAGGCTCTTAGGGAGGCCAACACCTGCTTGGCTTGATGCCCAGAGACACACCTTCCAGCCAGGTTCAAGCCCAGATGTGGGATCACCTCCAGGTGTTCTCACCTGAGCAGGTGTGCATAGAATGAGGTGGGGGTGGAGGCCATACCTACCGGTTAACACCTCCAAAAAGAGCCCCCCAGCTGCTGGATAGTGCCCCAATCATGGCGCGTGCACACACACACACACACACACACACTCTCACTGCCCTGGGCTATATCACACCCCACGGACACGTGCTGCCAGACACAGGTGAGCACCCATTCGCTGACACCCAAACACCAGGCCCCCAGATGTCACAGAGCCACGGCATTGCACAACTCCGGAATGAGCCACTCGTGTGGTCTACAACGTGCGGGGCAACCTGGACCCTCCGTTACACCCTGATGCTACAGTGTCGTTAACCCACAAAGGCTCCTTGAACAGCTCCCGGACCCAACCTTGGGGGGGATGTCAGGAATACCTCCTCACCCTCCGGACATTTGAAGTCTCACCTTCAACGGCTCTTTCCAGGGACAGCAGGGACCCCAGGGCCCTTTCTGTTCTCCCCCTCCCACCCAGCCTCCTGCCGCCTCCTCCCCTTTGCCCTCCCTCCAGCCACATTGCACACCTCAGGTGGGCTCTCTCTTTCCCATACACCTCGGTCCACACCATTCCCGCAACTGGGAACCCCTTTCCCCAGTCAATCCTGGACCCCACGTACAGGTCCTAGCATCCAAGACAGAAACCTCTGTATCCCTGAAGTTTACTAGTATGACACACAAGAGGGCCCTGGTAAGTGTCGTTGGTGGACAGCCCAACTGCGTAGCTGGATGAAATCATCAGGAATATAAGGCAGCTAAGAGTTATTGCCAGATGGGCTGCTGTGGACTTGCTGGTATGGAATTCCAGTCAGAGCAGTGGAGCACCCAGGGGCTGGAGGGCTGTGAGCCCCTCTAAGCACATATTTGTCACCAGAGCCCTCACGGAGTGAGTCCCGAACCCTTGGACCTTCCCCATCCCGTAGACGAGATGCACGACTGACCCGTCCTCGAGGCCCAGCCCTACAGCGAGGCCACGACAGGTCCGCAATCCATGGAAGGAGTCTTCAGCCAAGGCCAGGACTCAGTCCTCTGTCCCCTCTACCCACTGACACCTTGGGAAGCCCGGGCACTTTTCTAGGTCTTTCTTCAGGGCCGGGGAGTGCCAGGGCGGGCTCTCTGCCAACTCAGCAGGGCTAGGGACTTTGGATGTGCTGACGGTGACAGCCCTGCCCCACCCTGTGTGGGCCCAGCTGGTCAGAGCTCAGCCCTGGCCCGGGTCTGAGCCTGGCATTGATGGATCGGCATGGGGTTTCACTCCCTCGGCAAGGACCAAACCTGGGTACGTGTGCACTCTGTTTAAGGCCGATTTCTAAGCACTTTATTGATATTTGCTCACTTCATCTCTGCGATGACCCTCTGGGGTAAGCTATAATTCAGATGCCCATTTTACCATCGTGGAAACAGAGGCACAGAAGTGGATAAACCAACTTACCTGAAGTCACAGCAGCTCGGAGTGGGTAGAGTAGTCCAGGTTCAAACCCCTAGAGTAGCCCAGGCCACGCTTTTCACCACTGTGCTATACTATGTCTCCTTTTAAAGGCATTTATTATTATTATTATTATTTTTAAAGATTTTATTTATTCACTTGACAGAGAGAGACACAGCAAGAGAGGGAACACAAGCAGGGGGAGTGGGAGAGGGAGAAGCAGGCTTCCCGCAGAGCAGGGAGCCTGATGCAGGGCTTGATGCCAGGATCCTGGGATCATGACCTCAGCCGAAGGCAGTACGCTTAATGACTGAGCCACCCAGGCACCCCTAAACTTATTTTTAAAAAATAAAAGATAAGGGGCACCTGGGTGGCTCAGTCAATTAAGTGTCTGCCTTCAGCTCAAGTTGTGATCCCAGGGTCCTGGGATCAAGTCCCGCATCTGCATTGGGCTTCCTGCTGAGCGGGGAGCCTGCTTCTCCCTCTCCCTCTGCTGCTCCCCCTGCTTGTGCTCTCTCTCTGTGTCAAATAATAAAATCTTTTAAAAAATAAATAAGTAAAAAATAAAAGATGATGGGGTGCCTGGCTGACTCAGTCAGTAGAACATGGAGCTCTTGATTTCGGAGTCATGAGTTTGAGCCCTACATTGGGGGTAGAGTTTACTTAAAAAAATAAATAAAATAAATTTTTTTTAAAAAGAAAAAAGATGAGATTACTTGGTCCAGGCTGCCTTTGGCATTAGGGGCATGAACATGGGACATTCCAGGTCATTCCCAGCCCTGTCTGTCTTTCTCTCTCTCCCCTTTCCCCTTCCCCTCCACACACACACACACACACACACACACGCACACACAGCCTGCCTTGTCCTGGTGCCACCAGGCACATCCCTGTGACCTCCTGTTTCCTCCATGGCCAGGCTTCAGGCCCGTGGGAACACTATGCTCTTGGGTTTGGGTCCAAGTCTATTCTGGAACATACCACCCCACGCCCCTCCTCCTCCCCGCCACCCCAGTTCCACCCCAGGCCAACATTCCTGGAAAGCTCCAAGACTGCTTCTTTCAGGGGAGATTTTTCCATGGGGCTTCTGCGGCTGCAATTGGGATAAGCTGAGAAGGGGCCCACCCGCAGCCTACAGAGACTGCATCTTGGGGCCAGAAAGCTTGGAGTGGCCCTGGCGCATCAGGGCTAGTCCTCGTCCCATCTCTGGGGCAGGGGCTTTCGCAGATGTGAGATACAGAGAGTGCCCTCCCCGTCCCTGTGTGTCTGCGGGGCTTGCTTTTGGACTCTCAGAGGAGCTCGGGCCTCCAGCACTTTGTATTCACTAGCTCTACTCGGTCCCACCCCATTAGCAGAGTGTGCTACCGTGCGCCCAGCCCGGGGCCGGGGTGCCGTGGAGCCTGCCGCTGATGGGCAGCCACAGTCTTCCCATGTGCAGTCAGCAACACGGTCGGCCGTCAGCCTCGGATTCACTTCCGGGACGTCCTGCTGCTGCTCAGGGCCCCCCTGGATCATGTCCTAGCTTGTGTCCTGACCCCTGGCCCCAGCCCTGCCTATTGTTTCAGGGGCAGGAAAGCCCGAGAATGCTGTCCCCAGCCTGGGGCTGCATGGGGCCTGCCACTCAGCAGATGACTACACCGGCTCTTCCTCGGCCCAGCACTCCCAGCCCCTCCTCCTCACCAGCCTGAGTCAGAGGCCTGTCAGCTCTGGCTGCCCCCAAGGCCCAGCCGATTTGGGTGGGAAGGAGCTGCCTGGATGCCAAGGTCTGAGGAGATGGGCCAGGCCCTCAATCCTCACTGACCTCACCTTTTAGCAGGACCTTCTAAGCATTCTTTGATCTAGAAATCCCATATGCACACACACATGCATGCATGCACACTCAGCCACACTGTGACCGAAGGTGAAAAGTGAGGTGTGAGGCCGAGGCAGGCCAGTGAGCACTGGGCTAGGCCAGCACAGCAGAGGCCTGAGCGCCTCCTGGTACTGGAGAGCCAAGCGGCCCAGCACGGGAGAGAGGCCCATGCTTCTCCCTCCCCAGTATGGGCACAGATTCTTGCTGCCTGGGGGCCTTGCTCCGTAGCATATGCCCCCAACCCTACAGCTCTACCTCACTCTCTCTCTCTCTCTCTCTCCCCCTCCCTCCTCCTCTGCAAACCTAGCCTCAGAGAGAGAGTATCCAAGCCCCACAAAGCCATGGGCCCCTGACTCAAGCCCTGGAAGCTGAGACCAGGCCTGGTGGGCCAGTCTCTGGGGATTTCCCCTTCCGGGTCTGCCTCTTTGGGCCCCACTGTCCCCTGGCTGGACTAAAGCAATTGCCGCAGTGGCTGGCCCCACGACCTCCCTGTGCCCACCCCTGCCCCAGCACACTGAGGTCTGTGTGAGGCTCCATATAGCCTCCCAGGACTGCCGGGTTGCTTGGGCTCTGGGCCTTTTGTTCTCTTTTGTTTTTGCCCCCGTGTCCATGCCCCAAATGCCCTCCCTGCTTATCCTCCTGACCATAAAGTCAGCAGTCAACACTTAAGTACTAGCCAGGCCCTGTTGTAAGAGCTTCCCGTCTGTTCATTTACTTGACGCTCACGAGACGGTGCCATTAGTTATACCCATTGTTCAGATGAGAAAACAGAGGCTGAGAGAGGTTGAGGAGTGTTGCATTCCCACCCACCTTTCAAGGTTCACCTTGGGTACCTTCCCCTGTCCTCCTTATCACAGCCCGGGGCAGGAGAAGCCGCTCCCAGCCGAGAGCCACTGCCCCTGTGCTGTCTTCTGTGGGGGGGCTGTTATTTTAGCCCCCCCAGGCGTTGATGTGTGCCCTTCTCCTCTGCCCTGGGTCCCGGTGAGGGCCTCAGTCAGCCCCTTGCCTCACCGCCCAGCACTGAGCCTGAAGAGCACAGGCAACTCTTCTCTTCCTGGAGAAGTGGGCCCGAGGACGGAGGGTCAGGACCTACCCCCCTTCTCATCTCCCTCCTACTCACCCATTCCCCAGCCCCTGTCCTCTCCCTCTCCTCACCCCTGCATCTATCCCTGTGCAACCCTGTCTGCACCTCTCCCACTGGTTTCTAGGGAAAATGGCGGGGCCCTGCCCTGCTCAGGCTGGGCTTGCTGGTGGGAAGCAGAACCTGTGCTGGGCTGAGCCTGGGAGAGCGGTGGGACCCCCGCAACTCCCCCAGCTGGAGGGGAGCTCAGCACCCCGTGTTACCTCCGGCTGGCCACTTCCGTGTGTGTGTGTGTGTGCACGCACGCGGGCGCACTATGAGGGGAGGGGAGGGGAGGGAGTGAAATGAAGCATTAGGCCCAATGCCACATTTATTTAAGGGGCACCAAGTTAAAAATAGACCCCAAGTGCCCCCAGTGCAGGCAGCAGGCACGCCGACCTCTGGCTCCGATAGGGAGAGGGATTCCAGGAGCCCTGAGAACTGTCCACAACTTGCAGCCCTCTGCACGACTCCCCGTCCTGCAGATGGATTTGCAATTCTGTCAAGTGTCACGCACACCCCGGCGTTGCTGGGTGGCACCAGTGACGTTTTGTGCGCTTTGCAGATTACAGTGTTTGTAGCAGAAGAGAATGAACTTTAGACCAAGAGGGGACCCCAGCGGGGGATTACTGGATAGCTGCCCCCTTCATACTCCCCATTTTACAGAGGGGACTGACTGAAGTTTCAAGAGAAATGACACTCGGGGCACCTGGCTGACTCAGTCGGTAGAGAGCATGACTCTTGGCCTCAGCGTTGTGAGTTCAAACCCTATGTTGGGTATAGAGATTATTTTATTTTATTAAAAAAAATTTTCGGGCGCCTGGGTGGCTCAGTTGGTTAAGCGACTGCCTTCGGCTCAGGTCATGATCCTGGAGTCCCGGGATCAAGTCCCGCGTTGGTCTCCCTGCTCAGCGGGGAGTCTGCTTCTCCCTGTGACCCTCCCCCCCCCCATGCTCTCTCTCTCTCTATCTCATTCTCTCTCTCAAATAAATAAATAAAATCTTAAAAAAATTTTTTTTTCGGGCACCTGGGTGGCTCAGTCGTTAAGTGTCTGCCTTCGGCTCAGGTCATGATCCCAGGGTCCTGGGATCGAGTCCCACATCGGGCTCCCTGCTTGGCAGGAAGCCTGCTTCTCGCTCTCCCACTCCCCCTGCTAGTGTTCCTGCTCTCGCTATCTCTCTGTCTGTCAAATAAATAAATAAAATCTTAAAAAAAAAAAAAAATTTTTTTCTTTTGAGAGAGAGAACAAGTGGCGGGGCGTAGGGGCAGAGGGAGAGGGAGAGATAGAATCTCAGGCAGGCGTCAAGCCCAGCACAGAGCCCAACGCCAGTCTCTATCTCACGACCCTAAGATCATGACCTGAGCTGAAATCAAGAGTCAGATGCTCAACCGACTGAGCCACCCAGGCACCCCGAGATTACTTTAAAAAATAAAATCTTAAAAAAAAAATAAAAACCGACACTCAAGCTTACGCAGAGCAAGGCTTGAATCAGGTCTCCTAGCTCCCAATTCAAGACTTTCCACTGTTACATCATGCTGATCACGTTATATTGCACGTTCGAATAGATTTTGTTCTTTTGTGTTATGTTATGTAACGTCACGTAAGCAGGGGTGGGAATGGGGAGTCGTTGGGAGGAGGAGGTGACAAAAAAGGGAATTAGGCTGAGGTACAGGCAGGGGGCCCATATCCTCCCTGACCCAGATGGAGCTCCCCTACCTGAGCTTTCTCCTCCCATCAGGTGTAGTGGGTGTGGCTCGGCTCCCAGCGCCCTAATTAGCACCTGTTGACAGTTTCTGGTTTGTGTGTTATCACCTTGGGTCTGCTTATCTTTATCAGAGCCAAAGGTTGATTGGAGCATTCTGGCTAGGGCTCAAAGCAACTCCACTCTGATTCCCCGAAGCATTTATGACCACTGTTAGGAATAACAGCCCTTTTTCCTCCAGATAGCAACCCAAATGTCAGCTTGTCTGAGAGCTGCCCTCTGGAGTCTTGGTTTGATCTCCACCACGCCCACCAAGAAGACAGTGCAGGGTCCTCCCCTCGGCTGACCTCCCGATCTCCAGCCTCAGGCACCTGCAGAGATGCCCCAGCCACCTGACCGTGCCAGAACCCCCTAACAGAGGCCGAAACCCCTTCCCCTCCAGCCTCTCTTGCTGGGACAAAGTTCCTGAGCCTTATCAGCCCAAGAGGCAGAATGTTAATCTGGCCACCTATGCTCCAGCCCTGCCCCCTCACAGCCGGCCTCCCCATCCAGGTGGGTGGGGGTGTGTACCCATCAGGACAGCAGGCCCTGCACGGCCCTTGGAAGGGCTCATCCTTGTCCTCAGGGGAGATATCTTCTCTGAGAAGTGACCCCAATTCTTTTCTGACACCTGACATTCACACCTGTAACCCCTTGGTCTGGTGATGGCAGAGACGACCTGGATCCTACCCCTGACTCAGCTGCTGTCTCCTTCCTCGGGACCCAGGGCAAGGCACTGCGCACCCAGACTTCAACTGCATCACCTGTGAAATGGTAATGGACTTTAATCTGTCCTAGAATACCCTCATTCCCACCGGCACCTGGTCCCTAAGTCTGACCACTCCACCCCCTCTTGCACACACCCACCTGGAACAAGCTCCAAGGCCCTGAAGGCAGCTCTTTGGTGTCTTGAAGCTCACTGGGCCCCACTTACGGCCACCCAAACCCCTTTTGCTATTGGGCCAAGTCTCCAGAGACTACCCAGGGAAGATGAAGATGCCCTGCATGGACGTCCACAGAGATCTCAGGCAGAGACAGGTGCCTGCCAGGGGTGTGTGTGTGTGTGTGTGCAACCACGCTCCCCGGGCATTGTCTGGAGGGGGCATTGTCCGGGGGCTGGGCGGTTGCCTTTATGGCCAGGCATAAAAGGTAATCATTGACCACATCAATGCTGTCCTGCGCGTCAGTGCCCGCCCAGGCTCGACCCTGCCAGGCCCTGGATTACTTTACAGTCACATAAAAGGAGCCTCCAGACTGGCCTCTGGGGACTTTGGCCCTTAAGCGAGGAACGGGAGGGAGCCCTTCCCTGGAGACGGTCTTTTCTTATAACATTTACTTGGCCAGAGATGAGCCTCCGCCTTTTATCAAACACCACTGGGATTGTCTCGGCCCATCCTGCCTACGCCACAGTCACCATCAACAGGGGTGACCCCCCCACCCCTCCCTCCTCCACCTCTCCTATCAGGACCCACCAGCGGCTTGGATGCAGCCAGGAGCAGCCTGGGGCACCCCTCCCCAGGCTAGGGATTCAGGACACACGTGGGAGGCCTTGTTTCCTCTACACGTTTTCTTTCATGGAGCCCTCCTCAACCCCACAGGGTAGGAACAGAGGTAATCCCCATCTTATAGACAGGATCACTTGGGCTCAGAGAAGTCAAGTAACTTTCTTAAGTCACACAGCAGGTACATGGCAAACCTCCACAATTTCTCATAGCCTCTGCGGCAGTGGTCTCCAGGCCTGTTGGAGCGCCTACTGCTATGAGTAAAAAACAACTCCAAGCACACACCTCTGAGGTACTTATACACATCCGTACATCATATACATGTACTACTAAAAATCTACATATTAAATAGTAGCAAATGCCTGCACCCCAACAGAACAACCTTTTCTCATCCTATCATTCAAACCAGATCCAGTCAACTTCGGGGATGCTCCCCAAGGCTTGATTCTAGCAGGAGCCCCTGGGGCAGAGAGAGAAGGTGGGGAGTGGGCTGAACTGGGAAGGAAAAGTAGGCCTCAGGCAGGTGAATATATTAAGGGAAGGACACTCCAGACTAATGCTTGAGCAAAATCCAAGAGGCAGAAAATGGCAGGAAATGTTTGGACCCAGAGAAGAACTCTGGGAACGTGAATGGGGATAGCCAGAGACGATGCTGGAAAGGTCAGGAGGGGCTCGAAGCAGCTGGCCACACCGCCAGCCCTTGTGTAGAAGGCAGCAGGGCGCCACAGTGGGTTCATGAGCAGCAGTATGACTTTGCCAGTGCCGTGTTCTGGAAATGTCTCCCAGGCCACAGGGTGGAGTATGGATTACATTCTTAGAAGCTGTCCTTGGAGGGCGCCTGGGTGGCTCAGTTGGTTAAGCGACTGCCTTCGGCTCAGGTCATGATCCTGGAGTCCCGGGATCGAGTCCCGCATCGGGCTCCCTGCTCGGCAGGGAGTCTGCTTCTCCCTCTGACCCTCCTCCCTCTCATGCTCTCTGTATCTCATTCTCTCTGTCTCAAATAAATAAATAAAATCTTTAAAAAAAA
>NC_138378.1:53949962-53969642 GCF_054177405.1 Leptonychotes weddellii
GGAGGGGGGTTCTTCCTGACCTTCTCATACTCTCTCTGTGTCCTGAGGTCACCATGAGCAGGAGATGAACCAGGGCCCCCAGGGCCAGCGGTGACCCCACCCAGCCAGCACTCCCAGCAGAGGGGAGGCCAGGAGATCTGTGGACATTGTTCCCAGCCCATGGTTACTGATTTGACAACAGTCTCGTTCCTCCTCAGCCAGTCGCAGAGTTAATGATTAAGGAAGGGATTAAATATTAACCACCTGTCGGGCCATGGCGTAATGTCTCTGTCTGCACCTGAGCCAGCCTAAAAATACCTCCCACCTGCTGTGGGCCAGCCCCGTGCAGGCCTCTAAGCCCCTTGCTTCTGGCTTCCACCTCCCCATGCGCACACCCCTGCCCCGGCCCTGGCCCGCCTTCCCCCCCCCCCACCATGCCCACCCGATTACACCCTCCCATACCCACGGCATGGACCCAAGAAGTTTTTCTGTAGCTTGGCATCCGCAAACTGCACCACTGGGAGCACTCCTGGTGGGCTTTCTGGAGGAGGAAGATTTGCCTGTCACTAACTGCTGTGTGTTCCTGGGGCTTGGAGGACAGCCTGGGTCAGTAGGTTACATTCCTACATGTGATCTAGTTTATCAGTGTTCTTATCTCCTCTCCCAACTCCTTCCTCCACCTAAAGACTTCTCTGGATCTATAGATACCAGGCCCCAACACCCGGGGCTACAGGGATTTAGCTCACGGAAGAATCACGAAGGAGTGGCACCTTCCCCAGCCAACCCATTTTTTTCTCTGAGCCGTCAGGATCTGGGCGCCGCCTCCAGGAAGCCTCTCAGACTAACCTGGCCCTAAGCACTGCCCGGCCCTGCTCCCCCAGCTTCCCGCAGCCCTGGGTGACTCAGACTGGTGTGGGCTGTCGCACAGCTGCAGCAAGTTGGCTGCATCTGCTAGAACGGTCCTTTGAAGTTCAACGTGTAGCCCGCGTGGCCCTCCCAGAGCTGGGGGCAGGGACCGCTCTATCACACCCAAGCCTGAGGCCTGCCCTCTGGTGAGCAAGCCCGTGGTCAGCTTCCCCACTGCAAGAACCACAGACCTATGACACACAGCTCACTCAGTCTTTTTCTAGAAAAACTGAATTCTTGGTTCAAGTAACAACTCTACTGAAAAGCTCTCAGTTTCTGCTCACGGGGAAGCCCCGAGCGACATGCCTGCCAAGCACCCATATGGGCTTGAACTACCCTCCCTATGTGTCCTGCGGAACTGCCTTCCGACTGCAAGCATGGGGACAGGCATTATCATCCCCATTTTACAGATGGCCAAACTGAGGCCGGGTAAGGTGAAGCGACTCAGCCAGGTTCAGACCACCAGAAAATGGCGGAGGCTGGCCTGCCTGACTCCAAAGCCAAATAAAATTTAAAAGAACCTGACGCGCTGCTCTTCTCACAGCTGCCAGAACCCCACATTCAGCTCTTCAAACCATTTACGGATGGTGTGTTTCCTTTCTCCTTTTAACTTTCTCTCACCTACTTTGATACTCGTATTCTTAATCTCACAGGGATACTTCTGTGTGGGACTCTCTCAGGCAAAAGGGCTCCCGGTCTCCTCAGTGTTGAGGATGTGGCCTAAGGAGACTCCACATGGTGACTCAGGAGCTCTGGATGGGGACTTCCAAGTCCGTTCTAAAACGGGGCTCACCCCTTTAAGATGTTTTGTTAATGCTTCTCGCAGAGACTTCTAGAAGGACCCACAGCCTTCCTTCTTTCTGCAGGTTATAAATCATCTTACCAGACCTGGACTGCTTAGAATCAGCATTGCACAATGGTTTCCTCACCCCATCACTGGTGTTTACAGATGAGGAAACCCAGGCCCCCAAAGGTCAAGTGCCTTGTTGGCGGTGTGGCTCCCACATGAGTTCCTCAGGACAGCGGTGGCGCTGAGTGCCGGGATGGCCTCAAGTTTGCACCAATGGGGACTTGCAGGCCAACACCTGGGAGGTTTCCTTTGGGGGCAGCAGCCTCTGTCTTAGGCTCAGAGCAGAACCACCCCTGGCTCACCCCGCAGCTGCAAGCTGTTCCCCTTTGCCATAGCGCCCCTCCCTAGGCCACTGCTCCTCAGAGTCTGCCTTCCTCCACCTTTGACAGTGACCCTGAGGTGTTCCCAAAGGCTCAGAAGCCCGGGGAGCATGCACATCGTAGCCATAAAAAAAAACCCCACCCTTTGATCCAGGCCTCCCTGTGGGGAGGGGAGTGTAGTCCAGGCCTTGCACCTTCACTCAGGCTCAGAGACACAGATCCCCAGCCTGTGGCCCCCAGGCTGCGCCTCCCACAATGTCTTTTGGCTCTGCATTCTGACTCTCTCACCCACACAGCCCAGTCACAGACACACACAAACGTAGGCTATCAGGCAGTGCAGGGAGGAGGCCAGCAGCACCCAGTGCCCATCCTGGTGTTAAAGGGGGCGGCACCCCATTTTTATTTGCTTCTCTTTTGCACATATTTGCATGGGCTGCTTTGGAAGGTCTCCATTTTCCCAATGAACACAGAAAAGTAACGGATTTGTGGGCCCAGGGAGCACAAAGGCCTCAGTGAGGTTCCCAAATGCCTTGGGTGGGTCTCAGGGTTTGGGTCCTGAGCGCAGGGGAGTAGAGAGAGGGCAGAGCACTGAGTTGAGTGGGGGGACAGCGTAGAGGCAGTAGGGGGGAAGCAGCAGCTGTGGGGAGGGGGCCTAGAAGACCTCATGGGCCTTGGCTGCCTTCCTGTGGCGGGGACCCCCGCTCTGTGCACCCTTCCACTTGCAGGCGCTGCTTGGCCAGACTGGGGATAGCGGGTGTGAGTTTTCCAAAAGTCCAGGTGCGTGGTGAGGCCTACTCCCAGGGGCCAGATATGGTAGATAGTGGAGAAACAAGAGGACGGGCACTGAGAGAGGGGAAATATATAAGAGATACTGAGGCAGGACCAGAGGAAAAGGGTACCCAGGAGAGTATGGCCCCAGGACGGAGGGTGTTGGGGAAGGTGGGTCCTGCCTTTTAGGTGAAACAGACCTTGGTGGCCTGCCACGATCTGCCCTTCCACCCTGCACATCAGATGTATTCCCCACGGAACCCGAGACAAGGTTCTAGGTGAGCCAGAGTTCTGGGCTGACTCTGCAACCCTGGCTGGGTGACCTTGGGCTAGCCTCTGTTCCTCTCTGGGCTTTAGTTTTCCTCTTCAGTAAGTCATCCATGAGCAGATGATTTCCAGGGACCCACCCAGGTCTGATATTCTCTTCCACCCTGGCCCAGCCTCTCCTGGTTCCCTGTGGCTCAGGAAATGTCTACCTCTAGGACCAAGTTCAAATTCGAGTGTTCAGGATCCTTCTGGATCTGGTACCATATCATCTAATCAGCCTCCTCTTTTTTTTTTTAAATATATTTTTTTTAAGATTTTATTTATTTATTTATTTATTTGAGACAGAGAGAACGAGAGAAAGAGAGCACATGAGAGGGGGGAGGGTCAGAGGGAGAAGCAGGCTCCCTGCCGAGCAGGGAGCCCGATGCGGGACTCGATCCCGGAACTCCAGGATCATGACCTGAGCCGAAGGCAGTCGCTTAACCAAATGAGCCACCCAGGCGCCCATAATCAGCCTCCTCTTGATCTGATCTGGGACCATCTCATCTAATCAGCCTCCTCTTTCCCTGTTTTTCAGCACACCAGCAGGCCCAGTTCCTCCCTGCCCCTTGGATGCTTGCTCCAGCCTCCCGTCCTTTCCGCACGAAGTGCCCCCTCCTGGAACATCCGGTCCTCCCATAGGCCGGCTTCATGGACACACATTCTGTCCAGGGCAAGACCCTGCACTTAGAAGGGCCCTGTGCTTGGTTGCTTGAATGCTCTGTCAATGCCATCCTGAAATTTAAAAATTTAAGCAAGGAGCCCTGAATTTTCGTTCTACACTGAGTTTCCCAGATCATGCACCCGGCCCTGCCCTCCTGTGCCCTCACTGGCCCCTCCTCCGTCCTGCCTCTCTTGGGAGCCCTCTCTGACCCAGGAGAAGGTCTGGCCTCCGATGGTGGGAACTGCTGGCTCCTGAGGAAGCCGAGGAGACCCTTGGCACCTCAGGGGCCCAGGCCTTATGTCACCTGGGAAAGTGGCTCAGGAACTGGCAGGGAGCACAGAGACCAGAAAGAGGCAGAGCCCCTGGCTCTGTTTTAGAAGGAAACCTGGCTTCTATTTCAGAAGGCCCTAATCTGATGGGGAAGCCCAAGCCTCTGGCTCAGGAAGACCTTAATCTCACCGGGGAGCTGGTTGTCAGGGCAGAGTGGGGGTGGGGCAAGCCCACATTTTGAATCTCACTTTTTCGACGCTTGCTGGGAACAAGAGAGGAGGATAGGGGCGCCTGGGTGGCTCAGTTGGTTGAGCGACTGCCTTCGGCTCAGGTCATGATCCTGGAGTCCCTGGATCGAGTCCCGCATCAGGCTCCCTGCTAGGCAGGGAGTCTGCTTCTCCCTCTGACCCTCCCCCCTCTCATGTGCTCTCTCTCATTCTCTCTGTCTCAAATAAATAAATAAAATCTTTAAAAAAAAAAAAAGAGGAGGATATGTGGGGTGCTTCGGCGGGTAGAGGGGTGCCCATCTTCTCCTCTGGTCAAAGGCCCCCCAGGCCCCCAGGCTCCACCCTGCAGAGCTCCCTCTGCAGGCATCTCTCCTTGCATCTCCAAAGAGAAGCCTGTACCTACACTGAGGGGCCTGGGCCTGTGCCTTTCCCGTCTGCAGTCTCACTGAATGGGGTGCGCAGGACCCTCTGGCTGAAGGCGCCTAGACCGCAGTCCTCCCCGCTCCCTCTCCCTGGCCTAAGGACCTGGGGTCTGACCTCCCCAGGGTCTTAACAGTCAAGCCCCACCCCCACCCTGGAGCCCCAAGCAGGGCCAGGAGGAGCCTGATTGTCATGTATGTGGAGGTGGGGCCGCCAGGTGGGGAGTCCTAGGCCCCAGAGACTGGAGGAGGGGAGGTGGCATGAGTGGGCTCTGGCCTCTCCTCCCAGCACCTTCTTCAATCACAGCCTTGCCCACATCAGGTAGCTGCCTGCCTCTGGGCCTCTGCTCGTGGAACACCTTCCCGCCTTTCTCTGCTTGGCAACTCCATTCATCCTTGAACATCTGACTCTCGAGTGTCTTTCCCCAGGAAACCGCAGGATCCCTGACCCACAGGATCCCCTGGTCTTTCCCATGCTGTTCTCTCAGAAAGTACTTGCCTCTAGCTTGATCTGCTGGAGGGGGTGGGTGGCTTCCTGGAGACGGGGCTGTGGCCTTCGGCAGGTCTGCAGCTGAAGTCACGCTCATGAATGTGGCAGGGCAGCCAGCCTGGGGCAGAAGGTGAGGGGCAGGTGGGAGCTTGGGACAAAGTGGGATTTCTTCCCTTCCAACATGGGCATTGCAACTTCTGGACGAATGTACCTGCGGAGTAGGCATTCACAGGTGACGAAGGTGGGGCTCGTCTAGGTAAGTGGCCTGCTTGAGTCACACGGTGAGAAGGTCGGCCTGCGTGGGCTGGATTTGGACCCAGTGGTGTCGGAGACCTCAGCTGTCTGGCCCAGATATGTCCTGTACCAAGGCAGGGGGCTGAACTAATTGACCTCTCAAGGGCCTTGGGGTCACGATTTGAGTATCCAAGGGACCACAGGCTGAGGCTCCAACCGACTCGCGGCACCCCACCCTAAGCCTGCCGCCCCCTGACCCGCACCCTGGCAAGACAAAAGACAAATGTCTTCCCTCCCACCAGCCCAACTAGCTCCCAGTTCAGCTGCACAAACGGCCCAAACGTCTCTCTGGAACCCAAACAGGAAGCTGAGGAGAAGAGGGCCAACGGCCGGGGATCTCTGAGGCTCCTCCAGGAAACATGTGGGGAGGAGGGAGGGGCAGAGACAGGCCGGCTCACCCCACAGCCTGGCGCCGGAGCCCCCCACAGGCCCTGAGCACCCCCCAATCCACCTGCCTCAGTATCCTCTTATGGGAGACACTGTGCAGAGGGTCTTTTGCACCTCTCACTCCTGGGTCACTTTTTTCCTTTTTTAATAGACTTTATTTTTTATTATTTCTTAAATATTTTATTTATTTATTTGTCAGAGAGAGACAGAGCACAAGCAGGGGGAGCAGCAGAGGGAGAGGGAGAAGCAGACTCCCCACTGAGCAAGGAGCCCACCGTGGGACTCGATCCCAGGACCCTGGGATCATGACCTGAGCTCAAGGCAGACGCTTACCCGACTGAGCCACCCAGGCATCCCTAGACTTTATTTTTTAGAGCAGTTTTAGGTTCACAGCAAAATTGAGTAGAAAGTACAGAGATTTCCCATCTACCTCTGCCTCCCCCACTATCAGTATCCCCCACCAGAGTGGTACATTTGTTACAAGGCACGAACGTACACTGACACGTCGTTATCACCCGGAGTCCACAGTTCACATGAGTGCTCATTCTTGGCGTTGTACATTCATCTGTTTGGACAAATGACATGTATCTGCTACAATAGTATGATACAGAGTAGTTTTGCTGCCCCCCCCCCCCCCAAATCCTCTGTGCTCTGCCTATTCATCCTTCTGTCTTCCTTATACCCAGGCAACCACTGATTTTTTTACTGTTGCCATAGTTTTGCCTTTTCCAGAATGTCATATAGTTGGAATTAAATGGTATGTGGGGGGGCGCCTGGGTGGCTCAGTTGGTTAAGCGACTGCCTTCGGCTCAGGTCATGATCCTGGAGTCCCTGGATCGAGTCCCGCATCGGGCTCCCTGCTCAGCAGGGAGCCTGCTTCTCCCTCTAACCCTCCCCCCTCTCATGTACTCTCTCTCTCTCATTCTCGCTCTCTCAAATAAATAAATAAATCTTTAAAAAAAAAATGGTATGTGGGCTTTTCAGATGGGCTTCTGTCACTTAGTAATATGCATTTAAGGTTCCTCCATGCCTTTTATGGCTTCATAGATCTTCTTTTAAGGGCTAAATATGTCACTGTCTAGATGTACCACAGTTTATTTATCCATTCACCTACTGAAGGACATCTCGGTTGCTTCCAAGTTGCGGCAAGCTGCTATAAACATCCATGTGCAGGTTTTTGTGTGGACATAAGTTTTCAACTCATTTGGGTAAATACCAAGGAATGCAACTGCTAGATCATAAACAGTGTGTTTGTTTAGTTTGGTAAAAAGCGGCCAAACTGCGTTCCAAAGTGGCTGTACCATTTTGCATTCCCACCAGCAATGAATGAGAGTTATTGTTTCTCTATATCCTCGCCAGCATTTGGTGTTGTCAGTATTTTGGATTTTCGCCCTTCGAACAGGTGTGCAGTGGTGTCTTGTTGTTTTAATCCACAATTCCCTAATGACATATGATACTGAGATGGGTCACTTTAAAGATGGGTTTTTCTTTAAATAAACCTGAGCTCATACTAAATTCATTTTTTTATCAGCTCACCCTAACGGGTCGAGCACCCAGGACTGGAGACAGGCCTGAATCTCAGGCTCTGTTATGTCACTAGCTTGCCATCGGCCTTGGAAAGTCACTTACCAACCTGGACCTCAGTTTCTCAGGCTATGAAACGGAGCTCACAGCACTCTTCCCACTTGAGGGAGGTATGGGGGTCTCTGTCCGCTAGGATGTGGGTAATGGCTTGGCATGGTGGTCAGTGGTGAGGGAAGCCAGGTACTGAGCCAGCTGTGACTGCAAACTAGGGAGGCCTGGCTGCAGCAGGGCCCCAGGAGGCTCCCAGTGAGAACACGGGAGGGCGGGCCTCGGCACAGAGCACCTGGCCACAGAGCACGCTGCAGACCTCAGTCCTGGCCTGCAGGCTCGCTGCAACTTCGGGGTGGGGTCGGGGTGGGGGAACTAGGACCAGAGGTTCAGAAAGCAGGACGGGCAGCGGTGGGTCATGCAAATTGCAGGCAAAACTCGGGCAAACAGACAGAGGTCCTGGTTCTTGTCCCCATAGAAAAGGAGCCTACGCTGCGCAAGCTTTAGCTCAAACAATGGGAGAGAGGGCTCCAAAGCCTCAAGCGCTGGCCTGGGCCCCTCAAAGTCCTCCTGAGCCAGTTGGGAGTGGGGAGGGAGAATCACTAAGCAGAGCCCCCTCCCCCTCCTCTTTCTGGGTCCATGGCCCTTCAGCCTCTTGCTCCCAGCCAGGCCCTGCCCTCAACAGCAAGACCCCATACAACTCTACCCCCTCTCCCAACTTCAGTTACATATTTTTTTTTGACACTACAGAAAAAGAGCAGAATGGCTCATATCCTAAGTGCTCATAAAGCACCTGCTCAATTAAAAAACTAATTAAAAAAACGAATAATATATGCACATGGTAGGAAAGTCAAACAAAAGAGAAACATTTAAAATAAAACATGCCCTCCCTTCATCCTTTCCCCAGCCTCTGACAGCAACTGGGTAACAGAAGAAAATGTTATGTCCACACTAGCACATATAAGCATGTGTGTCCGTTAAAGAGAATGTACGGGAAAGAAGGTTGAGCTGTCAACACAGATCTTCACTTGCTCTTTTAACTTAACTTCACAGCTCAACATCTCTGATCAGCACTCGCAGACCAGGCATATCCTTGGGCCATGTGGAACTTACCACCCCACAGATGAGCTGGGGGTGGGGGGGAAGAAGTCCCCTGTGAATAGGCCTCTATGCAGTGTCCAGTCTCTTGTTAGCGCATTTGGAATGTTCACTCACCTCTTTCCTAATCACCCCTGGGCCAGAACCTCTGTGGCCCATCTCAGAACCCAGAAATCAGAGTTGCAATGAATCCAATGGAGGCAGAGAAGCTCCTGGCCCTGGGCAAGGCATGTGGTTTCTCTGAACCTCAATTTTTGTCTCTCTAACATGGGGTGACCCTCTCTTAAAGTGGAGGTGGAGATTTTTAAAAGGTGGTATGGCCTGAAGAATGGGCTTGGTATAGGCCCTTCCGGAATATGGGTGCTATTTGATGAGACAAAACTTCCCCTAGGACCTCCCGGGGACAGAATAATAGATGAGGAAACAGAGGCACAGAGGGATTGAGGAACTTGCCCCAGGTCACACAGCTGGTAAGAGGGAAAACTGGGATGGGGAGAGTCCGTCTGGCTCCGGAGGCTGTGTTTGGGAACAGCAGGTGAGCAGCACTTGCTTCGGGAGGGCATGACCATGTTGGGTGTCCGGGACCTGGACAGCCGGAGGAAGCTGCACAGAGAAGCAGCACGAGTTAAATAGAGGCCAAGGGAGACAAAGGGACCTTCTAAACTGGACAAGGTGGGTGAGGTCACCCACCTCCATCCCAGGGCAGGGCGAGGGGTTCTCAAGCACCTCTGCATGCCTCCTCCATGGTACCCCAATGCCAGCCCAGCGCCAGGGGTCTCTCCGTGAGCTTCGACTTGCTAAAAGGAGTGACCACGGGAAGGCTTGCAGGGACGGTGGTCAAGGAGGGCTGAGAGGAGGCCCTGGCATGATTTAGTGTCATTGTGTGCCAGGTGTGGTATATTTTATGCGTTTAATTCTTGTACAACCAGATAATTTTACTGCTGGGCCATGGACAATCCTGCCCCCTCAAGGGTGGGTGACTGCATGGGCTCAGCACGCTAGGGGAGCAGACGGAAGCAGGGGAGGTGATCCTGGGTTCTCCAGGGCCAGGGTGAGCGAGCAGGAGGTTTCCTCTGTGGGTCGGGGGCTGGGGGGGTGACCCCGGGGCCAGCCCTACGTAGGCCACCTCTCCCTCTCGCCTGGGCTCCCCCTTCTTTCCTGCTGCCCTGCCCTGTCTTTCACTTTGGCCAGTATCATCTCTGTCTCCTGAGTCATCTTTGCTTTCTAGCTTTCTGGTTTTTACTCACCTGGCCCCCTGGTGTGGGTTTCTACCTTAGTGAAGAGAATTTTCTCTCTCCCCTCCCTCCTGTGCATTCACAAGGACACACAGCCTGCTTGCTGACAACTTCTCCAAAGGGTTCTCAGGGAAGGACCCCAAAGTCAAGAGGACCCTGAACCTCCTAGGCCACTGGAAGCCCACAGGGTGAGCCTTGGCTGTAGGGTCTCTGAGTCAGAGGCTGGCTTTCCTGGAGCTGACCAGCCCACCCAGGTTACAAGATACTTCCTTCAACCGTGTGCTCTCCTGCCACCAACCTGGCTGGGTTGATCTTGGAGCAAAAGGCCCTCGGGCTGCCGTGAGGGTGACACGGTCATACCAAGGGTACCTTAAGGGCCCGGGTTTGGCAGAGAGCGTGCCGCACAAATCGTGGCCATTATTATTAAAGCGAACAACTGGAGAACGAGGGGCGATTGTACAGGGCCGGATGTCAGCTTGTGTGTCCAGAGGCTCCTCAGGAGCTCAGAGCAGGAAGAGGGGACCATGGCCGGGAGCGGGCAGGGGAGGCTTCCTGGAAGAGGGAGGCTTGGTTCGGTGCAGAAGGGCTGAGCTGCTGGGAGCCAGCTGGAAGGCAGGCGGCTGGCCTGGGATGAGGTGTCGGGGGCAGGGAGAGATGCACCTTCGGGTGTCCCTGAGAGACAGAGAGGCAGAGACAGCTGGCTCGGAGGCCACCCCAAGAGTGTGAGCATGCACGTGAGTGGTGAGTCCGCTCGTGAGTCTGCACTGGCTCACTGCAGGGCCAGGGGCTCCAGTGCCGGGGAGAGGCCTCTGGGACACAGGGAGCGTCCAAAGGCTTTAAAGAGAAAGCAACTCTGGGGGTGAGGAAGGCAGCATGCCTAACTTGTGGGGGACGCATGGCCTGTGGCAGACCCAGGAGAAGCCCAGGTAGACCCCAATGGGCTCTCCTCTCTGTCTCGCCCCTTGGGCTGGGATCAAGAGCCTCGGATGTTCACTTCTGGAGAGTTCTTTGACCCCTGGCCTAGGCTCCTCGGCCTCCATTATCACCCCCTCCCAGGCCAGCACACAGGGCTAAGGCAGCAGGAATGGAGGACCGGAAGAGCCGCTCTGTCCAGGGCCTGTTTGTGGCAGGCAATGGAAAGGCCCAGAATGGTGTTTACATATTCCCTCCTTTCCTTCTGGTGGCCTGGCCGGCCGGCGGTTACACCACTGCGGTTTGTTGGCCCCAGGGAGTGCCTCCATTACATAACGCCTCACACAACCGCCCCTAAAACACACACGCACATTGGCACGGGATCAGGCGCACACACACACTCACCCACACGCTCTCGAAGAGATACACCTGCACAGTCTCACACCCTCAGTTGGCAAGACTGTTGTCTCAGGGCCCCTTCTGCCGCCCCCACCAGGAGTCCCGCCGGGGGGGGGGCCTCCCCCCATCCCCGGTTTCAGGGGGAGAGTTTTCCCGCCTCCTGGCCCTCAAGCTCCAGTGGGACTGACCCCGGCCTGCTCTGGGGCTCCCAGGGGGCAGCCTTAGGCTTTGGCACCAGCCCGGCAGGTGGACAACCCCAGGCTGCCCTCTAAGAGCTGGGGGTGTGGGGAGGTGGGCTGGGCCGCAGCGGGGGTTTGAGAACAGGACGAGGAGACCGAGAAAGCCCAGACCCCAGGGGGCAGCCTCTGCCGTGCAGACTCCAGAAATTCCGAACAGGCGTACAGGGAGCAGACGGGTGGAAACGGCCTCCGAGGCACAGTGGGATGGCAGGTATGTGTGGAGGGCTGCTAGGAGGGCAGGTCAATGCACCTTTCCCTCCACAGCAACACGTGAGCTGCCCCGCAACTCAGTTGTGCTGCCCTTCGGGGTTCATCTGATGGAAATCCTCACGCGAGGGTCTGAACAGAAGGATGCGTGTGCTGCCCTTGTCCACAGAACTGCACTAGTGGGAACCTTGGCGGCCATGGCAAGGGCCCTCATGCTGTGGAGTACCATGTCAGCACTGAGAGAAGGTGCTGGTACCCTGCGTGTGGACAGTGGGCCGGCATGCCCTGGTTCTGTGGACGGACGCAGTACACGAGCACGTGTGTCTAGCCTCACAGTCAAATCTCGGGGCTTCCTCGCACAAACACCACACAGAGCAGTCAGCTTTGCTGAGTGGGACTGAGGAGGAAGGTGAGGAGGGACACTTCCGGATGCCAGAACCTGATGTCCCCCTTCTGAAGGGCTGGGGCACCCGTGGGGGAGCGGTGGGAGCGGAGTCATGGCCCCACCATTCATGAGCTGGCAGACCTGGAGCGAGTTCTTCACTTCCCCGAGCTGCATTCTTCTCATCTGTCAAGTGGGAGAGAACAGCACCCCTCTCACAGGGGGCTCAGCCTGCGCCGCAGTCACTGAGGCCTTTCTAGGAGCCAGGCTGGAACGTGCAGGGAGGGAACTTCCAGGCTGGAGAGTCCACGGAGCCCTCACCAGCTGGTATAGGATAATGTGCTCTGTGCTCCTGCAAAGGCCTTGGCGGGGCCCTGGGGAGCTGGGCGGGATGGCGGAGGGGCCAGATCCGAGGCTGAGGTTCAGCGGAGGCAGACGAAGCAGGGGGACGTCGCGGCATGTTCCAGGCAGGGGCACGGGGAGAGCAGAGGTCCATAAGGAATCATCAGCCACCAGCACTCCAGGGCAGGTGAGGGGCAGCCGGGGCAAGGCAGAGCCTCATCGAGCATGTTTGGAAGCGTGGCCTTGAGCTGGGGGTGAGGGCACCCTGCGGGGACTTAGGGCAGGAGGGGCATGATTGCCTAAGCGTTTTATTTTAAAATATTTATTTGAGAGAGAGAGAGAGGAGCAGAGGGAGAGAGAATCTCAAGCAGACCCTGTGTTGAGCACGGAGCCCCATGCGGGGCTCAATCCCAAGACCCTGAGATCGCGACCCGAGCCGAAACCAGGAGTCAGATGCTTAACCGACTGTGCCGCCCAGGCGCCTCTGCCTAAGTGTTTTCGAAGCTGGCTCGGAATGATGAATGGTGGCCAGGAGGAGGAGCAGCTGGGGGCTCCCGCTTCCTCGCCGGGTCTGGGGAGAGGAGGAGCCTGAGCTGCCGAGGCAGTAAAGACAAGAGAGAGGGGGCAGTGTCTGGGCATGGTGAGAGAGCAGAGTCATGAGCTTCAGGCAGCCTATGAGGGAAGGGGTGGAGGGAACTGGAGAGAGACTCCCGGAGGACACGAGGTTCTGGCATCAGTGACTTGGATGGATGTGGTATCACAGCTGTGGAGGCAGGGACCACGGGAGGGGTCCGTGTCCCTGGGGTGTCTGAGAGGAGGCAGGTCCCAGGCTGCTAGACAGGGCTGTGAGGTGCCACCATGCGGTGAGTGGTCCCTTGGTTTCTCCCCCACTAGCACTGGTAGTCTACTGGACAGAGGGGTGGTTTGGGAATATTTCGGACTCTCTTGGCTGAGGGAGGGAGGGAGAGCCATCAAGGGCATCATGGGTATGTTCCGGGACTGGCTTTGGAAAAGGACAACCCTTCAAGGGTCAGATGCTAGAGGCTTCCTTCCGTATAGCTATTTGCATTTTATAGAACACTCTAGAAGAGTGGTGCTGTTCAGTGCCTGTGGCTGTCGGGCACTTGAAATGTGGCTAGGCAACTGAGGAAGTGAGTTTTAAATTTTGATTAATAGAAATTAAATTTAAGTAGTCACATGTGGCTAGTGCCTGCCATTTTGGACAGGGCAGATCTATCTAGGATTTCTAAAGAAAGGCAGTTGCCGTATCTTCAGGCTCGTGTGGTTGGGGGAGTTTTGGTAGAGGCAGACAAGGGGGCCTTCCTGACCCCCTCAGATTTGGTGCCTGTTGTTTAAGTGTGAAAAAAACCCAAGAGATTCAATAACAAATTGTTACATTTATGTATGTATATATACAGTATGTATGTCTTCGTCCCTGTATTTAGAAGTCTAGTTGACGCACAATGCTACATTAGTTTCAGGTGTACAACATAGTGATCTCTGTATGTTATACTCTGTTCACAAGTGTAGCTACCGTATGTCACCACAAAACACTGTTACAGTACCGTTGACTATAGTCCCTTTTATACTGTGACTTATTCATTCCCTAACTGGAAGCCTGGACCTCCCACTTCCCTTCACCCATTTTGCCCGCTCCCCCACGCCCCTCCCCTATGTCGCGCTTTTGCTGAGCCAGGTTCTCTTCTCACTACATGAGTTGACTCATTTAAGCTTCATGAGAGCCCTAGGGAATAGGCCCGATATTTTGTAGATGAGGACATCAAGGCACAGAGAGCCTTAGCAGCTGGTCCGTGGTCTCAGGCAGCCCGGGTTGCTGACCACTCTGCTCATCTGCACAGTTTCATCGGGGGGACCCTGAACCAGGCCTGCTCCTAGACACTTCACACGTGGCATCACACTTGACCCTCGCGGGGGCTTTGCACCGTAGAACTGTACCATCATCCCCATTTCACGATGAGGAGACCGAGGCTCAGAGGTCTGCTCGGGATTACACAGGGAGGGAGTGGCCGTGGGATGAGGTTTGAATGGAGGTCTATGGGAGCCTCTGCTTGTAACCCTGAGTGACACAGTGGTGGGGACACCGGCCTGGAGTCCTCCCTTGCCCCAGCCCCTGCGGCAGCTCTGGGCTCACAGGGTTGTGCTTTGTAAGCTCCTGGCCAGGGCCACCCTGTGGACCCTCCAGGCCCTCCCTGAGAGGCTGGAGGGACAGAACATCCCGAAACCAGCTGCTCCCAGCCTCTCAGCCCAGAGGGATTTAGGTCTGCTTTGGTGAGAGTTGGTATTTCCATTTTTACCAACAGCCCTATGGGTACAGATCATACCTAGGGAGGACAGTGTCCTGGGTGGTCTCTTTTTCCAGGGCTCTTGTAGAAAGCCAGAAATTGGAAAGTCTCTAGAGGGGTCCCCTCCACCCTCTCTAAGCCTTAGTTTTCTCATCTGTGGAATGAAAGGGATACACTAGGTCATGAGTTTTAAACCCTTTTAGCATTACAATTGTTTTTATAAGGAATACTTTTTTTCCTCAGTCTACTCTTCATACAACTGAAATTCTTTATTTTTTTTTTTAAGATTTTATTTATCTATGAGAGAGACAGAGAGCATGAGCGGGGGGTAGGGGGAGGAGCAGAGGGAGAGGGAGAAGCCAACTCCCCTCTGAGCAGAGAGCCTGAAGTGGGGCTCGATCCGGCGACTCTGGGATCACGACTTGAGCAGAAGGCAGACGCTTAACCAACTGAGCCACCCGGGCGCCTGAAATGCTTTAAAAATGTAAATGTGGTTGGGGCGCCCGGCTGGCTCAGTTGGTAGAGCTTGCGGCTCTTGATTTCGGGGTTGTGAGTTTATGCCCCATGTTTGGTGTAGAGAGTATAAATAAATGAACTTTAAAAGATGTAAATGTGGTTCTCTTACTCCCCAGCTTAAAATCCTTCAGTGGTTTCCCCTGCTCTGGGGACAGCGCCTGCCCTCATGAAGCTTAGAGTCTAAGCAGGAAGGACAGTAGGTACATAAACAAAGGCATTTAAAAAATGTTAAAGGATGACAAATGCTAGGGAAAACATAAAACCGGATGAGAGGAATGACACCAGTTGGGGGTGTTGTTTTAGAGAGGGTGGTCTGGGCGGCCCCCTGAAAAGGTGACAGCAGGAAACTGAAGGAAAGGGTCATGTGGAAGAGCATGGGGGGAATAGCAAGTGCAAAGGCCCTGAGACAGAGAGCAGGCGCAGCATGATTGAGGACCAGCAAGGGGGCCTGTGTGGTTGGTGCAGGATGAGGGAAAGGTAGAGTCAAGGCCAGAAGGTAAAGGAGGGAGCTGGTGGGGAGGGACAGATAACAGAGGACCTTGTAGGCCTCGTTGAGATTTTAGGTTTTATTCTGAGTGAGGATTTTGAGCTGAAGGGTGACTTGAACTAAGTGAACACAATTAAAGACTGTAAAAATTGAACACAGTTAAAAGCACAGATGAGGCAGGACACAGTCTACCCTGGAAGGGAATCCTGGAAGTCTTCTTGGAAATACAGGTTTATAGACAGTGTGAGAAAGAAAGGCAGGTAGAGAGGCGTCAGAGCAGTAGCCCCAGGCGATTTGAAGGAGCAACAGTTTAGATTCTTTTGAATTCTGCTCCAGCTTTTCCAGTTTCAGGCATATGATGACTCCTCTGAGCTCAGTTTCCTCATCTGTGAAATGGGGATAGTAACAGTACCTCAGTCTTGGGTGGATATGAAGGACTGTCCTTAACATACGTAAAGCTTGAGTATATGATGGAAGCTCCATAAAGAGTAACTATTATTAGAATCTTTAAGGCATTCCTACCAGGAGACCTGTGGGCGTGAGCTGGGGAGGAGGGGAAGCAGAAGGTGATGAAGCACAATGGTAATATGGTGGCCTACCCCCTTATTGTAGGGGATGCGTTTCAAGGCCCCCAGGGGATGCCTGAAACCATAAATAGCCCCACACCCTGCATATACTATGCTTTTTCCTATATATGCATATATACCTATGATAAAGTTTCACTTATGAATTAGGCACACTAAGAGATAAACAATAATAATAAAATAGAACAATTATAACACTATCCTGTAATGAAAATTGCATGAATGTGGTCTCTCAAGATATCTTCCTGTACTGCACTCAGCCTTGTTGTGATGTGAGATGATAAAACGCCCCTGTGATGAGATGAACTGAGGTGAACGATGTAGGCATTGTGAAGTAGCGTTAGGATAATATGAGAAAACAAGAGTGTAGAAATCACTGAACCAAAAATACGATGTTCTGGGGCGCCTGGGTGGCTCAGTTGGTTAAGCGACTGCCTTCAGCTCAGGTCATGATCCTGGGGTCCCGGGATCGAGTCCCGCATCGGGCTCCCTGCTCAGCAGGGAGTCTCCTTCTCCCTCTGACCTTCCTCCCTCTCATGCTCTCTGTCTCTCATTCTCTCTCTCTCAAATAAATAAATAAAATCTTAAAAAAAAAAAAAAACGATGTTCTAACAGAGGAATTGGTGGGAAGCAGAAGGCAGGCGAGATCTTCTGAGGGCTGAGCCCACTGCCCCAGCCCCATCCTGTGCCACCTTGCTCTTTTCTCTACCCCTTGGCACCATATCCTTCTTTCCTTCCCTCTCTGGAACCATGCTCCCTCTAACCACAGGGCTTTTGCACTAGCTCCTTTTACCTGAAAACTCTTTCACTGGCCCTTTATCTTATTGTTACTTACCATTTGCCCTTCCTACATTCGTAAGGGCTTCCTGGACCCTAAGTGAGGTTGGTTTCCCTGGTAGAGGCTTTCTCGCTGTCCTTTCCTTTTGTAGCCTGGATTTCAGCTTGTGCGTATACATTTTCTAAAAGGAAAAATATCATTTACACACAATAAAACTCACCAGTTTAAAATATACAAATGTACAAATTCTAGTATGTTCACACGGCTGTGCAACCATCATTATCTATTTCCAGAATATCTCCATCAACCCCAAAAGAAACACATCTATCAGCAGTCATTCCTCATTGGTCCCCTAGCTCCCGGCCACCGCCAGTCTACTTTCTGTCTCTACGGATTTGCCTATTCTGAACATATCATGTAAGTGGAATCATACAACATATGGCCTTTTGTGTCTGGCTTCTTTCACTTAACATTATGTTTTTGTTTTTTAAAGATTTATTTGAGAGAGAGAGAGAGAGAGAATGAGCAGTGGGGAGGGGCAGAGGGAGAGGGAGAAGCAGATTCCCCGCTGAGCAGAGAGCCTGATGCCGGACTCGATCCCAGGACCCTGGGATCATGACCTGAGCTGAAGGCAGATGCTTAACTGACTGAGCCACCCAGGCACCTTGTTGTTTCTAAGGTGCTTCCATGTGTCAGTATTTCATTCCTTTCTATAACTAAATACTATTCTAAGGATAGGCCATATTTTGTTGACTTATTATTCATCTATTGATGGACATTTGGGTTGTTTCCACTTTCTGGCTATTGTGAACAGTGTACAAGTTTTTTATGTGGACATGATGAAGCCTGCAGGAGGTTGAGAGGGGGAAACTAACATTAATAAAACAGTTCTGGGGGCGCTTGGGTGGCTCAGTCGGTTAAGTGTCTGTCTTTGGCTCAGGTCATGATCTCAAGGTCCTGGGATCAAGCCCCGCATTGGGCTCCTTGCTCAGTGGGGAGCCTGCTTTTCCCCTCTCCTTCTGCCCCCACCCCCTCATATTTGTGCACGCTCTCTCTCTCTAGTAAATAAATATAAATCTTTAAGAAAATAAATAAAAACCTTAAAAAAAAGCAATTCTGAAAACCAATGTGTCACTTTGGAAAATAGTAAGACAGTCCCTCAAAAAGTTAAACATAGAGTTACTATATGATCCAGCAATTCTACTTCTAGGTATATAACCCAAAGAACTGAAAACATGTTCACATGCACAAAAACTTGTACACGGGTGACATAGCAGTATTATTCAACAAGAGCCAAGAAGCTGGAACAACTCAAATGTCTATCAACTGGTGAGTGGATAAACCAAATGTAGTACAAGCCATATAATGGAATATTATCCTGCTCTACAAAGGAATGACAGCTGATGCATGCTACATCATGAACGAACCTGGAAGATGGGAACACTCCCTGAAGGCAGGGGACAACATCGGTCAGCCCGCCTCTGTTACCCCAGTGCAGGCATTTACTAGACAATCAAGAACCATCTGTGGGACGGTTGAAGGGTCCTGGCCAGCAGCCCCAGCGCACCCTCCCTTTGATGTCTGGACTGGATCTCAGGGCAGCGAGGGGACAGACCTGTCACCAGGTATGGCCCTGGGTGACACGAGCCTCCTGCCTGGCCGTGTCTCTGCTTTCTGCTTCACAACGTGCTGTCTTGGGAGTCTGGGCATCCTGTAGGTGCCCAATAAAGTCCTGGCACACTGGCTTGACTGGACCTGAAGCTTCATCACCAGCCGGGCCAGGAAGAGGCGACCAGGTAGCACAGGACCACCTGCCACATACATCAGTCCAGTGCCCCCCCACCCCAGCAGTGTACCCCTCCTGTGCTCCCTGGTGCAGGCTGGCAAACAGCAGTTTCCCAGTGACCCCACAACCCCTTCTCAAGTGGTGCACGGCTCAGAGACAGCCTTGCAAGCAGCCCCTCACCTGTCACCGTGAGGGTGCTGGGATTTGGTAACGTAAGGCCCTGGACCTGCATTTTGAAGGGTCCCTCTCCCCATAAAACTGGCCCAGGGGAGGGGGTCCCAGGCCATCCCACAGCCCAGCCCAGCCCAGCCTCTTGCAGAGGGGTCACTGAAAATTCTGTGTTGCACCAAATATTGCTGGGCTATGGAGTTTTATT
This sequence comes from Leptonychotes weddellii, assembly GCF_054177405.1. Lineage (NCBI taxonomy): Eukaryota > Metazoa > Chordata > Mammalia > Carnivora > Phocidae > Leptonychotes > Leptonychotes weddellii. The sequence continues at coordinate 53,969,059 of NC_138378.1, forward strand.
TGAAAATTATTTTAATTAGCTGGAAACTAGGAGTTTAATAAATGGAAAACAGAGAACTTTCCAAGGCCATGGCTGGGAAACACTTGCTTTTTTAAAAATTCCGCCTGGCTTCATAGGCCAGCTAAGCACCCTGACACGAGGGTCCGATTGCCAGAGGAATCCACAAGGAAAACAAAGCTTATTTTTAGAGAAATATTTTAAACTCGGTTTCAGTGAGCTCAGGAGTTTTCTTGTCTGTCTAAAATCCTTAATATCTTTCCTTCTATTTCAGAGCTGCCTCTCACCCCAGAGGGCTCAAGAACTCCTATCTGATGAGAGCTATTTCTGTACGGAGGAAAATAAAGGGGTCCCCTCCCCCTCCACCCAGAGAATGAATTGTTTCTAAATATGTCCCTGCAGTCAGGCTCCGGCGGCCTGTCCTTGGCAGGTGTGCCCGGCAGTAAGGTGGGTCTGGGGTCCCTGCAGGCCTGTCTGCCATCCTCCCACTCAGCCCTGTTCTGCCCACCGCCCTGCAGGAGACAGACCACGGCCTGGCCACCATTTCCGGGTTTTGAAAGCAGTTCTCAACTTGAAAAGAGGTCTGC
>NC_138378.1:53969742-54046996 GCF_054177405.1 Leptonychotes weddellii
CACCCAGACCCACACTCACACGCACACTCTCAGACTCTACGGACACACGTACCCCCCCCCACACCAACAGCCCCCCACACCAGTACTCCCAGGCGGCAACAGCACACAGACCCCTGAACACCCGCATACAGAAGGCTCGAACATGTGCACACCCAGCTGGCCATGCAGGGACACAGAGACACGCACACACCCCTCCCTCCATATGGACAACCCCCCCCCCCACAGACACACCCTTAGACACAGCAACACTCAGATGCTTTCCAGGTTTAGCAACATCAGGAGAGCTTGGAGAAGCCCCCTAGGCAGGGGGGTGGGCCCTGGAGGGGCTGTGGGCTTCCTGCTGCTGGGGGGGCGCTCACCACCTCCTGGGCCGCCTCGGCCCCGCCCCTCCCGCTTTTCCTCCCTTCCTCCAGCTGCGGGCAACTCCAACTGCCCTGGATGGCCACAGGTCTGCACCACCTCCTGTGTGCACGACAGAAACCAAACACAATGAAATGGGGTAACAACAACGGAGGGTGGCGCTGGTCCTCTGACGGAAGGGGAGCCTGGCTGTGGCTCCCTTGGCTGCCCCCAAGTCACCAGGCCAAGGACTTGGCTAGAGTCACCTCTCCTTTGCTCTTGTCACCATCGCCAAAACGGGGACAGCAAGTGCCTGGGGATGGTTCCCTCCCAGTTCAAACGCTCTCTAGGGTTTCCTCCTCGAACAAGCCCAGCCTCGGGGTGGGGTGGGGGCGGGTTCTCAGACCCCAAGCAGATTTTAATACCCAGCGTCCTCTCGCTGGGCCAGACCTGGGGCCAAGAGCTGTGCCTGTCTGTCCATCCTTCTCTGGGCCCTCCCAGGCCTGGCCCTTTCATCCAGTCTCCTGAGCCGCTGCGGGGCTCGCAACCCCTGCCGCCCCCAGTCTCTTCCCACGGGCGGGTGCTGGGCTTTGGCCTTTTCAATCTTTTTTTGATGTGTGTGTTGTTGTTGTTATTGTTTTTCCCTTTTATATACTCAGCAGTAGATTCAGACAGAGTGAGGGGCGGCAAATATGTCCATGTACTCATCCCCCCTCTGAAATAATCTAGAAGGTGGCACATACTAATTGGGCTGCTTAAAAAAAATATTTTCATTTTCACACAGCCAGCGGCAATGCCACTGTTAAAACATTCTTTTTTTTTTTTTTTTAAGAATTTATTTATTTATTTGAGAGAGAGAGAGACTGAGACAGAGGTCATGAGCAGGGAGGAAGGGTAGAGGGAGACGCAGACTCCCCGCTGAGCAGGGAGCCCAACGCGGGGCTGGATGACACTGGGATCGTGACCTGAGCCGAAGGCAGACGCTTAACTGACTGAGCCACCCAGGCGCCCCCACTATTAAGACGTTCTCAGGATGCCTGGGTGGCTCAGTCGGTTAAGCGTCTGCCTTCGGCTCAGGTCATGATCCCAGGGTCTTGGGATGGAGCCCCATGTTGGGCTCCCTGCTCAGCAGGGAATCTCCTTCTCCCTTTGCCTCCCCGCCCAGCCTTGTGCTCTCTCTCACTCAAATAAATAAATAAAATCTAAAAAAAAAAAAGACATGCTCAACTCCCTCCCATCCTGGGCTCCTTTTCACAACTGGCTGCAAAAGAATTTTATCTTGGGTGTAACACAGTCTTGGACCCAGTGAGCTCCAGTTCTGCTCCCCAGCCTGTGACAGGAATCCCGGCTTGTCCTTACTTGCAATTTTTACTTCTAGTCCCCTTCATTTACAAGAATACTTTAGCACAGAGTTTTGTTTGCTGTTCATTCCAGCCACTGCAGAAAGACAATGACCGATATACCCTCCATTGATCTGCGGCAAGAGGAAATTTCTGAATGATTCCCCCCCCCCCCCAGCTTGCCATGCTCCACTGGGCCTCAAACACAAAACATCAGATCCTAGCAGTTGGGCTTTCAAACAAACCAATTTTTAAAAAAATGAATGTGGCTTACCCCAACAAGTCTGACATTCCAGCCGATCAAAAGTACTTGTTTAGAAAAAATAAGTTTTGGAATGAGGTGGAAACAAGGCCTCTGAAATGCAGCTTGGCCTAAATAGCACCGCATTTCAGACTTTTCCTCCCCACTGCACATTCTTTATGGTGGAGAGGCCAGGGAGCCCGCAAGGTCCTGCCCGCCGAGCCCTCCTGGGCTGCAGGCTTCCCCTCCCCCACAGCCTAGGCCCTTAGCCAGGGGCCCGGCATCTGGGAGAACTCTGAAACTGTTGCCCATCCCCTTTGGCAGCCAAGCACCAAAACGCTCCAGTTAACACCAGCGCAATCACGGCTAACGTGAAACAGCTGCCCGAGGCCCCGCGGGCTCCAGACCGACCCCCCCCACCGGCCCGCCCGCCCGGCTCAGCTGGGAGACGCAGGAGACCCAGCAGAGGGGTGCAAGCAGTGGATGATAGGGCCCACCTGTGGTAGATAAGAAAACAAACTATTGCTAAATCTTTTACCTACTTTGGAAAAAAGTGTCTGAACTGGGGGGTGGGACGTGGGGGTAGGTAGGCGGGGAGGAGGGAGAAGGGAAAAACAGGAATTGATTTATGAACCTGACTTTGAAGTCTTCAAAGTGACGGTAGGGAGAAAACAAAAAGCAAAACCAAAAACCAAAAAACCGTACCAAGGTTTTGTTCAACTGTGTGCGAACCGGCAGACAAATTGGTGCCGTTTCTTTTTTTTCTTCCTTCTTCTAGAGGCCTGGGCTGCAATTTGCTTTCTGGCCACTTACAGTCGCCTGAAGCAGACACTAATCCTCTTGCATAAAAAACGTGTGCACTCACTCCCAGAGGAAGCTGTCCGCGTAAACACACATTACCCAGATATAAGTTTGACCTGTTCCATCTTACTCCTCTTTCCTTCCTCTTCGGACAAGGACACAACCAGGCTTCCCAAAGTGCAGGCAAAACTCTGCTTCCTCAGCCCGAGAGAGGCTGGGCCTAACCCCACCGCCTCCTCTTCCGCAGTGGAACACTCTAGGGGCCTGCAGGCCTGGGGCTGGCCATACCCTCCCGCATTCCCCACCCTAGCCCTGGCCGCTCCGTTCCCTGCGCGTCCCAGCAAAAAAGAAAAAAAAGAAAAGAAAAAAAAAAATCGGACCTTCAGCTGCCACCGCAGACACGTGACCCATTTGGTGACTCACAGGCGGGCCACACCCCTTCAGGCCTTCAGCCAGGGCCTGCCACCAGCCAGCCAGCCAACACAGGGATGCATCTTATTACCAAGGGGAACAGCTAACTAATGCCCTTGACAGTCCAAATAATTACTTCAGCTGAAGAACTTGCTATAAAATACATAGGGGCAGGCCATTCTGAACCTGGCCTGTGCCAGCTCCCAAAATCTTAGCCCCCCAACCCCTCCGAGGCCTGGGCGATGCCTGACAAGGTGGTGGTAAGCGGAAACACTCGGATGTTCCAGTTTGGAAAAAAAAAAAAAGCAAGCATCTTACACATTAATACCTTTTTTCCCAAAAATTTTATTGGGGGAAAACTACAAAACATTTACAGTACAATGTTTACAGTCACAATTTGTAGTGAACTGATTCCCCAAAATATATTACAACTCAAGTTGACTTATCTTGTTACATTCAAAATCCTACTTCTGTCAAAGTAGTCCAGAGTACATACATACATAGTGCTCCAACTGTACCTACGTACGCACTAAAGCTACTGCTCATTCATCCGCTGTCCAGGAAAGCATTCCTGCCCTTCTACACACGCAAAAAAAAAAAAAAGTACAAGTTTTGGAATTTTCTGTAATGAAACAAGGCATATTCATGTACTACATACCATTTTTTAGCACTAAGAGGTGGCCTCTTCACTTTAGATCTATATAAGAAAGTGGTAAATATCTTTTCCTTTTGTGCAGTTGAACCCATCCTACATTCAAATTCTCTCAAGGACTAATAGAAAAATACTTATTTGGTTGAGGAAGATTTAAGGCAAGTTCTGGCCCTTCCAAAGGCACTGTGAGACTAACCCCCCACCCCATTATTGCTACATAGGTCTTTATACGCAGAGTAGGTCACAGAATTGGTGGAACAACAAAGCTTTTTCTTGTTTAAAAAAAAGTTGGAATGAGAAAAGCATGCCACATTGAAGCCTGATTGCAAAGTATGTGGTCAACTTTTTTTTCCATTAAAGTTGGATGGGCTACAACCATTATACATTCTAAGAAAACTCATTAAGATATTCCTCAAACTACTTCCACAGCATCAGGATTGATTTCTGTAAAGAAATCATGCAATCTTTCAAAATTTACGTAAACAAGGAAAGAAATTAATGAAATAAATATTACATACAATCTCTTAAATTAAGATTTTTTTACTCATTTACAATAAAATAACCAAGTGAAGTTACAAAAGGCATATATTACTGTGAAAAGAACATACACTCCACATTTTGCCGATTAATAATGGCAATCATAATTTAACATAATAAAAGAATATATATCTATTGCTTTTCATCATACTTGATAAATACAGTATGAACAAAAATTTCAATGTATACTTTTCACAAGATAATAAATAAGTTAAATAGTTTTTTCATATTGAGTTGTGGTGCAGTGGTGCGAAATCAACTCAAAACAGCTAAAAATTCAGCAGTTATTCCCCCCAACGATTAGGAACTAAGCTCTGCCCAAGGCTTCCAGAAAAGAGCAGACAAAATGGTTCTAAAATTAAACATCCACTAAGTGGTGGCAATAACACCAGTAACCAGTAGGAAACTTTGGAATGCAGGTGGGGTTTTTTTTGTTTGTTTTTTTTTCCCAGACGTAAATAACTTTGTGTCAAACAAAAACCTATGGAGCTGAAGACTACAATCAAGGCATATTCCTGGTACAATATTGGATTCCAGAAGCTTAGAGGTTTAGCAAGGTGGTGGCTGGCTGGTTTGTTTACACTGGTCTGAGACAAACGACAATTAGGAACTTCTCTCGAGATAAGAGTTCCCACATCTGGACTGTAACTAATGCTTTTCAAGTGAAGATATGGAATGGTGGTTGGTAGCTGCTGGTGCTGGGTTGATTTTTTTCCCCTAAAGTCCCAAACTCCTAGGAGACCTAAAGAAGTTTTTAAGTGTTTGGTTTTTTTGTTCTGTTCGCATCACAACTGCCCTGTTGTGAAAATTTTGTTCATCAATACAAAAGTTCGTTGGCTTTTTTTGCTCAACAAGAATGAAACTTCGTAATAATAATAAAAATAATTAAAAAAAAAAAACCCAAAAAAGAGGAAACCGAAAGGGGAGGGGTGGGGGCCCCTCCCGGCACACAAGTTCGAGTCCAAGTGCTCGGTGCGGCCCGCAGTCTGCTCGTGGCCTGTCACCCCCCCGCCGACCGACTCCCGTGCCCCTCCCCGCCCCCAACAGGACTCCAGATGGCAGGGGCGCCCTCCAACACCCCCAGAACGGCCTTCCCTTCCTCCTCCGCGCTGGCGCCCTCTTGCCGCCTCAGTCGTCGGAGATGGACAGGCGGCTGAAGATGGGCAGGCGGCGGCCGGGGTCGAGGCTGGGGGACTCGGAGCCGCTGAGGCTGCCCGAGCTCAGGGAGCCGCTCAAGTAGCTGTCGCGGTCCGACAGCGAGTCCGGGGGGCTAGGGGGCGCGTCGAACACGGGCGACTCGGACAGGCGGCGCGGCAGCTGGAAGCTGAAGGGCGGCGAGGGCGGCGCGGCGGCACTGGCAGGGAGGGGCGCGCTGGGCGGCGCCGGGGGCTGCGCGGGGGGCACCAGGCCCTGCTGCTGCTGGCTGCGATAGTACGCGGCGGCCACGGCGGCGAAGCTGTGGGTCTGGATGGCGAGCGGCGTGATGAGGCTGCTCAGCTCCGGGCCGAACGCAAAGGCGTTGTTGGCGCACGAGGCCGACGAGCAGGCCGCGCACTGGGCGCCCGGCGCCAGCAGGTCCTCGGCGCCCCCGGTGCCGTACAGCAGGGCCGCGGCGGCCGCAGCCGCTGCCGAGGCACAGCACGTCGGGGCGCCCGAGGGCGTGGAGGCCGCGGAGGCCGACGAGCAGGACGAAGCGGACGAGGAGCAGGACGAGGCCGAGGAGCAAGAGGGCGGCGGCGGCGGCGTGCGCGACGTGGGGCTGTCGAGCAGCAGCGGCGACTCGAGGCCCCCCGGGGGCTGGTGGTGGCCCGACGGGAAGCCCGAGAAGCTAAGGCTGTGATGCAGCTTGGGCCGCGGCTCCCGGGGGAAGCCCAGGTGCAGCGCGTCCCGCGCGCTGAAGGCGCGCAGGTCCCCGGAGGCGCCCCCCGACGGCGCGGGCCGCCGCTCGTCGGCGTTGTGGATGAAGTGGCAGCGCGGCCCGTAGGGGCAGAAGCCGATGGTGTGGAAGGTGCGGCACAGCTCCGTCTTGTACTTGGGGTGCCGGGTCAGGCTGCGCAGCTCGTGGAAGCCGTGCGCGAACTGGCACTTCTCGCCGTACTTGCACGTGCCGCTCTCCTCAAAGGGCCGGCAGAGCTCAGTCTTGTAGCGCGTCGAGTTGATCTGGGAGCCTCCGCCCCCCTTCTGTTGCTGCTGCTGCAGGTGCAAGAGGTGCTGGCTGCGCTCGCCGTTCTCGCTGAACGAACGGTCCCGAAATTTGTTCTCCTTGTTCAGCAGGGCTGTGCCGCCGCCCCCTGACGGCTCCTTGAGGGTGCCGTAGGAGGCCGGGCCGCCCGCCGCCCCGCTGCCGCAGCTGCTGCCGTTAGCCGCGCCCGGGAACTTGGGCGAGCAGCTGCCGGGGCTAGGCGCGGGGTGGGCGAGTGCGTGCAGGTTGCTGGCCGAGTGCCTTCGGAGAAAGCCCGGCGTGAAGCCCGAGCTAGGGGCGGCGGCCACGGGCGTCCCCACCGCCTTCTTGTCCAGCATGTTCAGATTGAGGTTGGCCAGGGATTTCTCCGTCTGCCAAAAGGAGGGGGGCGAGGACGGGATGAAATATGGGAAGGGAGGGATGAGTTGGGGCGAGTTGCAGAGGAACTTCAGCCTTCTGATTCTTCTTCCTTTTCGCAGATTTCGATTCGGCCCCCACCCTCCACCCGTACACGCGCAAAAGAAGCAAGTTCGCGTTGGGAGGAGCCGACTCCCACCCCAGGCCGCGGTCGGTTTCGACATGTGATCCTCAGCCCGTGGGCCGCCAGCCTGGGCGGCGCAAACCCCGTCCGGGAAGCCCCGGGCAGCGTGGCCGCGGTCGGCGCCGGAGAAACTAAACAGCGACAGCGGCTCCCTCCTGCCCTTCCTCCCTGCTCCTTCTCCCCGCCCACAAAGCACGAGCACACACTACAGCAAACTCCAGGACTTTTCCCGACCCCAAAGTCAAGGTGGGGAGGGGTGCCCCAAAAGCGGAGGGCAGAAGCAAAGTCTGAAAACTCGAGGGGCTTCCTGCCTGCCCGCCTTCCTCCCTCCTTGTTCCCTCGCGTACCTTGCACAAGAAGTCGATATCGTAGAAGGCGGACAGAAGCGTGGTCGACATGTTTCTGGATCGTGTAATGGGCGGACTTGCAGGCAGGGAGGTCCGGAGGAGCCCTCGGGGCGGCACGGCCGGGCTCGAGCCACGACGAATAACGGGTGACCGGCGGGGGAGGGACCGAAAGTTTGCCGGGGGACGAGACTAGAGGGAGAGGGAAGCAGCGTGGACTGGTTTGAGGGTGCCCGGGAGTGCGGAGCGGGGGGGAAAAAGGAGAGAGAAGCAGAGAGCGCGCCTCCGCGCCCCGGGGTGCCCGGCCCGCCCCCCCCCCCGCGCGGAGCCGACGACAGCTCGCGGACTGCTGGAACTCCGCGGCCCGCGAGCGCGCGCCCTATATAGAGCCCGGGAGCGCGGCAGCGGCGGGGCGGGCGTGCCGGGGGAGGGGACAGAACGCTGACCCCGCCGGGGTCTCCAGGCAACGCCGCCCGCCGGCTCGCGGACGTCAAGCGCCTTCGTGGCCTCCCATTGGCCGCCGCCAATTTTTTTTTCCTCCGGGGGAGGGGGCGGGAGGCCTTGGGGCGGGGCAGGGTGCCCGAGCGCCCGCGGCGGCGTGGAGACTTCGTTCTTGTTGGGTGCTGCCGGCTGGCGGCGGGAAGATAAGGCTCCCCTCCTTTGGGGTTGCACTGTTGGAAATCCCCTGCACGTTTAACGTGGCCAGGGTTCTGCAGCTCTGGACGTGTCTCTCCCCGTCCGATCCTGCTAGGCGAAATTGCGGAGCTTTAATCTACTCTCGGTTCTAGACTGGGTGCGGGAATTGCAAAATGCGAGAATACTGCAACCGTCCGCGCGGTCCGGCTGCCTTGCAAAGAGTGCTCCGGCCGGGGGGCGGGGGCTCAGGGCCTGCGTCCGGTGGGTGGCGGCTCCATCCCGACTGCACGTGGAGACGCGGTGGGGGTGGGGGCGGGAGTGGCCACGCGGCCGCGGCAGTCTCGCCCGGAGGAGCCTGGGCTCGTTTCTCCGCCCCCCTCCCCGCCCAGGCTGCAGTAAACAGGGCTTCAGCGCCGGGGCCTGCCGGGCTGGGCTGAGTGTCTGAGGACAAGGCGCTGGCTCTGCTAATCACATCACAAGACCTTGAGCCAGGGCCAAAGGCGCGGAGTGGCGCGGAGCATCCCGGGCCGGGGAGCGGGCTGGGAGGACGGGAGGAAAGGCCGGGAGAGCTGCGCAAGCATGGAGGCGACTTCCCGCCACCCCGTTCTTCCGCTGATCGGCCCGGCCTTCCCCAACCCTCCCGGGGGATGGGGTGCAGCTGCCGGCTGAGGCTCCCCGCCCGCCGCAGCCTTCCCCCGGCGCGCCCTCCAGGCCCCTTCTCTCGCCGGCCGTTGGGGGCGCCGCGCCCTGCTTTAGTTCGTTGTGGCCGGCCAGCGGCCAGGTAGGGCTGGGCACCGAGGACGCTCAAGGTGGGCTCGCCCCCTCCCCCCCCCCCGCCAGTCTCACACCCCAAAAGGCCTGCGCTGGGAAATGCCTTCGCCAACGAGTGCCCTCCGGGTATGGGGCAGAAACCCCCCCCCCCCTAGCGCCCAGTTAGGCTAAAGCGGCTGACGCCCCGGTTCGGGCAGATCTGGGGTCTGGTCCAGGACACTTAATCACTCCGCGTTTAAACACATGATGCCAAAAAGCTGGAGCGGGTCCGTGATCGCGCACACCTGGTAGCCTAGGCTGCAATTGTGCCTCAGTTGGAAGGCTCAGTTCCCTCTAGGGAAGGAAACAACCCACGCCCCTTTCCAAAATTGATCTTATTTCTTGCTGTTTCCTCGTGGTCATTTCCATTCGTTAACCTGGAAGGGACGAGCCAGGCCTGTCACTCGTGGAACTGACTCCTCAGAGCTCAGTTTGCATGCAGTTCCCCCTGCTGAAACTCCCCACACGTCCACTCCCCAGGGAGCGGGAGTCCGCATAGGGTTGCAAGGACTTGAGGATCAGAAACACAGGGCTGGAGTTCAGGCCCTGCCCCTTCCAAGCCATGTGACCCTGGGCAAATCACGATCTCTTTGGTACTTGGGTTTCCTTGTAAAACTAAGATAATTCCCGCTTTACTCGTCTCTCACCTTTGTCAAGGCACAAATGAGTTATCTGTTAAGGTGTGTAAAAGATGAACAAGCATAACCCTTATTATTTATTAAAACAAGTTGACAAAGCATGAAAACGGAGACAGCCAGGTCTCTGAGGGGCTGTGGCCAGATGGGTAGAGATCCACAGAATCATGCCTGCAGACCTGAGGGGCACCGAATCTTGGACCCTCTGGCTTGGAGCCAAGGCCAGTGACCTCAGGAGAGGTGACTCTTTGGCTCCCGGTGATTGCACCACCCAGCCCTACACTGACCCCCAGACAGCGCCAGGCAATGGTGGCTGGCACAGCCTGCAATAGCCAAGAACCCCAACTGTTCTGTTTTGTTCTTTGTTGAAATGACCCCAAACACAGGAGTTTGAGGGTAGCCCTGAGAGCAGTATTCTAAGATTCCCCTGGAAATGCATCAGGCAAGTGTGAAACAGCCATTTCCTTAGCCACTGCTATTGTAGGTCAGTAACAAGATTTCAGATTCAAAACCAGGAGAAACATCTGTCCCTCCTGTCCTCCCAGGCTGGCCACAGCCAGCCAACATCAGAATCTGGGGTAATTACCAGTCGGCAGCCATGAGAACACCCACTTTGCAGGCTGGGTAGAAGGATCCTGGAGATAACGTAACAAATATGCTATGCGACATGCTTTGGTACAGAGTACCCACTGGTAGAAAGTATTTTTATTGTTATGTAATGGCTTTTATTTCATCTTAAGTGGAGAAAAAAGGAATGCTGGTCTTTTCCAGTGAGCTGGGCTTTGCTGAGGCCAGTTTCATAGTTACTGAACCATGGTCATCACTGCATCATGCCAACGATTCCCTGACTTCTCACCCAGTCAGGTCTTCTCAGAACAAAAAGAAATGTTAGACTGGCAACTTTCCATCATGTGTGGGCTACAGAGATGCCCAACCAGGTAATTAATTCAGGATCACAAAAAAACAAAAAACACCACATTTTGAGCTGAATAGTGCAAAACCACCCAGGGAATTTCCTGTTTTCTTTAGGACAAAACGTTGGACTTCTAAGTTCGCTTCATTCCCTGCCTTTTCCTATGGGCCCTTTCTCTATACTTCCAGTATGGTTGTGTTTTTAGTGGTAGGTGGTTTTCTTTTAAAGAGAAGCAATTTTGAAACACGAGCCTTTCTGCAGTAAGAAATTTTATCAAACCCTCTCTCCTCTAAACTGCCTCTTTAACATAATTCCAAACTGACTGCTCACCTGAGAAGTATTTAAAAATATTTACAGCCTCTAAAAGCTGGACCAACTTTACATATTACTACCAAAATGGCTTTTCTGATAATCAGGATGAAAAATGAATATGGATGAGGCTATGACCAATCCAAACTATGAATTTCAAGATAGCTGTCTGCAGGTAACGCTTATTCTGAAATTTTAAGTAGAAAATGGCAAGCCAAGGAAAGGCAGGGCCAGCAGCAAAATGTATGCAAGAGCGACACCTGCTGGGTATCAGAGGAAGAGGGCTGGGCCGGGCTTCCAAAAGGCAGAAAACCTGTGGGGTGTCTAGATTCAAACACTGAAGTGAATAAATGTGTTTTCTGACATCTTAAATGAGAATCTTGTTATTGCCACCAAGAAAATGACAGTAAACATTGTAGGAATCGAATAAATCATTTATTCTGGCTTTCCCTTCTCTGGGCTTCCTTCTAACAGCCAAGGGTCTATGCTTTCAGTGGGTGGCAAAATCAGGTTTCCTAGCATTAGCCCAAACACTTTTGGTGGCTAGGAGCTCTTTTAATAATTCGGATGGCATGTGCAGGTCGCCACAGGACTTGCACACGTGGATAGTAAAAACAAAACTATTTCTATGCAGTTGATCTCTAATTCTCCCAGGATCCAACATTCGGAACCTACTTTTGCCTTAGCTAAGATGGAATAAAATTTGGAATTCTGATCCAGTGGGCTGTTTGCCAACTAATCCAGCTCTTCAATCCAGTGGAAGAAAGAGAAAATCATGAGTTACAATCCAGGTTAGTACAGTCAGTTCACAGAAAATGCTGGCTGGCTATGGCTGGACGTTGGAGGTTGTAGAGGAAGAAAAAGGCGAATTCAGGTCTGCAGGTGGCCTGCACCTGGGAACAGAGTCAATATTCAATGTGGTAGCCTCACTTCCTACAGTAGCTGCAATAAACCGGGCTGCTCTGAATGGGTGAACTGAAGAAAAATTCCTCTGTGGGAAGGGACAGAAGACTAGACTCACGAAGGGAAGAAAATATTTGAATTTATGTTCAACACGTTCCCTGCAGATGGGAATGGGGGAAGAGTCCCACCCCACCCCCAAAAGTCCTCTTTTTTCAACAAGCCGTTTCTTTTCTTACAAGAGTGAACTGATTCGCTTCTGCAGGAGAGTCGGAAGCACCGAGAATGCGGGTGTCTTCCCTTTCCTTTCCTTCCAAAAGGGCCAGCAGCCTCAGGCAAGCCGAAGTCCTCTCCTCCTGAATGCGCAGTCTCGTGAATTCCACTGTCTTCAAAAATTCAGCAGCTGGTGGTAGTTCTCTGAAGAGCTGGGAGAGGAGGTGGCCCTGCTCTGACGCTGTTCTGTGAAGATGGTGGAGGCTTTGGGGGCTGAGGGCATTGCAGCTGGACTTGGAGAGGAGCTGGAAGAGGTGCTCAGAGAGGTATTTCACGAAGATTAGGGTCTCAGCCCAAAAGTTGACCTCTGCTTTTTCAAACAGGTAGTCTTCCACCTAAATCAAATGACAAGGCCCAAAGTCAACGTTACAGGGGATGTTGACAAGCTCCCATCCAGATCAGAGTCCTGCCAGACATGGAGGACATATGTCCCCCTCCTCCTCCCAAGGGAGGGCCCACTCTTGCCTGTCAGCACCCACATACACTTGCCACTTGCAGCCTGGAAGGTCACCTTCTATTTTCATTTGCTGTACTTCTCTACCAGGCAGGAATTTTCTTTCCCAGACTTAACATGACCTTTGATAAAGATGTGTTTGTGGTTCCAAGCCAAGATATTTTGGGGGCCTGCTGTTGAAAGGGAACCTCAACATGGGAGTGGCCCCCTAGACCCAAAGGTGCATCTAGAAATCAGAGGGTGTGAGCAGGGAGGAAGAGAAATCTCAGCAGCAGAACAAAGAGCAAAAGGATTACCAAACACGACACCCTACTCTCTGAGTATGAAACCAAATTTCTATAATGCTGGGGATTTTCAAGGTTATTTTATAACAGACACTTTATCTTGTCTCCAAATTTCCCATAAACAGGCTGCTTTTTGAACTCTTGGCCTGTTGGGTATGTCAAGAGGGCCAGCTGACTCAGACACTGGTGGATGGATACAAATTTCAGTTGACAAGATGCTTTTGTTGCTGGTCTTGGTCCTCAGTTTCCCTATCTGTTGACTCACCTGGAGGGGGCTAATAGTTTTCTCTAAGCAGCAAATACCGTGGAAGGATCCTGATTCTCTGGGAATGTTTCACCTTCAGACCTAACCATGGGGAGCCCCTAGCTCTTCCAATGTGGACTAATAAGCATTCTCCATAATTAAACCCTCAACTTCCAAGGGGCCTCTTCCTTTCTTATTTTTTTTTCTATTGAGGTATAACTGACATACAATATTATACTAGTCTCAGGTGTACAACATTTGTATCCATTGTGAAATGGATCACCACACTAAGTCTTGTTACCATCTGTCACCCTACAAAGTTAATATAATCTTATTGACTATATTCCACATGCTATACATTAATCCCCATGACTTATTCATCTTATAACTGGGAGTCTGTGCTTCTTGATACCCTTTACCCATTTCACACCACCTTAACCCCCCTCCCCTCCACCAACTGCCAATCTGTTCTCTGTATGAGTGTTTGGTTTGGTTTTGCTTGTTTGTTTTTTAGACTCCACATATTAAGTGAAACCAGGTGGTATTTGTCTTTCTCTGACTTATTTCTCTTAGTATAATACCTTTGAGTTCTGTGTTGTCTCAAATGGCAACATTACATTCTTTTTCATGGCTGAGTAATATTCCCGTGTGTGTGTGTATAAAACACATAATATATATATAACACATTATATATATATAAAACCACATTATACATATAAAACACATAATATACATACAATGCATGCATGTGTACACACACACACACACACACACCATTATCTATTCATCCATTGAAGGACACGTTTAGGTTGTTTCCATATCGTGGTTTTTTGTAATAGCCATATCGTGGCTATTGTAAATAATCCTGCAGTGAACACAGTGGTGCACTGTATCTTTTCAAATTAGTGTTTCCATTTTCTTTGGATAGATACTCAGCAGTGAAATTGCTAGATCATGTGGTAGTTCTATTTTTAATTTTATGGGAACCTCCATACTGTTTTCCATAGTGGCTGCACAGATTTACCTTCCCACCAACAGGGCATGAGAGTTCTCCTTCCTCCACATCCTCATCAACACTTATTTCTTGTCTTTTTGATACTAGCCATTCTGACTGGTGTTAGGTGATAACTCATTGTGGCTTTGATTTGCATTTCCCTGATGATTAGTGATGTTGAGCATCTTTTCAGGTACCTGTTGGCCACCTGTATGTCTACTTTGGGAAAATGTTTATTCAGATCCTCTGCCCATTTTTTAATCAGATTTCTTTGTTTTTAATGAGTTGTATGAGTTCTTTATATTTTTTTGGATATTAACCCCTTATTGGACATATAAATCATATGCAAATATCTTCTCCCATTAGGTAGGTTCTGTTTTCATTTTGTTGATGGTTTCCTTCACTGCGCAGAAGCTTTTTAGTTTGATTTAGTCGCAGTTGTTTACTTTTGCTTTATTTCCCTTGCCTTTGGAGTCAGATTCACAAAAACATCACTAAGACTGACGTCAAGGAGCTTACCATCTGTGTTTTCTTTTAGAAGTTTTATAGTTTCAGGTCTTACATTCAGGTCTTTAATTCATTTTGAGTTAATTTTTGTATATGGTGTAAGAAAATGGTCCAGTTTCATTCTTTTGCATGTAGCTGTCCAGTTTTCCCAATATCATTTATTGAAGAGACTATCCATTCCTCATTGTATATTCTTGCCTCCTTTGTCAAAAATTAATTGACCATATATATATATACATGGGTTTATTTCTGGGCTCTCTATTCTGTTCCACTGATCTATATGTCTGTTTTTGTGCCAGTGCCATACTGTTTTGATTACCATAGCTTTGTAGTATAGTTTGAAGTCAAGGCACATAATACCTCTGGCTTTGTTCTTCTTTCTCAAGACTGTTTTGACTGTTTGGGGTCTTTGGTGGTTCCCTATAAATTTTAGAATACATGTTCTAGTTCTGTGAAAAATACCATTGGAATTTTTATGGGGTTTACATTGAATCTGTAGACTGCTTTGGGCAGATGGATATTTTAACAATATTAATTCTTCCAATCCAAGAGCATGGAATATCTTTCCATTTATTTGTGTCTTCTTTAATTTCTTTCATCAGTACCTTATAGTTTAATAAGGTCTTTTACCTCCTTCATTAAATGTATTCCTAGGTGTGTGTGTGTGTGTGTGTGTGTGTGTGTGTGTGTATATTATGCAATTGTAGATGGGACTGTTTTCTTGATTTCTCTTTCTGATAGTTTGTTATTAGTGTATAGAAATGCAACAGATTTTTGTACATTGATTTTGTATCCTGCAACTTTACTGAATTCATTTACTAATTATAAAAGTTTTTTTGGTGGAGTCTTTAGGGTTTTCTACATATAGTGTCATGTCATCTGCAAACAGTGACAATTTTACTTCTTCCTTTCCAATTTAAATGCCTTTTATTTCTTTTTCTTGCATAATTGCTGTGGCTAGCATTTCCAGGACTTTGTTGCATAAAAGTGGTGAGAGTGGGCATCTTTGTCTTGTTCCTGATCTTAGAGGAAAGGCTTTCAGCTTTTATCCATTGAGTATTTTCAGCTTTTTTCCATTGGGTTTGTCATATATGGTTTTCATTATATTAAGATATGTACCTTCTGTACCCACTTCGTTGAGGGTTTTGTTTTGTTTTGTTTTTACCATAAATGGATGTTGAATTTTGTCAAATGCTTTTCTGCATCTATTGAAATGATCATGATTGTTATCTTTTATTTTGTTAATATTGTATATCACATTGACTGATTTGTAGATGTTGAATTACCCTTGCATCCCTGGAATAAAGCCCACTGGATTATGGTACATGATACTTTTAATGTGTTGTTGAACTCCATTTGCTAATAGTTGAGGATTTTGCATCTATGTTCATCAGGGATATTGGCCTATAATTTTCTTTCATTCTTTTTTTTTTGTTGTTGTGTCCTTATCTGGTTTTGGTATCAGGGTAACGCTGGCCTTGTAAAATGAGTTTGGAAGCAGTCCCTCCTCTTCAATTTTTTGGAAGAGTTTGAAAGGGTAGGTATTAAATCCTTGAATGTTTGGTAGAATTTACTGGTGAAGCTGTCTGGTCATGGATTTCTGTTTGGGGGGGGGGCTTCCCCCCCCTTATATTTTTTATTTATTTTTTCTTCACTGGTCTATTCAGGTTTTCTATGTCTTTATGATTCAGTCTTGGAAGATTGCAAGTTTTTAGTAATTTATTCATTATTTTTCACTTGTCCAGTTTGTTGGCATATAATTGCTCACAGTAGTCTCTTTTTTTATCCTTCACAAATTTATTTCTCTCTAAATTCATTATAAATAAGAATTATCTTAGAAATACCTTCCAGTATTTCAGAAAAATGATTCAAACAAGAGTACTGTAGTAACATTCATCAAACCATTCATTCACTCATTATTTATTAAGTATCCACCATGAGCAAAGCACTGTGTTAAGTATTGGCAACACAATGATAAATGAATAAACAGCCCCTGTCATCTCAAGGCTCAGTTTAACAGAGGAGAAAATGTAAAGAAATTTCCCTAAAGCTTCAGTTTTATGAACCAGTTTTTAGAATCATAATTTTTTTTTTTAAAGATTTTTATTTATTTGACAGAGAGAGACACAGCGAGAGAGGGAACCCAAGCAGGGGGAGAGGGAGAGGGAGAAGCAGACTCCTCGCTGAGCAGGGAGCCCGATGCGGGGCTCATGACCTGAGCTGAAGGCAGACACTTAACGACTGAGCCACCCAGGCGCCCCGAATCATAATATTTTTTAAAAAGGTGTTTCTCCATAACCTTTACACAAAAAACACACAATAATTGCTGGTCAACTACATTCAATGACCAAGTGGGTAGGTCTGTGGAAGAGTGGTTTTCATACTGCAAGTTGTAATGTTTAAGAGGTCATGAAATCAGGGCGCCTGGGTGGCTCAGTCATTAAGCGTCTGCCTTTGGCTCAGGTCATGGTCCCAGGGTCCTGGGATCGAGTCCTACATCAGGCTCCCTGCTCAGCGGGAAGCCTGCTTCTCCCTCTCCCACCGCCCCCTGCTTGTGTTCCCTCTCTCGCTGTGTCTCTGTCAAATAAATAAAATCTTAAAAAAAAAAAGAGGTAATGAAATCAATATGGATTACAACCAGTTAAAAATAATAAAATACAATGGTTCAGAAACATCAGCACCATGTGTTATAAAGTATTATTTAGTGAAATGTTTGTTTCAGAAGTACAGAGTGAGAGGGAAGTGCTTCCCTGTCTTCCTACATATACCTCTCATCTCCCTTCCACCTGCCCCAAGACACATTCTTAGCACATCCAATTCACAACAGTCTCTTATGATCCTTTGTATTTCTGTGGTATCAGTTGTAACCTCTCCTCTTTCCTTTCTGATTTTATTTATTTGAGCCCTCTCTTTTTCTTGGTCAGTCTAGCTAAAGGTTTGTCGATTTTGTTTATCTTTTCAAAGAACCAGCTTTTAATTTTATTGATTTTTCTATTGTCTTTTTAGTCTCTATTTCATTTATTTCCACTCTTATCTTTATTATTTCCTTCCTCCTCCTAATTTTGGGTTTTGTTTGTTCTTCTTTTTCTGGTCCCTTGAGCTGTAAAGTTAGGTTGTTTATTTGAGATCTTTCTTGTTTCTTGATAACAGGCATTTATCACTTGAACTTCCCTCTTAGAACCCCTTTTTCTATATCCCATAGATTTTGTTATATTGTGTTTCTGTTTTCATTTGTTTCTAGGTGTTTTAATTTCTCCTTTGATTTCTTCTATGACCCAACAATTGTTCAGTAACATGTTGTTTAATTTCTATGTATTTGTAGTTTTTCCAGTTTTATTCTTGTAATTGATTTCTAGTTTTATACTATTGTGGTCAGAAAAGACGCTTGACATGATTTTTATCTTGTATTTATTGAGACTTGTTTTGTGGCCTAACATGTGATCCTAGAGAATGTTCCATGTGCATCTGAGAAGAATGTGTATTCTCCTGCTTTGGATGGGATGTTCTGTATATACCTATTAAAGTCTATGTGGTCTAATGTATTGTTTAAGGCCAACATTTCCTTATTAATTTTGTTTGGATGACCTATCCACTGATGTAAGTGGGATGTTAAAGTCCCCTACTATTATTGCATTACTCATAATTTCTCCCTTTAGGTCAGTTATTATTTGCTCTATATATTTTGGTGCTCCTATTTTGGGTGTATAATATTTATAAATGTTATATATTCTTGCTGGATTGACCCTTTTATTAATATGGTTGCCCTCTTTCTCTTTTATTACAGTCTTCCTTCTAAAGTCTATTTTGTCTGATATGAGTCTAGCTACACCAGCTTTCTTTTTGTTTCCATCTGCATGGAATGTAATTCTCCATCCCTTCACTTTTGGGCTGCATGTGTCCTTACTTCTGAAGTCTCTTGCAGGCAGTATACAGATGTATCTTTTTTTTTTTTTTTAATCCATTTAGCCACTCTTATGTCTTTTGATTGGAGAATTAGTCCATTTACATTTAAAGTAATTATTGATAGGTATCTGCTTATTGACATTTTGTTAACTATTTGCTGGCTGTTTTGTAGGTCCTGTATGTTCCTTTCTTCTTCTTTTGTGGTTTGATGACTTTTTTTTTTTTTAAGATTTTTTATTATTTATTTATTTGACAGAGAGAGACACAGCCAGAGAGGGAACACAAGCAGGGGGAGTGGGAGAGGGAGAAGCAGGCTTCCTGCAGAGCAGGGAGCCCGATGCGGGGCTTGATCCCAGGACCCCGGGATCAGGACCTGAGCTGAAGGCAGATGCTTAACAACTGAGCCACCCAGGCGCACCTGGTTTGATGACTTTCTTTGTGTTTATATTCCTTTCTCATTTTCTTTGTGTATTTACATACATATTACATACATACATATTCTTTGTGTTTGCTGTGAGGTTCACATGTCATCCTATGTCTATAACAGTCTATTTTAAGTTGATAGCAACTTAAATTTGAACATATTCCAGAGCTCTACATTTTTACTCCATTTTATATTTTTCATGTCACATTTTACATCTTTTTATGTTTCCCTTAATTATTGTAGTTTTAGTTCATTTTTTCTTTTAACCTTCAAAGTAGCTTTGGAAGTGCTTAATCTACTACCTTTACTATATACTTATTTTTTGCAGTGGGATTTTTACTTTCATATGTTTTCTTCTTATTAATTAGTGCCATTTCTCGCTCTCTCTCTTTATTTTTTGGTGGGCAGCAAAGCAAGGTTTATTGAGCGATAGCAAAGTGATAGTACAAAGCTCCCAAGGAGGGAGGGGACCCGAGGGAGTTGCCACTGGAGTTTCTAAGTCTAGGGGTTTTTATGGGCTTGTTGGCAGGCTGTTTTAATCTGATTAACCCTCCCTGCACCTGTCATCCAATCAGATTTTTGTCACCTATCTATCATATGGGAAAAGGTGGAGGGTTCCTTCCAGGGTGGTGTAAAATCCTTTTAAGGGTGATTTCCTTAGGGCTGGGGGGCGGGGGGTGGGTGTGTGTGTGTGGCTTGTCCCTGCGTGCCTGCCTTCCAGCTATCCTTCATCATTCCCCTCTCTGAAGAGGTAACCCTAACTCCTGTTAGGAAGAAGGGTGACGACCGATCATAGCTACTTCCTGTTGGTCAGGGGCGTGGGATGGGGCGGCAGTCAGGGTTCCTTTCATCCCATCTTAATTAGTGCCATTTCTTTTCAACTTAAAGGAGTCCTTTAACATTTCTAAGCCCAGGTTAGTGGTGATGAACTCCTTTAGTTTTTGCTTGTCTGGGAAACTCTTCATCTCTCCTTCCATTCTGAATGATAACCTTGCCAGGTATAGTATTCTTGGTTGGAAGGTTCTGAGTATGTCATGCCCCTCCCTTCTGGCCTGCAAAATTACTGCTGAGAAATCTGCTGATAGCCTTACGGGGTTTCCCTTGTACGTAATAATTTGTTTTTCTCTTGCTGCTTTTAAGATTCTCTCTTTAATTTCTGACATTTTAACTATGATGTGTCTTGGTGTAGATCTCTTTAGGTTCATCTTCTTTGGAATTCTTTGGGCTTTCCTGGGCCTGGATTTCTGTTTCCTTTTCCAGCTAGGGAAGTTTTCAGCCATTGTTTCTTCAAATTAGTTTTCTGTCCCTTTCTCTCTTCTCCTTCTCGGACCCCTATGGTGTGAATGTCATTCCACCTGATGCTGTCCCATAGCTCTCTTAAGTTATCTTCATTTTTAAAATTTGCTTTCCTTTTTGCTGCTCTGTCTGGATGAGCTCCATTGCTTTGTCTTCCAGCTTGCTGATCCATTCTTCTGTTTCATCTAGTATGCTGTTGAGCCCTTCTAGTGTTTCTCAGTCCATTATTGTATTCTTTGGCTCTGTGCCTTCTATTTGGCACTTTCTTATATTTTCTCCTGTTGAAGTTCTCACTGTGTTTATCCTTTCTTCTTCCAAGCTCAGTGAGCTTTTTTTTTTTTTTAAAGATTTTTAATCTATTTATTTGAGAGAGAGAAAGAGGGGGAGAGCACAAAGGGAGAGTGAGAGGGAGAAGCAGACTCCGCCCTGAGCAGGGAGCCCGATGTGGGACTCGATACCAGGACCCTGAGATCATGACCTGAGCCGAAGGCAGATGCTTACCAGCTGAGGCACACAGACACTCCAGTGAGCTTCTTTATGGCCATTACTTTGAATTCTTTACCAGGTAGATTCCTTTTTTTTAAATTTTTTTTTTTATTTATTTGCGAGAGAGAGAATGAGAGACAGAGAGCATGAGAGGGAGGAGGGTCAGAGAGAGAAGCAGACTCCCTGCTGAGCAGGGAGCCCGATGCGGGACTCGATCCCGGGACCCCAGGATCATGACCTGAGCCGAAGGCAGTCGCTTAACCAACTGAGCCACCCAGGCGCCCCTACCAGGTAGATTCCTTATCTCCACATCATTAAGGTCTTTTTCTGAGGTTTTGTCTTTTCTTCCATTTGGAACATATTTCTGTTTCCTCATTTTGCTTGACTCTGTGTTTGCTTCTATGTATTAGGCAAAGCAGCCACCTCTCTCAGTCTGGAAGGAGTGGGTGGCCTTGTGGGTGATGAAACTTCTCCTTCAACCTTGCTCCAGTTCTTGGTTGTCTCTTGAACCTTTCTGATTGTTTAAACCACCTGATTTATTCTTATTATGTCCCCATTGTTGAGGGTGTGCCAAGACCGGTCAGTGTTCCAAGGGGAGGAATCTCTTTAGCACCTGCTTTCAGGCTGATTGGAAGCCAGACCCTTTGGCAGCAGCTTTTAAAATATATATAGTACTGTGGGATGGCAATCGTAATCCTTGCTGGCCTCCAGACCAGGAGATCTAGAGGTGTCCCCTGGGCAACTGTTGCAAAAATTGGGGCTCCAGATGAATGTATTAGCTTTTTTCTGGGAAGTCTCATGGAGCTTTAGCAAGGCCAAGGGGGCATGCAAGGATGTCACCTCCTGCTTATGTTCCCTAGGAACGCCTCCTGAGCCTCTAAATGTGTGGGAAACCTGAAGCCTGTCCCTCAGGCTGAAGTTCCAGGCTATGTAAACAGGCTTTTTTCCCATGAAGACTGGGGTTGTGTTTCAGTCTGCTGTCTGTGCAGTGCCCTGGGGGTGGTAGACTGCCAAGAACTGTATTCCTGATCACTACCTTCCTGTGGAGTTCAGGATGCCAGCTCCCTTGGCCACCAGGGCCAGGCAATCAAGGGGTGTCCTGGGTGTGGAACAGCCATGGCTGCTGGCTTTAGCTGGGCCGTCGGAGAGTGTAGGGGGTGGGGAATGCCCACCGCCTTCAGAAACCCAGGAGGCTCTTTCAAAGTCCTCTCCCCTGGTGATCTGAAGACTGGAACACCACTGGAACCCCAAAAGTCAGCTTGAGAGATGCCCCAGCACACCCCAGCAGCATCTAGCAGGCTGCTGTGGTCATTTGGAGACTTTCCTAATCGGTTATTGATCCGTATGTGAGCATCCAAAGGACACTTTCAGTGGGCATGTGAAGCCTATGTAAGCCTGATTAGCTGCATCTTGTGGGTTCAGGCCACCAGTCTGATTCCACCGCCACTGCCCTGAGACCCTAGGATTACCTGATGTGTGCTTTCCACGCGGACCACGAAATCATCACCCTCTCCCAACAGCCATCCCAGCAGGACTGGGAGTCCAGGGGCCAGCTGGTCCCACTGCTGCAGCAGGTCACACAGCACAGCCAGGGCCAGAGGCAGTGCAATTGAAGCGTCCACCTGGCAGAAGGCAAATTCTGTGGAAACGAGAGAGAGGCGAGCGGTGAATGTGCTGCTCAGGGCCAGCCCAGGGAGGCTGTGCAGGACTTTGGCAACGGGAAGGCGCTCAGGTCAAATCATGGCCACCAGCCTGCAGGGAGGCTGCTGGGATAGGCTCCTCAGAGGTTATAAATCCATTTCACTCTGCTAGAAGGAGTCAGAGGCCCAAACCCCACCATTTCCATGCCCCCCATCCCTGTGTGGTCAGAAGCAAGCCCATCTGCAAGATGAGACATTTAGCTCCTGTCAGCCCATCTAGTGTAACTGGAAGGATCTCAGGAAAGACCCAGTGTCTCCTCTGCAGGCCTGCCACAACGCCTGAGTTCTACTGGTTTGCCCCTCCCTCTGAAAGCAAATCCCAATGGCCACATGACACATAAACCTCTTACCATTTTATTTTATTTTTTTTTTAAAGATTTTATTTATTTATTTGAGAGAGAGAGAATGAGAGACAGAGAGCATGAGAGGGAGGAGGGTCAGAGGGAGAAGCAGACTCCCTGCCGAGCAGGGAGCCCGATGCGGGACTCGATCCCGGGACTCCAGGATCATGACCTGAGCCGAAGGCAGTCGCTCAACCGACTGAGCCACCCAGGCGCCCAACCTCTTACCATTTTAGAGCAGGGCATCAGCAAACTTTTTCTTAAAAGGTCAGAGAATAAATATTTTAGACTCTGGGGGTCTTCAAGTCTCTGTCACAACTCCTCAACTCTGCTGAAAGCAGCCACGGACAATACGGAAACTCTATTTATGTTCCAATAACATTTGAATTTCCTAGAGTTTTCACATGTCATAAAATATTCTTTTGATTTTTTCCCAACCATTTACAAACACACAAACCCCTTGTAGTGCAGAGGCTGTACAAGAGCAGGGGGCAAACTGGATTTGACTCACATTTTGCTGCCCTCTGTCTTCTAATTTGTTTTTCAGACGCTCGTCTTTCTTACTGGCTGGAAAAGGGTGCGGAGAGAGTAGAATGGGGTGCAGAAAAAGGAAGCAGGTGCCCTGGGGAAACCAGTGCTTACTTCATCATTTTGCCTTAGACAGTCCTAAAAATGGGTTTGAAGAGAGGCTCTGGGTGTTGACACTTCCGCTAACAACCCAAGGCCTCCCACTCCCAACCTGCAGGAGGTCTGAGACACAGGACTGCAATACTTCCATAAAATGAACCTCTTTGGGTCCCTCCATGCACCAGGGCCTGTCTTTCGATGACCCACTTCTGTTGAGGCCTCATCGTCCCCTAATCCCCATCTCCAACTCCAGCACATAGATCTGGCCCTGACTGCTGGCCCCCACAGAGACTTGCTCAGCACACAGGGAGAAGGCTCAGAGTCTGGACTGAAAGCTTGAGTTCTCAGGGTACTGAACTGGGCCAAGTAGGATGCCCCCTCTCCGCCCCCCGGGCCTATTAGGTGCCAGGCCCTAACCAAGTACTTTCTGTTCACTCCTTTGACATCCTATGGGTTGGGTATTGCCATCCCTACTTCACAGGTGAGGAACCCTGGGCTCAGATTAAGCTACTTGTATATAGTCACAGTGCTTTAAGTGGATATAAATAATCAGAATGGGCAAAATGTTTCATGGTGCCTGCAGAGCACAGATTTGGAGAATTAGCACCAACATTCCAGACATATAGGTCTTCCCAGTGAGATAAGCAGGGCTGGTGACCCCGAAGCAGAGCCAGTATTACTACCTGGAGCCCACCCAGCAGAGCCTAGAATCATGGAAGCAGCCCCAAGACTGATGTCACCATCCCCAAATCAATCCCCCAGGACCCCTGCCCCTTGGTGCCTCTGCTCCCTGGAACCAGGATTTAACCCAGGCAACAGAAAAAGAAGACGAGCAAATGTGCATTTCGGCTGTAGGTCTTGGACATGTGTTGGTCCAGCCTTTACTTACAATATAATCTCTATTTTTATCTCGACCTGATTCCTCTGTGTAGTTCTCAGGTGATTTAGAATCTGTATGGGGAGGTGGTACAATTAATTAGCATCTTTCATACCTCAAAGAAATGAAAATATACATGAAGACCAGCATAGGATTAAACACGTAGCAGATGCTCAGCACATTCTCGTGTGTGGCTCCAGAAGTCATGAAATCTTTTCCTTTGCCCCCATCTTTATTCAGTTTGAACACTAACACAGGGACTGCCACAAAGAAAGCATTCACTAAATGGTTAACTAGGGTTACTGGTGATAATAATGAACACTGGCCTATCTAACCCTTACTGCTCCCACATGAGCAGGGAGGTATCCTTATTTAACCAGTGAGGAAGCTATGCTCATGGGGAACGGATCCAAGTTTGTACAGTGAGAAGTGGCGGCAGTGAGCTCAGTCTGCCTCAGCCCAGAAGCTGCCCCTTCCCCACAGAGAGGCCATGGAGAAACAGCCCATGGAGGTGAGGAAGTCACACTGGGCTTTATTACTTTTATTCATGATGCCACCAGGAAGGCCTGCTGCACTTGCCCCACCTGACAGGACAGATGTCCCCCATCCTGTACCATTTTGTCATGAATTGTGCTTAGGAAGTGGCAGGAGAGTGACGGGCATGACAGAGGCACAGGGGAGTGTTGGTGTGATTTGGCTATAAGTGGATCCAGAGAAAATGAGAGCTGTCCAAATACTGACTCCGCCAGATGAAGAAGGAAGGGGAAAGAAGCTGGATGCGGGAGGGGAGAGAATTAGCTGGATTTAAATCTGCTTGAGGGGCCAGATGTACCCCTCCAAGTTTCTTCTTTTATCACTTTGCCCTGAACTAGGACGGCTTGGCCAGAACAACCCAGATTGCTACTGGCCAAATGCCTTGTGAAGGGAGGCAGAAGAATGGGAGAGGAGTTTTTTAGCTAACGATGCAAGCCAGCCAGGCTCTCACAGGCTCACCAGTCCATCAAGGAAACCAGAAAGCAAGTGACCAAGCAACCAGTGCATCTGAAGAATCTGCCACATGTCCAGAACAGCTAAACAATCTGGAAAAACACACAGAACTGGAACTCACACTTCCTGATTTTAAAACTTACTACAAAGCTACAGTAATGAAGACAGTGTGGTGCTGGCAAAAGGACAATGGAATAGAACTGAGATTCCAGAAATAAACCCTCATACTTACATTCCATTGATTTTTTTTTTTTTTTTTTTGGTGACAAGAGTGCCAAAACAATGGTAGGGAAAAAACAGTTTTTTCAGCCAGTGGAGCTGGGACACCTGGGTATCCATCCACAGGCAAAAGAATGAAGTTGGACCTACCTCAGAGCATATACAAAAATGGACTCAAAATGGATCAAAGGCCTACATTTAAGAGCTAAAACTATGAAACACACAGAAGAAAATACAGAAGTGAAGCTTTGTGATCTTGGATTAGGCAATGGTTTCTTAAATAAGACATCAAAAGCCCAAGCAACAAAAAGAAAGGTTAGACTTCATCAGAATTGCAAACGTTTGTGCCCCAAAGGATATCATTAATAAAGCGAAGACAACTCATAGAGATGGGAGCATACATCTGCAAATCCCATATCTGGCAAGGGACGTATATTTAGAATACATAAAGCACTCTTAAAACGAAATAAAAAGATAACCCAATGAACACACGTGCAAAGGATCTGAATAGACATTTCTCCAGAGAAGATCCACAAATGACCAATAAGCACAGGAAAAGATGCTCAGCATCAGTAACCAATAGGCAAATGCAAATCAAAACCACAGTGAGATACCACTTCACAACCATTAGGAGAATTATAATTAAAAAGGCAGATAATAAGTTTCAGTGAAATGTGGAGAAGTTGGAACTCTCAGACACCGCCGGTGGGGATGTAAAATGGTGCAGCCAGGTTGGGAAATAGTCTTGAAGTTTTGCTCACTCCTAGGCATAGACTTAAGAGAACTAAAAACCGTATGTCCGCACAAAAACTTGTACTTGTGAATGTTCATACTAGCCAATATGCAGGAAAAAATCAAAATGTCCATCAACCAAGGGATGGACAAATAAAATGTATATCCATACAATGGAATATTATTTAGTCCTAAAAAGGAATGAAATACTGATACAGGCTACACCACAGATGAACCTTGGAAAGATGCTTAGTGAAAGAAGCCAGACAAAAAGACCATGTATTGTATAATCTTTTTTTTTTTTTAAAGATTTTTTTCTTATTTATTTATTCATTTGAGACACAGAGATACAGAGAGAGAGAGAGAGCATGAGCAGTGGGAGAGGCAGAGGGAGAGGGAGAAGCAGACTCCCGGCCGAGCCAGGAGCCCGATGTGGGGCTCGATCCCAGGACCCTGGGATCACGACCTGAGCTGAAGGCAGACGCTTAACCATCTGAGCCACCCAGGCGCCCCTGTATAATCTTTTTTTTTTTTTAAGATTTTATTTATTTATTTGACAGAGAGAGACACAGCGAGAGAGGGAATACAAGCAGGGGGAGTGGGAGAGGGAGAAGCAGGCTTTCCGCTAAGCAGGGAGCCCGATGCGGGGCTCGATCCCAGGACCCCGGGATCATGACCTGAGCCGAAGGCAGACGCTTAACCAACTGAGCCACCCAGGTGCCCCCCTACTGACTTTTTTAAATTTTTTAAAATTTTTTTTAAAGATTTTATTTATTTATTTGACAGAGAGAGACAGCGAGAGAGGGAACACAAGCAGGGGGAGTGGGAGAGGCAGAAGCAGGCTTCCGGCTGAGCAGGGAGCCCGATGCGAGGCTCGATCCCAGGACCCTGGGATCATGACCTGAGCTGAAGGCAGACACTTAACGACTGAGCCACCCAGGCGCCCCAAGACCATGTATTGTATAATTCCGTTTATGTGAAATATCCAGAATAGGCAAATCAGAGAGACAAAAAGTGGATTAATGGTTGCCAGAGGTTGGAGAATGGGGAGATTGAGGAATGACTCCTGATAGAAACAGTGTTTCTTTTTTGGGTTGATGATGAAAATGTTCTGGAATTACACAGTGGTGAGGGTTGCGCAACCTTGTGAATATACTAAAACGTATATATCCATAGGCTTTCAGTTGGTGAATTTTGTGGTATGTGAATTATGTTGGGCCAGGGGGCAGGGGGAATGTGGCAGGCTGAAAAATGGCTTCCGGCCCCCAGAACCTGTGAATGTTACCTTACTTGGAAAAAGGGTCTTTGCAGATGTGATTTAGTTAATGGTACTGAGATGAAATCATCTTAGATCATCTGGGCGGCCCTTAAATGCCATCGCCAATGTCCTAATAAGAGAGAGCAGAAAGACACCCGACACACGGAGGAGAAGGTGATGTGAAGCCACAAGACTGGAGGGATGTGGCCTCTGGAGGCTGGAAGAGGCAAGGAATTCCTTAGAGCCAGATTCTTCCCTAGAGCCTCCAGAGGAAGTGTGGCCCTGCCGACACCTTAATTTTGGACTTCTGGCCTCATGAGGCCATAAATTGCTGTTGTTTTAAGTCACCAAGTTTACGTTAATTTGCTGTGACCACAGCCTCAGGAAACGAATACAGGGAGAAGCATGGGTTCTTTCTCACAGTGACGAAAATGGCCTGAAATACACTGTGGTGATGCTTGCACAACTCTACAAATAAGCTACAACCAGGGGGTGACTTGTGTGGTGTGTGTATGGCATATCTCAGTAAAACGGTGAAGCTGAAAAATCTGCTATGTGTACAAGTTGGTTCCGATTGCTGGGCACACCGTGTGCCCTGAAAGAGCTTGCAGAACACGTGAGCCTAGACCAACACTTAGAGCCCTCATGCTTGCTTGTAGGGCCCAGGCCTCAGGTGCTGGAGGACTCCGCAGAGGTGCACGGCTGCTCAGTGGGTGGGGAGGGCGCCTGAGAAGGCTTCCTGGAGGAGCCAGGCCTCTGCCTGGCCCTTCCCGAGTCCGGAAGTAGGTGCCTAGGGTCTTCCCTGTGGCCAGCACTGTGCTGAGTACTGTGGGAACGCAAGGCAAGGAGCTGACATTTCCTGTCCTCAAGAAGGTGGTAGCCTGGGAGGGGACGAAAAGCAAAAACTCAGGCAGCAATGAGACATCTGGTGCTCAATGGAGTGGTCTGCATTCTAAGAGCTGCAGGAATCAGGGGAGGGAAGAGGTCAGTGTAGGCGAATAAATCGTCGCCGCCCCCCCCCCCCCAATGGCTACACAGCTAAGGTGAGAGTCAAATATGCCCTAGACCCTGCGGGAGGGCTTTAAGTGGGTGAGGTACACAGGTACACACTCTTGTCTGTGGTAGGCCTACTACACAAGGGGGATTAGCATTCAGTCATTTGGAAGTGAGCTGGAAACCCACCGAATCAGCATTTAGAACTAGTTAATCCTTGCCTTCTACCCTCGTGAATGATTAACTTGGGTGGTCCGGCTTCTGAGCTGATGCAGTGTGGACATCATCTTGCTACTGCCCCCACCACATGGGGCTCTTCTGCCAAGGCAGACACCTGGCTAACGGAAGACCTTACTTGCTGAGACTCCTGAGGCAAGCATGGGGAGTCCCACAGCCCTGCCGCCCATGTTCTTTCCCACTCCTGTGATGAGGCCCGCCTTGGGGCTGGCAGCTAGAGGCAGGCTTCACACAGCACTGGATGCACTTCAAGTCCCAGGCTTTGAGGTGGTCTTCAACCACACTGATGAAAATGAAAATGCCAACGTCGACTTTTTCCAGGTGCCAACCTTGAGCTTGAGACCGTGGACTGAAGCGCACTGATTCTAAAGTTATCATGGGGGGAGATGCCTTCTAGACTAAGGCCATTGGTCAAGTCTCCTTCCCAAGACAGGCCAAGTCAGCACAGTAAATGCTGAGTAAATGGAGATGGGTTGAGTGTTCCCTGCCCCTAGCTCTGGAGCATCCTGTTCCAGGCATTCGTGGAACTCCCTCAACCTTGCCATCCAACCATCTCTCCGTCCACCATTCACCCAACAATTCAAGCTTCTATCTGCCCATAGTAGTTATTGTCACCTGCTGTGGGGGGGGGCGGGGGGGAGAGGGGCACTATGAGAAACACGAGGAAAACCCCAGTCCCTTCTCTCTGAGAGAGGAGTGTAGTCAGCAGTGAGCTGACACACGAAGGGTCAGGAAATAGTCCAAGATGGTGTACGACAGGGACTGATGATATCATTAGTAGCAGTAATGAAAGAACAGAAAAGGAAAAAAAGTGTGGGGAGTGGGATTAGGGAGCTTCATGGAGGGAAAACTGGGCAGGCCGAGGATAAGGGGCCACGCACAGCTGGGGCGAAAGGGAGGAGCGGGGAGCACAGGCCTGGCCCCGAGGAGGGGCGTCTGCCAGCTGAAGTCGAGGCGAAGCTGGAGGGCCTGTGTGGAGCAGGCCCGGGGAGGCAGCGGCAGTGTTGGAGTAAGGGAGTATTACTGTGTCTTCTTTTTTCTTTTTCTTTTTCTTTTTAAAGATTTTATTTATTTTTTAGAGAGCGAGCGAGAGGGAAACAGCATGAGAGGGGAGAGGGTCAGAGGGAGAAGCAGGCTCCCCGCTGAGCCGGGAGCCCGATGTGGGACTCGATCCCAGGACCCTGGGATCATGACCTGAGCCGAAGGCAGACGCTTAATGATTGAGCCACCCAGGCGCCCCTGTGTCTTCTTTTTTCTGACGAAAATATTTTAAGGATGCGCTAGGCTGTTTCCAGACGTCATTATTTCTGGTCTTCTCCACAGACTTCTTCACTTCCCCTCAGCAGAGCAAGAGCCTGTATTTTATTTAGTCATGAGAAACAAGTGTGGACTGCCGCTTGGTTCGACTGCTGACTCTGCCGTTTGCCTCTTCCTGAGGCTGCCAGGGCCCCTCTGCCCCCCGGCCTCTCCCGGTCCTCTACCCTGGAGCGCGTGGCTCTCTGCTCCTCGGGGCCCGCAGAGCCAGGACTCAGAGGTGCGATTTCCTGGCGTGGCAATCAGTGACAGGACTTCAGGGCTCTCCCAGAGGTCACTGTGTCAGCCTTTACCACTAGACAGAGCTCCCAGACAACCCTTACCTGAGGCAAATGGCCCAGAGGAAGGTCTGTGTCCTAAGGAAAGAAAAGGGGCAGCATCTCTAGTTTTGAAGAACCCAGCAGGAAGGCTGCGTGTGGGAACACGGGTATTCGTGATATTAGTCTCTGTTCTTTATCTGAGTATTTAAAAAATTTCATCCAAGAACCAAATGTGCTGGTCAGTGCTCTCAAGGGCAGCTCCAGCCCCAGCCTCGGCGGACACTGGGTCAAGTGCTAGGAGCGCGGGCAGCACTGAGACTCCGGCCCACCCACTCGGTGCTCCAAGCTGGTGCCTCCGGGCGACAGCCAGCCCTTCCCTCCCACTCCCAACCTGGCCGTGGTGGTCTGGAGGGGAACTCTGACTTCACCTGGCCCAGGCGGACCCCTCTTCTTCCTACTTCTTTTTCTTTTCTTTCTTTTTTTTTCTTTTTAAAGCCCGGGGAGCTATAGCTTAAAAGACAGTACACAGGAGGCCGAACCCAACCAAACACACAGCTCAAGGGTTCTAAGGCCCCAAAGGGCCCCTCAGAAACATCTGGACAGGGGTGCAAATGGACTCTTTGTGGTCTCCACGCAAGTCTGATATGGCTTACATGGTCTTTTTTTAAAAGTCAGGCGATTTCTCATAAAAATCCAAATTTCTAGCATCTTTTGAAAATTCAGAGAATTAATTAGCACCTGGCGTCCCCGGCCTGCATCTTAACGTGGTAAGAGATGCTTGGAGCAGAGCAATGGCCGTGCCCTACAGGACGCATCGGTGCATCCTACCGCCTCCCAGCTCACTCCTGCAGCCGTGAGTTTATGACTCCTACACCCGACTACTGAGGAAGGCGACGGGTCCCGAGCCAGCCCCTCATCTTCACAGACGGGAGCACCAAGACCTTCTACCAAAGCCGTCCGATCACCAGTCTCCCCCCGGAGCTCTCTGGGTCTTCTCCTTCCCTCCAACTCTTGTGGCTCTGGTTTGCTCACCATCCCCACTGTCTGATAGATCCTCTCTCATCCTGACTTAGCCTACTCATCCCTCAGGACCCAATTCAGGTCCTGTGGTCTAGATTTTTCCAGCCCACTGTGACCTTTCTCTGCTCATATCTGCACAGCACTCAGTGTGCTGACAGATGGTGAGAGAGGGCATTCTGTGGCTGAGCCCTATGTCTTTGCTTTTCCCAGGATCATCCATAGGACAGCACTGGGCACACAGCAGATACCATCCACTTGGTACTTGATTAGAGCCATGTACTGAACAATTTACTTAGGACTTGTGTTTCCCCAATAGGAAACCTCCAAGATTGCAAGACTCGGGTCACACATGTAGACAGGATTATGGCTGCCATTCTACGCCTGAGGTTACTGAGGGTTAGAGAAGTCACTTGATCAGGATCACACAGGTGAGGTGGTAGGGGCCACATATAAGCCTGTGTACTTGACCATTGTGCTAAGCTGCCTATACATGTTGAATGACTATATGGATGGACAAGTAGACTGATTCTTTTCTGTTTGTGCCCCCATCTGTTCTTTGTCCCTCTGCACCCCACTCAGTGCCCCACGGGCTGACCTTTATGGACTGCACCACACAGGTTCCCTATCACCTGGCTTCTGGTGGGATTCATCTAATGGGGAGGGGATGCTGAGAATTTGGAGGGTAGAAAGAGAGAGAAGCTGGATACTTCTTTCCTGCAACCTCCCCCGTGAGTCACCAAGGTTCTGGCCGTGGCTGCACCATCCCGTTCAGCTCTCCTTGGGCTCAGGAAACCCCATTCCCTCCGCTCTCACCTAGTCTCTGGGGCTTCGACATCACTTATGGCTTCCCTCCACCTGGTGGTTCTCAACCTCAACCAGAGATAATACTGCCCTGCAGGAGACATCTGTCAATGTCCAGACACAGTTCTGGTTGTCACAAGTCAGGGGAGGTGGGGCTGCTGGAATGGAGTGGGTGGAGGCCAGGGATGCTGTGAACCACCCTACGAGGCACATGATACCTCCCCCAAATGTCAACAGGGCTGAGGCTGAGGAGCCCAGCCTTACCCCTGAAATAGTCTGCAACCTTACACAACTGTAAAAAGTCCCTGTGGTGAAGTCTCTCCAGTTCAGTGGGTGGATGGATGGAACTGTTCAGCTCATCAGGCAACAGGGGCCTACGTCTCTATTCCAGGCAGATGAGAAGAAGCTCATCATCTCCTTTCATATTTTTTCTGCAAGGCAATCCCTAGCTCCCCACCTCCTCATCAGCTCTCTGGGCAGAGAGGTGGCAAGAGGTAAAAAGCAGCTGCTTGAGACGAACAGCTGACCACAGAGCCCTTTTTGTCTGGAGGTGCAAACATTTTCCAGGTCAGAAGGGAAAGGATAAAAACACCACTTGAAATTCTAAAAATAGTTGGGGAAAAACCTTTCAAATATTAGTAATTTGCTTTTTCTTAATTTTCTAGCCCTTTCCATAGGGAACCAGTGGTCTGGATTCCCCGACGTTCCTGTAGACCCAGCTCCGCAAGACCGAGACCCCCCCAGATGCAGTCAGACGCCCGACGTAAACGTTTTCCTGGTGACCCATCACGAAACCAGAAAACATCCGGCAGAGCTTTTGTTTTCATTTTAAAGAAAAGATATATTTTTGAAAAAACGGTATTTTTAAAGTTAAAAAAGCTATAATTTAAAAAATGTGGGCCCACCTCAAATCACTGGGTAAATAGATGTAGATTTTCCCCTAATTTAAAAAATGGATACAGCCAACATGAATAAAAACAAATAAGCATTTCATAGGAGTTAAAAGCGTGCACTTCTTACTTGGGAGGGCCATACTTCACTGAAAAGGGGTTGATAAAATAAATTACAGCTGGTGAATAGCACACTCAGCTCAAAGCTTATAAAAATGCTTGCCATTGTTCACTTCCAACCACACCAAAGAATGAGGAATGGATTAAACCAACGTCACTCTCAGGCAACAATGGCTGTGAAAAAAACCGGGTTTCCCTAGGGGCATTCAGCCCAGGGAGAAGGGGAGCAACACCCACCCGCTTAAACCTTTCAGGGTACTCAGTTGTACCCAGTTTTGTGTGCAACTCACTGTCCTGTTCCTTGTGGCTACCTCCAAAGCCCAGCGGGAAAGAGTAAGGTGCACATGAGCTTTGTTCATGGCTGCTCCAGAGCAGGTGAATGAAGACAGGGTAAGGAGTGAGTTGGGTCCAGACCGGAGATGCTCTGGACAACAGCATCTGGCCCACACCTGATGCCCTTGTGCAAGGTGCAAAGTCAGGCCCTCCCCCCAGATGAGCCCCACCCTCTCCAGCAGCACCTCCCCTGCACTCTGCCTGCTCCTTGGTGATTTCGCTCTGCTGAGCCTCACAAAGTATTCAATCACCTCCACCTCTTTGTGGAAGGTAAGCACCTTGTGCTTATTCCTTTCTGCTAGGACACTCACCCCAAAGCACTCTTCCTGGAAGGGGCAATCTGAGCCCTTCTCCCCATTTCCCTGACGCTGCCCGATGAGCCAGTGAGGAGGTGGGGTACAATGAAGATGCCTACAGACTGAGAAGCCCTCCTGGAGGGGGGCCTAGGCAACTTGAAGTCTCCTTCTGCCATCAGCCTCCTCTTCCTCTGCCTGGGCAGAGTTCAAGGGATCTGCGGACACGTTGTACATTCCTCAGTGACCAGCTTGGATCTCACCATTTCTCTTTTCCCTCTCCTTGAAGTCATTCCAGTTTTCTTTAGTTTATTTCACTTCTTTCTCTTAAAGGAAATTTCTTCTCAGTCCGAGCTCTGAAGACAGACCAGCTCCTTCTGAGTTCTTCCTAAGCTTCTCTAACCCTCAGCGCCACTACCCACCTCCCTTACTCTCCCCCTGGTCCCCTCCCATTCTCAACCCTTTCAGCTTATTCGGGGCTTGTGGTGGGAGAGAGGAAGAAACCAAATGACCGATTCATTTCAGCAAAGCTGCCATGAGCACGAGGCACTGTGCCAGCCAGGAGCCAGAACTTCCCATCCAGTCTAGGCATGGGACACAGGGCACAGAGCACTAGATGGGGGTTTGCCCAGTTCCCCCAACACACTACTGGACCATGGAAGATAGTGGTACAGATGGTCCTGAAATGTAACTGAAGAATAGAAATTGGAAATCAGAAAAATTCAGGAAGATAATTTTTGTCTCCTGAGGATATGACCACTACCATCTCCCAGCCTTATCCAGAATCCAGAAAGTTCCTTTATAGGTACCCCCTCCTCCCTCTCAGGCTTTTACAGCTCTACGTAGAACAAAAACAGTCCAAGGTAATATAGCAAGTTCATCAAGGTATAAATGATCCCTAAACTCACAAAAGTAATTTTAAGATTTATAAACAGCGCTCAAAATGTTAAGTACCTGTGATTTCAAAGTTTCTGGAAACTTTGTATCTTTTTTTTTTTTAAGATATTATTTATTTATTTGACAGAGAGAGACACAGCGAGAGAGGGAACACAAGCAGGGGGAGTGGGAGAGGGAGAAGCAGGCTTCCCGCGGAGCAGGGAGCCTGATGCAGGGCTCGATCCCAGGACCCTGGGATCATGACCTGAGCTGAAGGCAGACACTTAACGACTGAGCCACCCAGGTGCCCCTGGAAACTTTATATCTTGAAACTGAGTTCACTCCCAGGTTTCCAAGGGCCTTTCCTATCAGTCCTTTGTGGCCAGGACTCCCTTGAATTGCTACCCGCCTCCCAAAGGCATCGGAAACCATCTGCTGGCCATGGTCCTGGGCTGATGGGAGTGGGGTGGCTGAGGCTGGAGAAGGCTGGGGTGAGGAAGAGGAACGGAGAGGCCACAGAAAACCTCTCTTCAACAACAAGCCTAGGAAGAGATGACAAGTCAGAGAATACAGGGCAATGAATGAGTTGGGGTTTTAGCCAACTGAAAAAAGGAGAAAAGGTTAAACTGTGGTATAGTGGATTTAAAATAGCTGCTAGGAAGAGTGCCTGGGTGTTCTGAGGCTCCAGAACCCACTGCCCAGAAGAGTCCACTGCTCCTTTCCTCTTGGGACCAGTCTTTGGTGGGAAGGGTGGGGATGAGAAGGAAGAGGAACTCTGGGAAGAAGTGGGTTGTGTTTGACCTGGAGGATGTTTTGATCTAGCCGTGAATGTTACTGCTGAAAATAATCAACATACAACTAAACAGACAATGGCTAAACAGCACATGGCAAAATTCACAACTGACCAAAGAAGTAATTTTGTTAGTAACACTGAAAACACAGATAATAACAACAGCAACAGAAAAAATACAACTGCCAAAATCTAAAACCCAGGTATGATAAAACGCTTTTTACTTTTATTTATTATTTATATTTTTAAAAGATTTTATTTGTCAGAGAGAGAGCATGAAACAGAGAGTGAGCACAAACAGGGGGAAGGGCAGAGGGAGAAGCAGACTCCCCACTGAGCAGGAAGCCCAATGTGGGGCTTGATCCCAGATCCCAGGACTCCAGGATCATGACCTGAGCCAAAGGCAGACGCTTAACCTACTGAGCCACCCAGGCATCCCTAAAACGCTTTTTATTGACTAAAATTTCTGACTAAAAAGTCAAGTCTTTATTGTTAAATTTATACCTAAAAGAGCTGATACCTAAGAAAATATGGGAGAACTTTAGAAATGGTTTAACTGCTCCGTGTAGAAAATTGATCAAGGAATTCAATTGGCTTGACAGAGTTACAAATAATTTCTTGATGAAAATTAATCGGTGTTGGTATAATCCAGATGAAAACTGTGTATTTAGCTAGAATTTCAGACTTTAGTCGTCCGTCAAGAAGGAGTAGCCTGCTCCTCCAACCTCCCTGTCCCTAGACTCACCCCTCCCGCCTCTCACCTGACTGGACTCTGGCAGTGGGTGCGGTGCTCTGGAGCCCCTCGGCCTCTCCACAGCCTTCCCCCCTGCTACTGGCTGCCCTGTCTTCTCAGGGGCATCTTGTCCTCCGTCATCACCTCTGCATGCAGGTAGCTGTCCTGATGATGGCATCCCGCCTCTCCCTCCCCACTGCCGCTCCTAGCACCATCCTCACCGGTCTTCCTTTAAGAGCAATGGTAACCTTCTGACCAGCCTCCCTGCTTCCAGTTTTGTCTTCTTCTCCTCCAAGCTGCCCTCCACCCTGTAGTCAGGATTATCTTTCTAAAGCCTCCTTTTATAAAAGCCCTCAATGGCTCCTCAAGGCTGACTGTCCTAATTCCTCAGCCTGAAGGGCTCTTTCTACCTCTCCCCTGCCCCATCGCTAGAGGGATAAATCAGTCTATAGCTCCCCTCCATCACTCCTCCATCACCAGGGGAATGGCCGTACCAGCCACGGGGGTTTTAGGTTCACGCCTTCCTTTATTCTGGGCAACTGAGTTCCTTTCTTGCTAAATTTCCCCCTGCCTTAGTCCAATTTTCTACTGGCCCCCAAGCCCCTTAGCACCCAACCCCTTCCCCAGACTTTCTTCTGATTACCAGCCTCCCTTTGGTGACCTTATTCACTTCCAGAGAGATTCCGGGCTCCTCAGTCTTATTCCTTCAGTTTCTTTCCAGATCTAGCAGAATGAGGTCAACATGTCTTGGGGGCTAGGGCTGGGCTGGTATATGTCTACTATTCCTTGACAGAGTGAACCTAGGAGAATGTCCATTGAGAAGGGACCTCCAGGAGCACCTGGCTGTCAGTACAGCATGTGACTCTTGATCTGGGGGTCATGAGTTGACCCCACATTGGGCAGAAAGCTTACTTAAAAAAAAAAAGAAGGGACCTCCAGTTCCTCAAAAAGTTAAACATAGAATTACCATATAATCCAGCAATTCCACTCCTAGGTATATACCCAGAAGAACTGAAACCAGGTACTCAAACAAAAACCTGTATACTCATGTGCATAGCAGCACTACTCACAACAGCCAAAAGGTGGAAACAACCCAAATGTCCATCAATAGATGACTGGATGAACAAAATATGGTACATCCATATAACAGAATATTACTCAGGCATAAGTGAAGTACTGATACAGGTTAGCATATGCCACATGGATGAACCTTGTGAACATTATGCCTAGTGGAAAAAGCCAGGCACACAAATATTATATGATCCCATTTACATGAAATGCGCAGAATGGGAAGAGTCGGAGACAGAAAGCAGACTGGTGGCTGCCAGGGGCTGGGAGGGAAAGGAAGGGCAGAGAGTGGCTCCTTAATGGACACGGGTATTTTTGGGGGATGAGGGAGCATGATGGAAATGGAGGGGATTGTTATACAATATTATGAATGTACCAATTGCCACTGAATTTATACTTAAGATGGTTAATTTTATGTTACGTGAATTTCACCTCAATAAAAAACAAAAATACAAAAAAGAAAGGATCTCCTTGGGAATGGAGCCAGAGAGTGTGCCAAGAACACAGGATGGTAGGTAATTAAATTCTGTGCCCCTGTGGCTTTAAGAAAATGGGGTGGGTAAGAAAGGACCTGCTCAGTGAGTAGTGCTCCCTGGCACACACTTCCCCAAGACTGACCTTGAGCAGGGGCGTGAGGGGGCGATGGATAAAGGTACACATGGGGGTTAAATGAGGTGTACATGGGACTAGCCCTCCCTCCCCACTGTGGGGCCGGGCTCATACAAAGATGAGAGATTTAGGACCTGAAGGAGTAGGAAGGTGGCAAGTCTAGGAGGGTGGTCTGAACAGCCACTGAGGAGGGAACCCTCGCTTTCCTGCTCATTTGGTAATAAAGCAAGACATATTACGTCTAAAAGCACCTGCAAGGTAAGACTCCTATGTAAGCGGATCCCGTGAAACAGAGTTTTATGCAGAGAGCAGGGATCAGATCACAAAGCCATAAGGAGAAATCTCTTTACCCAAATTACACAGATCCACTTGCCTGGTTTCCATTTCATTGCCCGAGTCTGTTTTATAGTTGTGCTTTTTCATGAGAGCTTTTAAGGAAGGCTATTCCCTGACGTCATGCAAAAAAAATGTCCGAATACAATTCTATTACTGAGTGGTGCTTTTGGAAGAGAACTCAGCCACAAAGCTTGCTGGTGTCCTGTTCCCTTCCCTTTAAAGCCATTTATTTGTCTGCTCTCTAAAAGCAGAAGCCCTCAATTCCAGCTCTCCCGGTCCCTCTACCCTCAGAGAACCCAGTAGCACCGACGCGGGAAATGCACGCAGCACTGCATACCCACGGAGCTGGAGAAGTGGGCGGGCGGGCGGGCGGGCAGGGGCGTGGCCGGTTGGGGCATGCCCAGCACATCGAGTCATTGTGTCTAATGCTGCACATCCTACAATCAAGGTGAGGGAACAGAGCCCCCATTTACTGGCTTTTCCAGGAATCTACTCTAAAACCTCCTGCCCACTTCCTCCCTTACGCTCAAGCCTCCTTCAGATTTGCCCTCAGGCTTGGGGAATGGATTTTTCTTAAAAGCTTTTATAAAAAACATCTCTCCTCAATCAAAATCTGTTCTACTGTGAGCAAATTCTCCACTTTTTTCATCCTTGGCTCATTTCTTCCTCCTCCTAGCAGATTACTCCTCACTTTCCTGTAGAGGCTGTTACTTCTTTCCCTTGGTCTCTGACTCAGACAGATCAGCACCTTCTTCCGCACCTCTCTCCTCCTCTCTCAACAATCTGTCTCCCTTGAAGCCCATAGTAGCTACCTCCCTATTTCTGTTAACTTCAGCTAGAGACCTGGCCTTTCTCAGTGACACAGAGTTGTTGCCAGCCCACTGGTAACCTCCACATCCGTAAACATGTCCCTCCTAGAATTTGGGCTCACCATTCTTCAACCTCCTCAATTCCACTACTTTCCATCTCCGATTTCACTCCACTCACAAGCATGATGGCATCTGAGAACCTGGCATCACTCAGAATTGTTTCAACTTCAAGATCTCAAGTTCTTTTTTTTTTTTTAAAGATTATTTGTTTATTTATTTGAGAGAGCAAGCGAGTGCACGAGCAGTGGGGGAGGGGCAGAGGGAGAAGCAGACTCCCCACTGAGCAGGGAGCCTGACTCGGGGCTCGATCCCAGGACCCTGAGATCATGACTTGAGCCAAAGGCAGATGCTTAACTGCCTGAGTACCCAGGTGCCCCTCAAGATCTCAAATTCTAAGCCTTCTCATCACTTTTTGTTTGTTTTGTATTTTTTTTTTTTTACGACTTATTATTTGAGAGAGAGAGTGAGAGAGTGTACAAGTGGGGGCAGGAGCAGAGGGAGAGAGAAACTTCAAGCAGACTCAAGGTTGATCTCATGATCCATGAGACCATGACCTGAGCCAAAACCAAGAGCTGGACACGCAACTGACTCACCCACCCAGGAGCCCCTGTTTTGTTT
This sequence comes from Leptonychotes weddellii, assembly GCF_054177405.1. Lineage (NCBI taxonomy): Eukaryota > Metazoa > Chordata > Mammalia > Carnivora > Phocidae > Leptonychotes > Leptonychotes weddellii. Next base: position 54,009,100 of record NC_138378.1, read on the forward strand.
TTTAAAGTAGGCTCCAGGCACAGCATGGAGCCCAGTGAGGGGCTTGAATTCACGACCTTGAGATCAAGACCTGAGCTGAGATCAAGAGTCGGACGCTTAACGGACTGAGCCACCCAGGTGTCTCCCTTTTCATCACTTTTAAACTAACATCCCCATCGCCAACATTCACTGAGCACTTATTACACACAAGCACTATCATAAGTATCTCATATGTATTAATTACAATGACCTTTTGAAGGTTTTATGAGCCTCATTTTATAAACAAGGTAAGCGGAGATACAGGTTAAGATACGGGATTTAAACCACGTAGTCTATTCACCATATCATGCACCATATGGCCTAATATCCCCAACCTAACTGTTTAACCTTCTACTTCTTCCACTGAGACAACCCCCTCACACGAATCCTGACCACATCTTTGACCCTGCCTCTTCTCTCAGGCCATCACTTGCCTTTCTTTACATACCCTGGGGTCCCTGGGTCCTCGATCCTCTTCTAGCCCCCAGCCCCCACGTCAACTTGACCTGTGCCCAGGATCAACAGTGCTCCATAACCACCTTTCCTCAAACCCAATCCACCGCTCTACTCTGGGCCACCGATTCCTGCCGAAGAGAGGCAGTATGCTGATTAGGCTCTCCATAAATTTAAGCTATTCAATCTCAGCTGGCCTCCCACTGGCCCCTGGCAATTCTTTCATTCATTTTTTGGTGACCCCTAACTGAACCTTAAATGAACTATTCCAACCTTCTCCCTGTCCCTATATCCCACTCCCTAACCGTTACTCATTCTTACAGATAATCTTGCCTTCCACAAAGGATATTCAACCTAAGCCCAAACTTCTGTCCTCCCCAACTTCAAAATTTCTCTAATGATTCTTTTGAAACATTAACTTAAGGCAGAACAGGGCCTAAGAAATGTCATCTTAGAACAAGAGAGTAATGTCAATATTTATATGAGAGATAGCCCTGGAGAGGGAGGAGAGCCTAAAGACACATGAGAGAAAAGGACCTCATGGCTGGATAAAGGTCACGGGGATGGCATCAGGTGCTTTGCAAAGAATGTGTGGAGGTGAAGGAGCTTTTTTTTTTTTTTGCTGAGTTTGGAGCTGGAAAGGGGTGGGGAAGGGAAAACAGATGATGTTTCAGGGTAGCCTCCTCTTACTTCTGAACTCCTTGAAGTTGGCTTCTGACCGTCCTACTAGACCTTCTCTTTCGATTCTCCCTTCTGATATTTTCTCAGTCCCTATCCTCCTTGTCCTGGCCTTTTGACAGCTTTTGGCATGACTCACCAACCCTGTCCTCTTGATAGTTTTTTCCTTCTGTGGCTTTCATGACAATGGAACCTCTTGATTTTCTTCAGAAGTCTTCATTACTTCCTTGGCTGGCTCCCCTCTGAAACTATTACAATAGCCTCCTACGATGGCATTTCTCTCTCTCCCCACCTCCAATCCATCTATTTATCTCCCTCATTCAGTGCAGATTTATTGAGCCCCTACCATGTGCCAAGCACATGGCAATTATGAAACTGTAGCTGAATTAATCTTAATGCATAGTTCTGGTCACTATTTGTTCAGAAGTTTTTACTGGTTCTCTCCTGCAAATGATATCCGGATTCTTTGGCCTGGTGCTCCAGGTTTTAGTGGATAGCTGCCGTTTTCGTGGCCTAGCTTCCATTCATCTTCTCTGGATGGCTGGACCCCACTCTCCCCCTACAGCCAGCCCCTCCGTATCTTTTAGACCATGTGGTTTCGGTGGGGCCAGCCCTACTCTCAACTCCAGGCCTGGGCACCTGCCCCAGGTCTAAGCCAATCAGGGTACCATGTTCCCTGACTCAGAGATTAATTCCAGGATGTGCCTAGAACCCAACTGACAGCCATTAAGAAAGCATTTAAAAGCAAAGGGGCTGTATTGACACAGGCCTTAAGTAAACGATGATGTAAAGGCGAGAGCTGTTGCAGCCATCTTACAAGTCCAAGGGCAGTGAGAGCTTATCTGAAAGCAGAACCAACCAAAGAACAGAGGGGAGAGACAGCAAGAAACCAGGTCCTTGGGACACTGTTTGAACCTCTGAATGATGGCACATCTGAATCCAGCCCTAGCCCCAGGATTCTCACTTATATGACCCAAAATGCCCCTGTGTGCTGAAGGGGGTTGGGTCAGACTCTGTGACCTTTGCATGTGAAAGAGTCCTGCTTGATCCAGGGTTCCTGCACTGCATCCCTGCCTCCATCTGACCCCACCCTACTCGTGCACTTGAGGCTTGTACTATACTAATTTTTCTTTTTCTGAGCAGGCCTCACACTTGGCTGCCCCTGTCTTTCTGGAATGCTCCCCATCTTTCCTCACTGAAATCATACCCACCCTTTAAGGTTCACTTCTAATGAAGCTTCCTCCAAGCGGCCATTCTTCTCCAATTTCCCCCAATGACAAATGTTTGTTGAATATACAACCAAACGAACAAAAAATAACACAAACAGGGCCCAGCGGGGGTCGGGTGCTCCAAACTGCTGTACAGAGCTGGGTTCCAACAATCACGTCCATCATCCCTCAGGGCCTGGGATTTGTTTTCTCCATCTCCCCCCAGTCTAAAATCCCTGCTTCCGACCCTCCTTGGCCTATCCTTTGCCCAAACATTTTCCTTGGGAAACTGGCTTTTTAGAATGCTAAGAGATATTTAAAACAAAACAAAATGAAATGGAAAAATTCCAAACTCCAAAACCAACCAAAGGTTAAAACAAAAGATTTGGCTATTAAATAAGTTTGGAAAATTCTGGGTTAAACGAAGGTGGTTTTTTTGGTTGGTTGTTTGTTTGAGATGCGGTGGGGGGGACGGGGGCAGGGCATGTAGACTCTTCTCCAACTTTACTGGTGAAACAGGTACCCCAGGGCAGAAGGCAGTGCCACTTTCTTCCCTGCAGACAAGCCACTTTCTTCCCTGCAGACAAGCTTTGGGGTGTAAGCCATGCGGGTTATTTTATATACACAAATAAATATCCTATCCTTTGTTCAAGGTGCCTATTTGCTCTGCACAGTGACTATTATGAACACAGAAAACTCTTCATTGTTAAATATGGCATGCTAAGTGGTTTTGCTTTCTGGAAAATGTCCAAACCATAATTATTAAGGGACTCGAGCTGCTGAGGAATTCTTGCGTTACAAGAGGCTTTGATCCTGCTCCTGCCTTCTTTCCCTGACCCGAATTTCCACGGGTGTGGCTTATTTGTATTGTTTCTCACTGCTGTGGGGCAGCGAGCTTCGAAGGTGAGGACTACACAGAACTCCCAGGTGACTGGGGTGGTGGGGAGGGGGGCAGCTTGGGCCCCACAGCAACTGAGACGAGGCTCTGGCTAAATCTCTGTGTCTTTCGGAGCCCCAAATGGCTGTAACCAAGGGAATGCACAAGCTCCAGCCAAGTATCACAGTCGGAATGCTGTGGACTCTACTATTCAGTTTCCCACACATTCTGGGAAGCCCAGATTCTTCAGCCTCCCTCATTACCGGGTTTCCAGCTGGGATAAAGCCTCCGAACTAGACGGCTGACATGACTTTGCTCAGCAAAAGGCAACAGGCTTCGGGTGGGTGAGGCTTTGTTATTTTATTCCCATCAAAGTGGAGAGATCTGGTCCAAAATTCTTTGCACTGCCATTTGGCCAGTGTCGACCTCCAACTCGCGTATCTGCCTCCTCCACAGACAGAGGAGGACACCTCCACTCGGCCTTGAACCGTTAGGGCAAACTTTTCAAAGAGCCAGACTCCTTTCTACTGAAATATCTGATGAAATGGCAAGGGGGACAGATCTATTCCTTTAGCTTCTTTTAAATCTTCCCCTGCCTGAAAGGAGAGATAGGAAAGAACACCCAGATGTTTATGAGTCCACGACAGAAGGAATAAAAAGACACCTTCCAAATAAAGTGCTGAGGTTCTCTAATCGGATGAATGAAAAGAATTCTATAACCAACAGCAAGTTACTGGCTTTCCAGCATTAAAAAAAAATATATCATTTAGCATTTGGATTGGGGATGGAACCTTGTTCACTTTCTGACACTTGTTTTTATTCGTATTTTATTTTATTTTTTTATTTTTTAAAGATTTTTATTTATTTATTTATTTGAGACAGAGAGAATGAGAGAGACAGAGAGCACATGAGAGGGGGGAGGGTCAGAGGGAGAAGCAGGCTCCCTGCCGAGCAGGGAGCCCGATGCGGGACTCGATCCCGGGACTCCAGGATCATGACCTGAACCGAAGGCAGTCGCTTAACCAACTGAGCCACCCAGGCGCCCTTTATTCGTATTTTAATACAGCTTTTCTGCGAGACACGTGATCACTTCCATTTTACAGATGACAAAACTGAGGCCAAGTGAGTAGAAGCAACTAGTTCAGGACAGAGGCCACTCTCCAACTCCCAAATCACTATTCTCTCTCCCAAATGGCACTGCCATTCACAGGTGTGCTTCCCAGATGGGAAGATACCTTCTGGGTCATCCTGCGGGGAGAGCAGGGTCGGGGGAGAGCAGGGATGGAGAAACAAGGGCAGGGAGAGAATGGGATTAATATAGACATCAGAGTAGCTCAGGGCAGCAACTAGAAAACAGGTCCTGATTCGGGGCAGCTTAGAGAATTGCCCTGCCCCCACCTGTTTTGGGGAGGAAGCCAGAATGAAGTTGCCCTCAAGAGTCTGCTTCATCGGGAGAGGCAGGGAATGGAAGCAGAAGGCCACTGGGGCCCTAGTTATTAGCGGCAAACCATGCTCTTCGCTGTCTATCAGAGGAGGCTTCTTGCTGGGAATGAGTCCAGTGATCAGTCACAAGGAGGAGAGAGCCGTACTCCGCTCCAGCAGCTGGGCCCAATGCCAAAGGCTAGGCTTTAGGCCAGTACAAGAGGCTTCTGAGCCCCTTCTCCCCTGAATGGGTCAACTTAGCAGGATCCCCCATTGTCCCCCACTTCAATCTCTCCCACTCCCACCTTCCCCACTGGCATCCATCTTAGGAAGATGCATGTGAATTCACTCTGGAAATGGGAGACCTTTTTTCTCACTCAAGGTGAATGAAGGTCAATGATTCACACAGCTAAAAATGAACTTAAGGCCACCTATCACTAAAAGGAAAATGAAACACACACACAAAGTTAAATTCCCCTGCTATTTAAATTATAGCAAGGAACATAAAACCTTATTTAGTAATTATAACCAACACTCAAATATGTAAACTTTAATGACATGTTACGGACCAGCGAGAGCAAAATGAGGAAAAAGGAGGAGAAGTGAGGGCAGGGGAAAGCCACAGACTAAAAGAGGATGACAAGAGACAGGAAGTGAAGTGAAGCTCAGAAGCAGGGCGGCAAATGAGAGGAGGGGGAGGCACAAACAGGGGGATGGGGCCATTCAGGAGGTTCTGGTGAGGTGACTTGTGGGTAGCGATTACTTAAACTCCTGCTGATCTTTATTCTTAAACTTGCAGATGCCCCCTCTTGGAATGCAGGAGCCACAGAAGCCCACTGGAGTAGAATTGCTGGATGCAACAGGGGAACCCCCCAGTTAAATTTGAATTTTACATAAACAATGGGTAACTTTTCAGCATAAGTATGTCCTGAATATTGCATGGGGCATACTTACACAGAAAATCGTATTCGTGGTCCATCTTTTTTTTTTTTTTTTAAAGATTTTATTTATTTATATGACAGAGAGAGACAGCGAGAACAGGAACACAAGCAGGGGGAGTGGGAGAGGGAGAAGCAGGCTTCCCGCTGAGCAGGGAGCCCAATGTGGGACTCGATCCCAGGACCCTGGGATCATGACCTGAGCCGAAGGCAGACGCTTAACGACTGAGCCACCCAGGCGCCCCGTGGTCCATCTTAAATTCAGATTTATAAATTTGAATATTTATCTGGTAAATCTGGCAACCCTACATGGGAGGTCAAACCATTCTTTGGACCAAAGCCCCATTGGCCAGGCCTGTATTTACACTAAGGGTGGGGGTGGGGTGTGTGTGGAGGGGAAATCAAGTTGAGGGTCACTTCTAAAAATGAGGAGTGAAGCAGCATAGAGGTTTTGCTAGCAGGATAGAAACCGGCAACTGGAAGATAGCAATCCTTGAGTTTCTCCTCCTTGAGTTGTTTATTTCCTGCTATTCCTCTTCAGTACAGCTGAGGCTGTTGGCCCCTCTCCCTGCCAAGGGTTACAGAGACTGAAAGAGTAACCCTATGTAGAGTTACTACATAGTAGTAGGATTGTGGGTAACGTGGCCAATGTGGGGACTTCTAGAGCTTCTGGAAGATTCTGGAGGTCCTTAGGTGGAGAGCAAGTTTGCAGAACACCAAGGAACAAGTAAAACCAAAACAAAACATAGTCCATAAGTTCTACGGTGTTAGAAGAAAAAAAACCCACAACCTTGTTCTGTTTTTTTTTTAAAGTAGGCTCCATACCCAGTGGGAGCCCCATGCAGGGCTTGAACTCACAACCCTCTTAGGACCTGAGCTGAGATCAAGAGTGGGACGCTTAACTGACGGAGCCACCCAGGCGCCCCCTAAAAATAAAATCTTAAGCTCAATTTTAGTCACTATAACTTTCCTAGTGACAGGACTGAGCCCATGCTACTGGGCTCACGGGACAGGGGCAATGAGACTGCCCTCGGCCAGACGTTCCAGGCTCACGCAATGCTTGTTAAGAGGACGCAGGGTGATGTTGGCAGAGGCTAGCCCTGTTGCCCTTGCAAAGGGGCCAAGAGGTCATCTTAGGGCTGAAGCGGAAAGAGTTGCCAAGCCTGAGTCCTGATCCATGGACTCTGGGCAGGAGCTGACAAGGCTACAAATCACAACCGAGAAGGCACCTGCTCTTCTGCTCACTACTGCCCCTGCTCTTTACTGAGACTGCGCACCCAGCCGGCTCACCTGCTTACGCCCTGTGCCAGGTCCCTGTGGGCACCAGAGACAGCAAGTCATAATATATGGCCTTCTAAACTTATAAAAATTACATATTTATTTATAAGAATAACAATTATTTTTTCAGGTAATGATATGCCATGGGTCCCTTTGCACATCGGTTCATACAGATCTACTCCATTATTTTTAACTGCCTCATGGTATGTGTATTTATCAAGGTTTCTCCCATCCTTTGAGTTGTACGTGTATCTTTGCCCATGCACGCATATTTCTGGAAGATAAATTCCTCTGGAATTACCTGAATCAATTGGCAAAAACATTTAAAATCTCTCAAGATATCATTAAGCTCCCTCCAACAATGCACCGATTTATGGCCGCACCAGTAAGACATGGGGAAAACGACAGAGCGCTGTTGTTGGTCGGCGTTTCTTTATCATTAGCCAGGATGAGCGTGTTCTGTCCTATGTGTACCATTCTCGGCTGTGTTTAATTCCACAAAGTGCTGGGTTTTCATCTTTTGCCTCTACTTCCATTATCTTCACTTAATTGATTTTGAGAGAAGTGCCTGTATATTATAGAGGACACTTTACTTGCCTACGACATGCAAGGACTTCCTCTGAGGACAGGTTCATCTGCTCAAACACTGATAGGCTTTTCATCTGTTTGGGCCTGAAAGGAGTCTTTAGTTTTTGTTTTGTCATCGGCAGAACTTACTGAGATTGTGTAGAAATATCCAAGTGGCGCTTTTGTTGTTATATTTTTATTTTAAATGTCTAGTTTGCTTGAAGTTAGGTTAGAATGTGGCCTAGAAAGATTCCTACCTTATGGAATTGTGATTTTTCTTAGGGGCCCGAAATATAATCAGTTTTTGCACCTGGTTTGTACCTATTTGAAACGGATACTTATTTTCTGTCCGCAGAGTACATGGTTTATACACATTTAAGCTTTTAAGTCCTTTATTTATTTTTTTTTTAAAGATTTTATTTATTTATTTGCGACAGAGAGAATGAGAGAGAGAGAGAGTACATGAGAGGGGGGAGGGTCAGAGGGAGAAGCAGGCTCCTCGCCGAGCAGGGAGCCCGATGTGGGACTCGATCCCGGGACTCCAGGATCATGACCTGAGCCGAAGGCAGTCGCTTAACCAACTGAGCCACCCAGGCGCCCCGCTTTTAAGTCCTTTATAACCTTATTTATGTTTGGTCTGCTTGGCCTCATAAATCTGAGAAAGGTAGGTTAAAGTATCCTACTACAGCTGTAATGTTAACAATTTTTCCCTAATATTCCTCACAGTGTTTTTTGGAGGTGGGGGGTAGGTTTGGATGCTATTTTACCTGAGGTATAAAGGCTCATGTTCTTTGTGGATCATACCCTTTAATCACTATCATTGTCCAATACTCCCCTTCCCGTACAGCTTCCTACTTCTTTGTCCGAAATTTTGCCTATTATGACTACTACCACACCTTTCTTTTTTTTTTTTTTTTAAAGATTTTATTTATTTATTTGAGAGAGAGAATGAGATAGAGAGCATGAGAGGGGGGAGGGTCAGAGAGAGAAGCAGACTCCCCGCCGAGCAGGGAGCCCGATGCGGGACTCGATCCCGGGACTCCAGGATCATGACCTGAGCCGAAGGCAGTCGCTTAACCAACTGAGCCACCCAGGCGCCCACCACACCTTTCTTTTTGTTGTCATTCGCCTGGCAGAGTTTTGTTCATGCCTCTGTTTTCAACCATTTTCAACCATTCAGTGTCATTTTAGGTGTAACTCTTGTATCAATGTGGCATGTAGCGAGATGTGCTCCTTTCTACCTTAGTAAGAGAACTCTATGTGATGTGCCCAGGCCAAAAGAATACACTTCTTTGCATATCTTGCAGCTAAATAGGACCTTGTTACTAAGTTGTAGCCAGGGACAGGTACCCAGAAGTGTATTGTGGGAGTTTGGGAGGGCCCCTTCAAAGGGAGAGGGTTGGAGCCCTTCACTGCTCTCTTTTCTTCCCCTTCTCCTCATCTGCAATGAGGATGGGATGGCTAATGCTTCTAGCAGCCATCTGGGATCAGGAGATGTCCCTGAGAATAGAAACCACATGTCAGGATAGTGAAGCAGAAATTCACAGGAAGCCTGGGCCTGGGGCCTAATGACTGAGAGCCGCTGATCAGCCTGGACTCCTCCTTATGGGCTACATAAACTTGAGAGAAACTTCCACTGTTTTGGCTTTTCTGCTACCTGTAGACATCAGGTCTCCCAAAAGATGCATCAGATTTTGCTTCCTACCCTTTCTGGGAAAAGCTCAATTTAAGAGTTATTGTTGGGGCGCCTGAGTGGCTCAGTCAGTTAAGCGTCTGCCTTCGGCTCAGGTCATGATCCCAGGGTCCTGGGATCGAGTCCCGCATTGGGCTCCCTGCTCTTCCTCTGACTACAGCTCCCCCTGCTTGTGCTCTCTCTCTCTGTCACTCTCTCTCTGGCAAATAAATAAATAAAATCTAAAAAAAAAGAGTTACTGTAATTTTTCATTAAATATTTGAATCTCAATTCCTATTACAGTGATAGTAGTCATTACATTAAAATGCTTAACAAACACATTTGGGCATTTCTCTGTCTTTCTCTCTTTCTTTTTTTTAAAGATTCTATCCTTACATAATCTCTACACCCAACATGGGGCTTGAACTCACAACCCTGAGATCAAGAGTCACGTGCTCCTCTGACTGAGCCAGCCAGGCACCTCTGGGCATTTATTTCTGAAGAGATTTCCTTCAGGGTCTTGCTACTCTGGGTCGGGTCTCTTGACCAGCTGCTTCAACATCACCTGGAAGTTGGTGAGAAATGTGGAATGTTGTGCCCTCTCTAAACCTACTGAATCCAAAGCTCATGTCACAAGATCCTCAGATGACCTTGTGTGCTGGAGTGTGGAACAACTGCTTTAGGGGGCACTGGGTCCCCTCCGCTCCTCTGGGTAATGTAGTGATCTCCTGGATTCCCAAGTCCTCAGCAGGCACTCTTGGCCCTTGAAGTGGCTGGCCCTCACCTCTCCGGTTTCACTCTCGTTCTTCCTGCATCCCACCCCATTCTCCGCTCCTTCTGAGGGCTACTTCTACAGTTCCTTAGGTGTGTCACGGCACTCCCTGGGCACATACCTAGCCCTCTCCTAGTAGCCCACCAGTAGCCACCCCCTTTCCCTACTAACACAAGTTCAACTTTGTTCTGGGAGCCAAGTGTGCACTCTCAGGTGATGTCTAGCCCCTTCTGATACCTTTGTAGCTAAGATGGCCACGTACCTAGACCTGGCCAAGGAGACAAACAGAGGGGGGCTTTAGAGGGCATTTTTTCTTCCTGGATGAAAATTACCTTGAGATAAGAGAACTTTATGTTCTTCCTCCTTCTTCCTACCTAGAATGTTGGGGTAACGGCTGAAGGTGCAACCGCAATCTTGTAACCATGAGAACAAGCATGAAGTCAAAAGCCAACATGTTTGAGGATGACAAAGTAGAAAGACAAAAAGAGCCGGGCCTTTGACTGGGAATCTGATGCTCTGTCTCCACCCCCCTCACCTCCTTTCTCTTCTCATCTGTTCCAAACTGACCCTTCCTTCAGCTCTCCTCTAGCCAGTATCACATGGAATTAAAGTATATTTTAGCCCATTACCTATATTATACTGTATTCCTTATTTTTAATTTATAGTAACAGCTACATTAAGCCTTTCCTTATAAATATCACCCATCTTCCCAAATCTCCCTGCCCAACCAAATCTACCGCTCTAGAATGAGAACAGTGGGTTTTAGTTCTCTGAGACTTGGAAATTATATTCCCCCATGGGTTCGAGCCAGCCAGCTCCGATCTAGGCCAACCTTGCCTCCCTCTCCCATCCCCAGGTGGCCAGCCCTGGTTCTTGCAAGCTATGTCAGGAGGCACTTTGCCTATTGGGACTGGTATTTTTAAATTTCTGTGGTTTCTGGGGAGTAGATGTTGTAAAAAGGAGTGAAAATAAATTGAAGTTTGAAATTTGGTGAACTTTCCCCTGCCCCGTACATGTGAATAATGACTTGCTGATAGAAGCGGCTTTTTCAAAGATGAGAAACAATCTAAGATTTATGGACAAGTCTGTTCAAAAAGACCCAGCACTGCTTGTAGCCAAGGTGGAAACGTCAGGAGATTCCTAGATCTATTCTGGTTGGAGGAAGGGAAGGAAAGTGGGGAGCCTGGGGGAAAAGAAGGAAAAAAGATACCAGGAGGGGTTGGAATTGGCCAGGAGGTCAGCACTTGGGAAGATTTCTTATGCCCATTTTGTAAGTTCTACAGTAATATGAACATGACAACCATTTCCAACAAACGATGGTGAACAAAACAAATGAGACTGCTTTGCTGGCATTGTTTTTACGTTTCTACATGGATGGTGAGGAAAGACGGGGGCCAGGACAATTGTATGAATGGAGATGAATGACCCCTTTACAGGAACCTGGGAATTCTGTTTCTAAGGGTTCTGACCTCTTATGGTGTGCTTGGGAAGCCACCAGAAAAATAGTCCTGACAGTTTCTCAGGGTCAAATCTACAAATCTTGGCCAGAATTCTGCTCCTTGCTGGACCAGTCTCTTACAGCAACTGCTGTCCCCCCCGTCCCTCCCATCCCTCCGCGAGAGGCCAAGGGTGGGGCAGGGCCCTCCTGGGAGCAGTCCCCACACTGTGCATCTGGACAGCCTCCTGCGTCTTGTGGGTGCAGAGCCAACATTTTTGAGTGTATATTTTATAACCGCAGTTTCAAAGTATAAAAATAGAGTGTGAAAAATAAAAACAGAACTCACAAGCAGAGCCTCAGCCACCCCACTGGTTAGAAAGAGGTTAGAGAAATAATAAAATGAGAGTAACCAAATTGAAAACTTGAAGAGGGCTCACTTGCCTTGGCAAAGAGAATTCCAGCGCCAGACTTGCGCACACTCTCCTAAGTGCTGAGGGCAGCTCGGCTCCCACTTAAAGCGTCTGTTATCACTCCAGTCTCCCCTGGGGAGTTATTTATGAAGCAAGGTTTCCTGGCCAGGCTGCCAAGCAAGGCATCTTGCATAGGGACCAGCCCAGGCAAGAGGAGCTGAATGAAAAGCCCACAAAGGCTGGGGGTCGAGGTGCTGCTCACTTCTGCTTCTTCAAACACACCCAAGCTGTAATTCAAACCCTGAAAACAACCCGAATCCTTCTCCAAACAAAACCCAAATCTTTTATGTCAGGTTCCATATATTTTCCTACCTCCAGTCCCATCCCAGCTCCTCTCCACAGCAGAAATCAATTTACTCAAGAGAGTGAGTCCTGGGGAGTTTTCCTTCTCAAAGCTCTCATTTGGAACAGATTAAGGAGGAGGGGTCAAGAATATGATTTTTTTTTCTTTTACTTTTGAAACAAATTAACACACTTGAGACTTTGAGGCAGAACCACTATGCTCTGTGACTGGCTTTTAAAAGAAGAGGAGAATTTCATTTTCTGGTATAATGGGACTGCATTGCATGGGAAGCCCCTGCCAACCCATCCTAATTAACTAATTAATTATTATTTTTTTAAAGTAGGCTCAATGCCCAGCGTGGAGCCCCACACGGGGCTTGAACTCACAACCCTGAGATCAAGACCTAAGCTGAAATCAAGAGTCCGACGCTTAACCGACTGAGCCACCCAGGCACCCCCAACCCATCCCAATTTAGCCTGACCCTGAAGGCCCAGTGCTGGATCACTGGGCACTTTAGGGGCTCACCATGAGGCTGAGCAGGGGCCTCTCACCCAAAGGTAGCTGCTCACCTCAAACCCCATGCGCACATTCAACCCCAAAAACCATGGTATGTCAGCCTGACGTGAGCTACTTGAGAATTTAACACACCCAGCTTCACTGTGGTGGAGATCCAGCCCTTAAAAAGCTTACAGCGTGGGTGGGATCCTAACCAAGAAACAGTAGAAGAGCTAAACTGTGGATCTGACCAAAAGATAGATAGAGAGACAAAGACCTGGAGGCTTTGTGAGAAAGGAGGGCCTGGGGGCTGGGCCTTTGGAACCTGCAACATTTCTATAGGTGGATGACACATTAGGCACAAGCCAATATGAGTGAAAGCACAGAGAGGGAAGGCACAGGGTGTGTGCGAAGAGACGGCCCCATGGAGGAGAGAGAGGATGGGCTCTCTCCTCCATGTTCCTGTTCTCTGCCACCTCCCCATTAAAGAGATATCTTTCTAGTAAATTCTGGCTGTGAGTAATGCAATTGCAAAGCCTGCTGTCTTGTTTTCTAACAAAGTCTTTTAGTTTTTTGGATTTTTTTTTTTTTTTTTTTTGCATTTTGGGTGATGTGTGCGGTCTGAAGAAATGTAATGGGGATAAGCAACTAAATCTGTCAAGTTGGTGAACAAATGGAAATGAAAATTCTTACTGTTGATTACCAATTACTGCCTTTTCTTAAAAAATGGTCCTGGGAGTTACTAAAAAAAATATGGATGCCAATAATGTGGATGCCTGTTGACTTTAGGTGGAATAATACCTAAGAGGGCAGAGGCCCAACAGTTAAGGCCGAGGCTCTATCTGATTTGTGTCCCCAGCTGTTAGCAAGCGGCCAGAACTTTCCAGGAACTTAGTAATTAGTGCCTGTGTGAAAATAAGAAGATGGGAAATGGCGAGAAGTGAAGGTCTATCTCCCCAAATCCATTCTTCCTTCCTTACACAGAAAATAGACCTTTCAGCCATACACATGTCCACTTAGCTCACATCTGTGAGCTTCCTTTGCTGAGTCATGTGGCGCGTGACTAAGTCCTGGGTGATGAGACACCCCTGGAAGTGGTGTCTATAACATTCAGGTGGGCATTCCCATCCCTCCTCCCCACTCACTGGAGTGTGGCTATGGCTGTGGGAATGGCAACTGCCCCCCCGGATCACGAGCGGGACGGTGCCTCCTGAAAACGGCAAAGCACCAAGAAAGAAGGGGGAGTTCTCTAGTGATTGTGGACCATCACAGCCGCACACCGAGCCTTTTTCTTCTTTTTTTCAGAGAGAGAGAGAGCGCACCTGCACATGAGAGTGGGGAGAGGGGGCTGAGGGGCGGGCAGAGGGAGAAGGAGAGAGAGAATCTTAAGCAGCTTCCAAGCTGAGTGTGGAGCCCAATGCGGGGCTTGACCTCACGACCCTGAGATCATGACCTGAGCTGCAACCAAGAGTCGGATGCATTTTTTTTTTTTTTAAGATTTTATTTATTTATTTGACAGAGAGAGAGATAGCGAGAGCAGGAACACAAGCAGGGGGAGTGGGAGAGGGAGAAGCAGGCTTTCCGCGGAGCAGGGAGCCCAATGTGGGGCTCGATCCCAGGATCCCGGGATCATGACCTGAGCCGAAGGCAGACGCTTAACGACTGAGCCACCCAGGCGCCCCAAGAGTCAGATGCTTAACTGACGGAGCCACCCAGGCGCCCCAGAGCCTTTTATGTGAGGAGGGTGAAATAAGCTGCTACCTCGTTTAAGCCACTTTTAACTTGGGTGTCTTACAGGTGCCAAATCTATACCCTGACTAAAACACCAGCGGCTTCATGCTTGAGATCCCAAGAAAACACTTCAGAAAGTCTGTCTCAAGATCGGCCCCAAAGTAAGATCCTTCGTTGTACTCTACCAACTTGAGTACTTCTGCTGGAGGTGGGGCTGCGTGGAGCGGGAAATGGGGCGGGGGGTGTAGGGGAGGCAAGCTGCAGTCAAGGCCAACCTTTGTTTCTGATTCTCGCGTGATGCTCTCCGCCTTTGCTCCTTTAGACCAGCTTCACAGGAAACCACTTTTGAAAATCTGGATTACTGAACTACACGAGGATCTCCCACTCATTTAGATGATGTCTGAGTGACCTGGCCCAAGCATATCTCCTTACAATCCCATTCTCCTCACAGCATCAGTGTATGTGTTCACGTCCAAACTGCTTCTGTGTCTTCTTTACAGAGAGCCACCCTGAAACGCGTCCAGATTGACCACACACCAGCCTACACGTGTATCCAAATGCACACACTCAACACGTGCAGGTAAGAATACTCCCCGTGGAGCCCCATGACCACCAGAGCCACCTCCTACTCTGTTCTGCCTACAAGAGCTTCTGCCCTGTGGATTCCTGTGGTCAGAAGAGAGCCTCCTGGGGTCAGAGGAGAGCTGCTGGAGCAAGGAAGCCTGGCGATCAGCCTCAGAGACTTGAGAACAAAACCTGGGCGTTTCATGGGCAGGATGAGGGCTTTCTAGGCTCTGATGTTACTCTTCACACCTCTTGGGATCACAATGGGATGCTGAAGAATGAGGGGCTACTACAGTGCCCAGTTATGTTATGACAGTCTGGGTTTGACACTCATTTGGTTTTGGGGACTGGAGGAAGAAGGAAGGTCATCCTCTGGCCAGTCTGCAGGTGAATGGACTTGGGTGGGAAAAGGGGTCACGTACCCGGGTAGGTGTGGATGAAAGGTGTGGAGGGAGGGCTCAGAAAGGGCACTCCCTGAGGAGCTGGGGTGGGAGGGGGGTGCAGCCTGCCAGTTGGGGGATGAATGAAGATGGGGATCCATCTGGTCACCCTGACAGGCGATCCTAACTCCTGAGACTGGCTTAGGTTCCAAAGGGAAGACTCTTCGCAATAGTCAAAGAGGAATCCTGCGTCCTGGTGCAGCCTAACTGAGAAAAATTTAGGCTCCTGAGTTGGAAAAAGGAAAGCACAGAGATCAGAGCTGAGGCCAGAGCAGGAAGAGAGCAGAGCTGAGGATCGCTGGGCTCTGGGCTTGTCCTGACTAAGCACATCAGTGCCAGAGAGCCTAAGCCCCAGACTGTGGGCTTATCATCACCCTCAGGGGTCAGTCACCTTGGGCCCAGGGAGCTTGGCTTTCAGGAGCAGCAACAGTGGAGGCAAAATGATGCAAAACTGACCCTCATTTCCTCGAGAGGAGCACGTTGTTGTCTCTGTGGGGCTTAGTCACGGAGAGGCCATGGAAACAATCCCATCACCCCAGCAACCAGGCCCAGCCAGGGTACTCAGCAGCAGTGGCAACCTGCTCCCAGATTTAAGACAGGAGCATAGTTACCATCTGCTTTTGCACATCATGGGGCCAGCTGCCAGGGACGCATTCGCCAGGACGCAGGTGAACGTCACGGCCCAGCTTCCAGGGACACGGTGATGGGCAAGGCAATTTGGTGCGTGGTGAGTGGGGCTGCACTGGGAGAAGAGAGAATCAGCTCCTGACAGCGTCCCTCCTTCAACAGATGTTTCCCTGTTTCCCTTCACCCTCTGCCGGCGAGCTGCCAGAGGTCCACCTGGGAGCTAGAATCACAATTCCTGCCTTGTTGTGTTTCCTCCCCTGGACCCTAGTGACAATACGGATGAACACCCAGAGGCCCCGAGAGCGAGGCCCAGGAGAGAGCAAGGCTGCAGTGTCAGGGCTCACCGCAGGGTGTGGTTTTATTGCTGGGAGATGCCTGGTTTCGTAGAACACTCTGTTCTTCTCACCCCTGTGATGCTGGAGTTCCTTCAGGCCCTCTCTCCAAGGCAGTGT
Organism: Leptonychotes weddellii; assembly: GCF_054177405.1. NCBI lineage: Eukaryota > Metazoa > Chordata > Mammalia > Carnivora > Phocidae > Leptonychotes > Leptonychotes weddellii. Next base: position 54,025,483 of record NC_138378.1, read on the forward strand.
TCCCTCTCCTCTGCCCCTACCGCACAGCTCCTACTTCTCCCCTTGACCCCATCCCAGGAGTCCAGATTATTCTCAGGAGCGCCCCTACATTTCTGTCACTTCTAGAAGCCGAGGCCTGGGGAGCAGTAGAGAGAAGCGCTGCTCTGTGTCTCAGTGGGCCTGTGTTTTAGACCTTTTTCCCACTAATTATGTGACACTGGGGAAATCATTTACCTTCCCTGGCCTTAGGTTTCCACATCTAAAACCCTCAAGTCCCGTGATCCCTTTCCTTTAGGATCCTTGGGAAGGGGGGACAAAAGCCTTGATGTAGGACCTCCTGCCACCTCCCACTGCAGCCACCCACCCTTGCCGCCCCAACTCCCACTGCCTTCCCCAGGACAAGCTCTGTCTCTGAGCTCTTGGGTCCCCAAGCCATTTTCCTGGGCTGATTCTAGTGTCTTCCTTTTGAACACAACAGTGACTTTAGAAGACCTTCAGCATCCCTCTTTGGTTAACTCCTTGGCTCCAAACCTAGAGGGCTGGGTTTCGAGTCCCCTTTGTGTGTCAGAGGAAGTACTGAACGTGCAAGGCCTTTGTCCCTCTGGACCCTGAGCTCCATCGCTGCTCGATACTTCTCTTCCCCCGGGCCCGGAGTCCACTGCTTCAACTCCCTGACCTTCAGCTGATTCGTATTTAAAATGGAGGCAAAAGTAAAATATCTCAGAGTGGCTGTGAGAATTGGAAGAAGCCAAGAGTGCCTGCTGGGTGATGTTCTGCATCTCCCTCCCCCTGCCACTGGCTGACTCAGAGTGGGGAGGAGACCACCAGAAGAGGCCCCAGGAGGAAGGGGCCTCCATCCTCAGAGCTGCTGCCACCAACTCTAGGCCTTCCAGATGGATCCATTTGGCACTGGCCCGGGTCCACTGACCAGGGCCTGAGGATCAACTGGAACTCTCCCCTGGCTGGTCACGTCCCAGCCCAGTGGGCCACTATGGATAGAATTCTTGCTCAAGAAATTCCACCTAGTGTGAGACAGAAATGAAATGGCGAGGGAGGGGTACAGCTAGTCCAGGCTCTGCCACCATGGCCTTGCCTTAGCAGGTGCCCCATCCGTTCCTTGTTGAATTACTGTCTCTGGGAAGACGTGGGGCCTAAGGTAGCTGAGTCTGCAGCAACAAGGACCTGCCACCTCCAGGCAATTTCATAACAAGGAGAATCCAGGGGCGCCTGGGTGGCTGTCGGTTGAGCATCTGCCTTCGGCTCAGGTCACGATCCCAGCATCCTGGGATGGAGTCCTGCATCAGGCTCCCTGCTCAGTGGGGAGTCTGCTTCTCCCTCTCCCACGGCTCTCCCTGCTCATGCTCTCTCGCTCGTGCTTGCTCTCTCTCTCAAATAAATAAAATCTTTAAAAAAAAGAGAGAATCCAAAGTGCTCTACACCTCCCTTGCCTTAGGTTGATTCTAAAAACACTGATCTCTTCACTGTGTTTAACTACTGTGAAGGACACATTCCTCCATTCCTTCACCCAACTGATCATCCAACGGTGATTTTTTGCTGAGCATCTGTTATGTGCCAGGTTCTGGGAATATAGCAGCAAGCAGAAGAGACAAAAATCTTGCCCTCTTGGAACTTTTATTCTGGTAGAGGGAGACAAAGAACAAAGTAAGGAAACGGTAAAATAAGACAGTGAAAGGACTACACAGAGAGTTAAACCAGCAGACGAATGGGTGGCTACTCTAAACTGGGTGGTCGAGGCAGGCTGCTGCAGAGATGCCACCGAAGCAGAGATTGAAACGACAGGAAGGAGGTGAGTTAGCTGTGTGGGACCAGGGAAGACCATTCCAAGCAGAGGAAGTGGCTAGTGCAAAGGGCTTATGGCTGGCATGAGCCTGGCGAGTTAAAGAACCCTGAGGGAGGCGGGAGCGGCTGGAGCAGAGAAAGAAAGGGAGCAAGGACAGCAAATGGGGTTGGGGAGAGGCAGGGGTGAGGTCGGGTAGAGCTTTATATGTTACCTTAGGAGTTGGCTTTTATTCTGAGAAAGAAGGGAAGCCAAGGGAGTGCTCTCAGCAGGATGGCAACATCATCTGATCTACTCTGTAAAAAGAGCCCATTACTGGCCTCATGGACAAGGAATGGCAGGCAGGTAAGCGCAGAGGCAGGAAGACCTAGCAGGAGGTTTTTGCAGAAGTCCAGGAGAGAGATGATGGTGGCTTGCACCAGCGCATGAAACAAGCCTGGTGGACAGGCAATTTGTAACTATTTCTCAAACGAATATGCTCGATGTCACCACTTTTGGCCTTGTACTTAAACAGTAAGAGAAAAAGCTTTGGACCATCTAGGCAGCTATGAAAGGGGGATTGAGAAAACAATTCAGAATTTAAAAACAGGCAAAAAAGAAATGATAGAGGCCAGTCAGGCCTGGAGACGGGTGTGAAGGTTCATTCTCCTGTAGTGGTTATCCTATTTGGGTCATTTTTCTCCAGAAAAATGTACTTGGTATATACCCATCAGGTTACACTCAGGGAGCAGAAAGCCCTCTAAATCTGAGTCTGGGGCCGGGCCCTGCCACCCAAGCATGGAAGAGACAGTGTGGGGATGGTGCCGGTGAGCAGGTTAGGGAGGCAGAGGGAGGAGGGAGGCCATGCTCTGAGGGCTCCAGGACCACCTGGGAAGCGCCGACAGCACAGGGCCTCCCCCCGGGCGTGGGGCTGGGTGGGCAGGAGGGGAGGCCTTGGCTCGCAGTCCTGGAAGTTCCAGGGGTGGAGCTGCCTGTGAGTCAGCCGAGGCCCCACAGCTCCGGGGCTTTGCTGACCGGGTGTCACCGCGGGGCCGCTGTGTAATGTCAAAGTGACCCGGCCTCCCTCCCGGCCTGCTCAAGGCTTGGAGCCCAGGAGAAGAGTCGGCGCTGTCATGCTGTCTCCCAGGCTCTGTGTGGGCGGCAGCTGTGCATGGTGCACGTGTGCGAGGGGGCAGGGGCGTGGGTGCTGGGGGAGGAACACGGTTTGGGGGAACCTGGGCAGACGTTAGGTCTTTTCGTCTCCACTGTGCCCTAGGCCAGATGACCTGCAATTCTGCCCACCAAGCTACCTGCCAAGGCCCTGTCCTCTAACCTCTGAGTCTCAGTTTTTCTACCTTCTGCTCCTGCCCCGCTCTTTCGCCTCCCTGGTAAGCTCTGCTGTGACTCTGGCGTCTCTGGGGGTCCTCATGCTGAGCACAGAGACTCTTACTGTGTCTTCCGGGTGACCCAGGGCCGTGGTCCCTGCAGTCCTGGGCTGGCTCCCTGGCCCCGCAGTCTGAGACCCAGACCTGAGCGGTAAGGGTGAGGAAGGGCTGCCAACTCTTCGCCTGCAAGACCCGGATGGTGGGTCACTCAGGCCTACCGCTCCGGTTGCCCCTGGAGCTCATTCTTGCACGGAGGGCCAGGCTGCCTGTTCTGGGGCACTTCCTTGGTTCAGAGGGCACTCTAATCTCCTTAGGAACTTGGGGCAGACCAGACAGTTACTGACTGTTAGGCAGCCTACCCTGGTCAAAGAGCAGTCCATCAACACAGATTGAGCACCCACAGTATACCTAATGGGAGAGGGTCTAGCTCGTGGGCTAGGTGGAAGACAAAGCTACATGAAGAGAGTAGACCATGAAGGGCAAGGTGGGGTGAGGCACATACAGCAGGGGTTCAGAGAAGGGGAGATCCTGGGAAGCTGGGCTGGTGGAGGTGGGATTGAATGTGTCACCACAAAAGATTTCTATCTGGCAGGATGAGCAGAAGCTTTACATGATTTTTTGTGGGTAGGAGGCCTGGTGCTTCTCTTCTGCGTGCGTGCGCGCGTGCATGTGTGTGTGTGTATGCGCCTGTCTGTCTCTCTTTCTTAAAAGTCCTTTACACTTTTGGGGGGCGCCTGGGTGGCTCAGTCGTTAAGCGTCTGCCTTCGGCTCAGGTCATGATCCCAGGGTTCTGGGATCGAGCCCCGCATCGGGCTACCTGCTCCGCGGGAAGCCTGCTTCTCCCTCTCCCGCTCCCCCTGCTTGTGTTCCCTCTCTCACTGTCTCTCTGTCAAATAAATAAATAAAATCTTAAAAAAAAAAAAGTCCTTTACACTTTTTACATGAGAAGTTGCTACCAAGAAGTCATGCTTCTTGAACCTAAACACTGGCAATGGGTGTGGGGTCTGGAGCCCCTCCAATTTCTCCCCTGTTGCTTTTACCCAGAACTGTCTGCCTAACTTGAGAGTCACACAAATTTCGTGAGTTAAATGTACAGACTGTCCAGGTTGGTACCACCCCCTCCCCCCGCCCCCATGCCCAATGGAAGTCCTTGTTCGAGTGGAACCCAACATGAAATCCTGACGTGAATGGAACAGACATGAGTGAGCTGCTTGGGCGAGAATCAGGAGCCCAGGGAAGCAGAAGTCGCCGAGCTGATGGCTTTGAGTGTCTCCTGCTCTGGAAATGACAGCTCTTTTCAGAGCATTTCAAGGCTGGAAGTAAGGTCAGAGCAGGGAAAGGAGAAGGTGGAGCCTCACCTGGAGCCCTGCCCTTACCCTTTCTTGTCCTAGCTGCAAAATTCAATCCCCTATTCCTGAGTCCAGAAACACCATTTCTGCTGTCCCTCTCGGTACTCTGTGGCTGATCTAGGAGTAGGGAGGTGAGGCGGGTCGTGCTTGCAAAGCTGAGAGAGGCTTGGGGGTGCTCAGAGCGGTGTTGACGGGCTGTGGGTTTTACCTTCCAGGTGACCAGGTGGGAAGAAGCACATGTACGAGGTCAGCAGGCAAAAAAGGTGAACAACAAATCCACCCTCATGAGGGCTATCTAAGCACGGGGTTATTTTCTCCAGGCCTCCCAGAATCATTAACCAACAGACACCACAAATCTATACCTGAAGCCAGCCATGCGCAAGGGGACATGCTAGGGATGCAGTCTGAAGGATGGGTTTAATGCTTGGCTCTTCTGTAGTTTTGAGTACCTACGCCAGGGCTCCCAGGAGAACTGGGCAGTGTGCTGGGCAGGGCAGTTCGTTCTGTTCCCACAGCAGATAAAGGCCCCCTTTTGCCCTCTCAGTTTCCAGCACCAATTTCCCCAAGGTCTAAGGAATCCTCTGTCCCAGATCACAGTGCCTTGTGGCCTCTAAGCATCCTTCCTGATTCCTGGTAGTTTCACTTCCTAGAAGGTGATGGCTTACCTGCTTACATCGGTGCCAGAGGCACGTCTAGGCGTTTCTCCAGAGATACCTCATGGGTTTGAGGCTGTGAAGGCCCCTCTGCTTTCCCTTGTCTCCCACCTCCCACCAGCACCAGCACCAGCAGTCCACCTGCCATGCTCTCCCACCCCGCCCCCACTGACAGCGGCTCGCGACCCGCGACCCGCTCCCGGCTCGTCTCCTGGCCGGAGGTCTCCCTCCCCTGCCCCAGCCCGGGCCCGTCGCGCACACTGCTGCTGAAAAGAGCTCCCCAGACAAGACGCTGGCAACACTGCTCCCCCACTGAATGCCCTCTCCAGCCTCCCATCACCTACAGAAGGAGGTCCTTAACTTGGTGTTCAGAGTCACCCCAAGAGCGCGTGCCCCTGCCTTTCCAGCTTTATCTCCCACCCGACTCCCCTGGCCTCAGCCTGTGTTCTGGCCACCGCGCCCCCCAGTCAGCTCCCAAGTTCTCCCCAACTCCCAAGTTCTGGCTCTAGCTTCTTCTGCATTGAAATGCTCCTGTTTGTGTCCCATTTACCCGGTCTTTTGGGCCAGCCCCACTCTCAGGGGCCTCCCTAGACCACACAATCAAGATGCACCTGGCACGTCCCTGCGCCCCCAGCACACTATCAGACAATGTACATGCAAAGCTCTCTGTCCACAGCCAGCCCTCACTGATAGGATGGGGTCTCAGAGGCAGGGAGTCCTTGTGTTTTATTCTTAGGAGGAAAAGTGGCAATTTTTTTTTTAACAATATTTAGCCTTCTCAAAGAAGACATTAAATATTACCACGATTTAATACTAATATTTTACTATGGCGTTCATTAGACCACTGATTTGGGGAGAAAATTAAGGACATGTATTTTCAAGCTATTCAAGACTCAAAAGTGATAATTAACTCTGAACACCACGGAGCAAACCGTTATAGTATGGTCTACAAAATCCCTGCATGCTGAAGGAATGAGAAAAGTTACCATCAGCCACTTGATATCCTCAAGAAATGTCAAAACAAGACAATATTGTTCTTGTGTGTCAGCGGGCTGAACTTCTGACCACAGCAAAAATCAGGAGTGTTCCTCAGCCTTCAGCTACTTTTCAGGCCCAGACAGGAAGATGTATATGTTTTGCTTGAGAAAATCAAGCTGTATTATGGAGTCCTGTCTAAGCATTGCCACCAGGCTGAACAAGGAACACACGAGGAAGTCCTGAGCGACTGTCCCCACATAGCAACATTATGTTGCTGAGACCTTTGAGGAATCTGGCTTGGGTTTGATTTTTTTGGGAAGCAAAAATTCACCCAAAATGAATTTAAAAAAAGGGGGGGTGGGCAGGATATTTTCAAATAACTTAGGGGAAAGGAGTCACAGAGAGGGCTGAATTGTTGGGAAATCAGTCAGATGGTCTAGCAATAGAGGCTGTGTTGGTGTTTTCAAATTGTGGAACTGGATTCTTTTAAAAAAACATTTTATTCTGAAATAATTTCAAATATACAGAAAAGATGCAAGTATAGTAACTCCATATCTGTGTTTACTATTTACACGCACACATGATTATTGTTCCTGAACCATCTGAGGGTATGTAACAGGTGGTGTGCCTCTTTGACCCCTTAATATTTCAGTTGTGTATTTCCTAAGAACAAAATAGTCTCTTACAAAACCACAGTACAGTTATCAAATTCAGGAAATTTAAAATTGATTTTAATCTACAGACAATATTTCAGTATTGTCAGTTGTTCTAGAAATTTCCTGTACGGCTTTTCATCCCTCTAGCACAGGATCTAGTCCAGGGTAACACACTACATTTCACTGTTATAGAATCCTTGTCTTTTTCACACCTTAGATCCTCTTTTTATAGGCCAAGGTGAGGAATACAAAAATAGGTAGCCTTTTACATTTATTTCCCTAAGAGGCTTTTACACACGGATATTTACATGTGAAAGGCACTTGATATTTAATTATTGGTTTGTATTTCTTGAGGAAAAAATTTAAACTAGAAGGAGGAAGATCATGGCAATACACTTTTACTATAGGTGAACTTGGGGAAATTCTGAAAGAAATAGAAGTAGTCGGGTAACAACTATGAAGATCAGGAGGGAGTAAGTCCACTGATGAATTCCAGTATGCCATAACCTTTCCCATTTTTGGTGGAGAGGGTCCTAGAGAAATCTTGTGAGTATTGTATTCCACCAAATATTTACTGAGCACTTGCTGGGTGCTCTGTGTGTCCTTCTAAGGGAAACACGCAATCGGGAAAAGGAATGAATCACTAACGGCGGAATTACAGATCCAGGAACTTGGACAGGCTGGGAAGCGGGTGGGGAGAGGGCTTCTTGCACATCACTCCCAGAATCAAACTGCATGTCTTCCCACTGAGAGGCAAAGCAGGTCCCGACCAAACCTGCTCTGGAGCAGCATCACCAAGAGATTATTCAAAAACCAGCTTCTCCCACACATGCCATGACAACAGGGGACTCTAGAATGCGGAAGTTCTTATTCCAAGGGAAGCCTCCAGGATCCCCAGCCACTGGGACGAGGAGCCCTGAGTCAGTTACAAACCCTGTATGGCCACTCCCCCTCCCATTCTGCTGTCCATTCTGCTCAGCCTGTGACCTCTTGCCTCCAAACGCTGTTCTTGCTTCTCCTTGGGATGGCAGACCCAGAGATCCTTCCTGACAACCCAAGTGCAGGGAATGCAAGTCCACCAGAGCAGACATCCTCCCAGCTGGCGACTTGTCCAGAGGTGTGACCTTGCTTCTACTCCCAGTTAACTTGACTCATACTCATCTGTTTCCATCACATGTGAAAACTAACAGAAGTACAAAATGATAGATCTATGATTCCCGGGTTATGTAACCACACAGATAATCATGACTTAGCCTTATTTAAAAAGGGTGACAATGTAACTAGCTAACAGCACTGTTTATTAGATTTCTATCTTTGAAGACGATTTTTCTCTATGATGTCCTAGATATCAGGGGTCAGCAGACTATGGCTAGCAGATCAAATCTGGACAGCTGCCTGTTTTTGTACATAAAGCTTTATTGGAACACAGTCATGCCCACATGTTTACCTACTGTTTAGGGCTGCTTTCCCACTAAAACAGCAGAGTGGAGACAGAAACCGAATGGCCAAGAACGGTTAAAATATTCACTCTCTGGCTATTTACAGAAAAAGCGTGCCAACTCTGTCCAAGAGAAATAAGGCACTGCCGAAGGGTAAGAATGAGGTACCTGTTGATTGGCAGGTGCTTCCTTGTGACATGGCAGTCACTACAGTTCCCGTGGCTGCATCTCGGACGGCTTGCTCCTCACTCTGCAGGAGGGTGAGGACACATCTCCAGAGAGCAAGTGTATCCTGCAAACCTAAGAAGACCAAAAGGAATTCAAATTACCTACGGTTCAATTTACAAGCAGGTACAAATACTGCTTTAAATCCATGGTGGTGGTGGGGGGGTGCGCCTCAGTGGCTCAGTTGGTTAAGCGTCTGCCTTCGGCTCAGGTCATGATCTCAGGGTCCTGGGACTGAGTCCTGCATCGGGCTCCCTGCTCAGTGGGGAGTCTGCTTCTCCCTCTCCATCTGACCCTCCTTCCTACTCATGCTCTTTCTCAAATAAATAAATAAAATCTTTAAAAATAAATAAATAAATCCACGGTGGAAGAGGGTAGTCTTTTTTTTTTTTTTTTTAAGATTTTATTTATTTATTTGAGAGAGAGAGAATGAGAGAGAGCACATGAGAAGGGGGAGGGTCAGAGGGAGAAGCAGGTTCCCCGCCGAGCAGGGAGCCCGATGCGGGACTCGATCCCGGGACTCCAGGATCATGACCTGAGCCGAAGGCAGTCGCTTAACCCACTGAGCCACCCAGGCGCCCCGAGGGTAGTCTTTAAATGAGCAACAGTCATGCCTTTCTTCCTGGGTATTTCAAGAAAGGAAGACTTGGCAGTCAGATTAACAGTGGAAGAGAGAGGGCCGTTGGGGGCAGGTTTGGAAATATCTGTCTTTTTTGGGGGGGAAGGCTTCTGGAGGCAAGCAGCCCTAGGCAAGGGCCCCTGGAAGGTGTGGCCCGGCTGACTAAGGCCCTGGGCCCAGCTGTCCACAATGATTCACGATTCTTAGGAATGAAACTTTACGCATCAAGAATGCTTTGGGGAAACAAGCCCAGTGTTGATTTGAGTGACTGCTTGAGCTTATAAATTCTGAAAGCAAAGTTTCAATCAAGATTATACTTTGCAGTGGGGTAAGCACTGAAAAGGGGAGGGAACCACAGAGGACAGCCTGTGCCACGTCCATGTGGGGCCCACTCTCTGACCACATTGCCCCTGGGCAGGAGCTCTATGTGGTCCCTGTGCTAGGCACTGCTGGGGACAACGGGACAGGAAAAGACAGTACATGCCCCTGAGCAACGGAAGGAACATCAAGTCAAGGACACAAGGCAAGGAGAAGTCAGGGATGGAAATGGCTGGCTGTGCCTCACAGCAGGGAAAGATCACGGTGGACCGGTGTGCTGGAGGCAGACTTCATGAGGGAGGCGACAGGTGGGCAGGGCCTCACAGAAAGGAAGTGTGTTGTCTGTCTAGGGGGCAGGCCCAGGCTTGGGCAGGGTCACAATAGGAGACCCACAGGAGACCAGCACTCATCACCCCTAGCCTTTCAATGGGGGACCTGCCCTGTCCTAAGAACTCTCCTTCGACTACCCTCTCCCTTATCTGCCCGCAGACAACCTGGTACCAGAGACACCAGGGCGTTAGTCATACCAAGATATGAGTTCCCTACCGATGATGCACAGAGCCTGTGCTGGGAAGTGGTGGCCGACGAGCAGGGAGGGCTGGCCAGGGCACAGAGCCACGTGAAGGGGTGTTTAGATTTTATCCTGAAGGCAATCGGAACCCACTCAAAGGCTTTAAGCAGTGGAGTGAAATGATCAGTTCTGTATTTCAGAAAGACTGCACAAGCTTTTGGAAGTATAAGGAGAATGGCTTTGGGGGTAAGATGGAAAGAAAGGAGGCCAGTTAAGAGGCTGTTGGTGAAAAAGGAGGAATTCGGAGGGTGGGGGGAACACATTTGAGAGATGCAAAGGTATGGTGCACACGGTCGGTTTTCATCTTCCCTCCTTTTTTATCCTGGAGTACCTATTCATGTTTTTAGCTGTTTGGTGCAATGGACCTCGGACCTCAGACCCCCCACGCCCTGGCCTGGTGCACTTACCAAGAATGGGATGGAGGCTGGTGAGCAAGAACGGTGTGGTGCTGGTGAGGGCTTCAGCAGCAGCCAGCCTGGACTCTGTGGGAAGGTGTTCTCCACAGGAGAAGGCGACCAACTGAACCCACGACTTCAGTGTGGGGGCCACCGAGTCCCTGGTCTGAAAGCACAAAGCGTATGGCAGGTCCGCACGTGCAGGTAGGGGCTGACATGGAATTAGATCTGAGCCACATACCCCACACTGGATGTGCAAATTAGCTCTTACTGCAGGGGAAGAAAAGTTTTCTAGTTGTTTTTCCAACCCAACTAGGGAGAAATAAACAAGCTCAGGGAAGAAAATGTGACTTGTCTTTCAGTAATACTGAGTCACTAGAACTAGCAAGAAAGTTCCTGGAGTCTTTCTGATGCAAATCAGGGTATCAGAACATTGGTGTATTTGACAGTTTCAGTAAAGACAAGCCTTCTGGGGAAAGACTATGGTAGCAAATAATACTGTTGTTTCCCATAGCCAGATGCTCCTTCTATCTTTAGTAACAGAACCTCAAATTTTGGGCTGGGCATAAAGACTACATTTCCCAGACCCCCTTTCACTTGGGAGTAATATATGATTAAGTTCTGACTAATGGTGTATTATTTTTAGGTCATGCCTTAGGAAACAGAGGTGACCTTTACTTCCCAGGTTTCTCTTTCCTGCTAGCTGAACAAGGACAAGATGGTGGAAGCTGGAGCAACCATTTGGGACCATCAGATGGAAGCCATGTTGAAAACAGCAGAACAAGGTCCAAGGGTCTGGGGACCCAATAGTGTCATGCCACCGTATCTGCTTTGACTGCTGTGATCTGGTTTAAGCCACTGTATTTATGAGTTTCTGCTATAACATGTAAAGCAGCATCCTAACTAACATTATGGTTCCAACAAAGCTCTATTTTTCTATAGTAACAGCTTTTTTTATTGAGATACGATTCACATACCATACAATTCACCCATTTAAAGTATATAGTTGAATTCTTAGTATATTCACAGGTTTGTACAACCATTACCACAGTCAATTTTAGAACATCTTCATCACCAAAAAGAGAAATCCTTAGTTAACAACCCCCATCCTGTCATCCTGTCAGCTCCCAGCCCTAAACCACTAATCTACTTTCAGTCTCTATGGATTTGTCTATTCTGGACATTCCATATAAACTGAACCATACAATACGTGGTCTTTCATGACAGGCTTCTTTCATTTAGCATATTTTTAAGGTTCATCCATGTTATAGATGTATCAGCACTTCATTATTTTTTGTGACTGAACAGTATTGTTTTGAGTGGACATACCACATTTTGTTTACCCATTCATCAGTTGATGGACATCTGGATTGTTCCCGTCTTTTAAACCCTGATTTTCTATGTATTCTAGAAAGGGGATTATTGTTCCAAATGTACTTTACTTCCCGTATCAAAGAAGCCTCTTTAATTGTTCAAAATTACTAACGATGGGCCTCTGTGGAACTAAACAGATGAGCATCTTAGACCTTGAGGAAGAGGCCGACTCCCAACGTACAAAGAAACCCAGGTCTTCCTGGGAACTTCTTTTATGCATTTCTCTATGGTTTTGTTAATTTTTCTCTCCCTGGAAAACTCCCAATTTTTACCAAATACTGCTTCATTCAAGTACCAAGCAGTGCCTCTAAGACACACATGAATACTGGTTAAAAATGTCTGTGGATGAGAACGAGGTCTTTTGGCAGATGGGACAGGCTGCCCTGTGACTGCTTTCTTAGAATTTCTTTTTTTTCCCTCTGGGCTGTAGTTTTCTTTTCAGCAAATCCTCTCCCTTCCTACAAACCTCTCCCCTTCAACCCACCAACACACACTACTGACTTTTTTTTGGCTCTTTGTCTCTCCTGGTGACCAGCCAACTTTGGCCCCCTGGCCTGCCTCTGAATGCCCCACAGCAACCGTGGATCTGCTTAGCTCTCACCCTCTGTCCCCTCTGCCTAGCCGCCGCTCTCTGGACACAACCACCTCCTTCGTGAAGTCTTCTCCTTAGCAGCCTCGCACTCCCTTCCTCCTCTGGATTCCTCCGGCCTCCTCCCTAGCAGGGCATTTAATGTCACGATCTAACGCTCCTCCTTGCTCATGACACTGTCCCTCCGTCCTTGTTCATCTCCCAATCTCCCACACCTCTGGCTGTGCTGCTTTACGGTAAGGAACTGGAACCCACGGTGTTACGCTGCCACCATCACAGCGTGGTCACGTGTAACCAGGAGCTTCAGGTAATATTACTGTAGTATCGACTGCCTTCTACTTGTAATAATACTCTGATAGGGACAGCTTTCTGATGCCCCTAAGTATACATGTATTTGTCTTAAGGCATCTTCCCAGGAAGCTGTTTTGGTTACTTTGGTTCCATCTTTCCCCCAAAGGACATGTGAGACAGAGGGGGCACATCCAGGCCTCCATACAAAGCCAGCTGGGCCATGTTCTGGGGGAACAGTTAAGCCTTAGGGATGTATTTTCATACTTAGTTGGCCAGGGTGCAATCCCAGTGACTTGCTCACTCGCTCTTTGAAAAAAGAGTCTAGCTAGAAAAATAGGAAAAAAACCCACAAAGGGTTGGGTGTGTGTGTGTGTGTGTGTGTGTGTGTTTGTGTGTTGGTGTTGTATGAGAGGAGGTTGTGTTACCCTTATGGACTCAAATCAAGCATGCCCAGGACAAGAGAAAAGAAATGCTGATGGTGGCGCTCAGAAAATTCTACAGAAGTTATACCCAAAGTGAAACATCCACATGAATAACATTTTTGTAGAGGCGACACATACATATGCCCCAGTGATTCTGCTTTGCTGAGACAGTTCACTTTCACCGACGCTTTCCTGGTAAATAAGAGCATGAAGACCCAGACCCTAGGCCACAGGCCCAGTCAGCCTTACCTCCTCACACGTCTGCAGGTGGTGGGTGATCACTCTGGAGGCAAGTCTCAGAGCTACACTTTGAATTTCAGACCTAGAAAAAGTAAGCCAAAAACACAAAGAAATAAAACCAAATGTACTTTGTATACAGATGGGTTTTTGTCAATAGTCTGTAATCCATGCCATTGCGAATGGTGGACACGCTCACCTCAGGGCCACACAAATGCCACCAGAAGGGATTACCTTTTGGTTATTAATGTGAAAACTCTGACATCATTCTATGGCTTGAGCTTAGAACATGCTCCCAGGCTGAGATTTAGAAGGAAACACAGGACCTAAGCCCTTCAGCGAGGACCGTGCCCGAGTTCACTATGTGACTGACTGCTGGGACAGACCCCACATCATGCCGGAATGCACGGGGAGCACTGGGGGCAAACCTTTCATTGGAAGCAATATCCATCGTCCAGATCAGGAACTCCTTTGGGGTGAGGTGAATACAGTGCTCCGTCTGCGGAAGCCACTCGCTGGGGTCCATGCAATGGAGAATCTTCAGTATCTGTGTGTGTCAGATCCACGGGAAAAAAAATACTCAGGAAAAAGTCTCCAGAAGCCAAAGAATCATCACTTGTACCAATAAAGGGGTCTACCTTTCAAAAAGCATCACTGACTTCTTATTTCCCCCTTAATATTTTTGGGAGACCAAGACAGGGTGGAGCAGTGACACACCCAGGGGACCTTAGTGACCTGGGATCAGAGTCTAGATGCCCCGATTCCTAGGCCAGTGCCCTTTCCTTTTGATGATGCTTTCTAGGTGGCCATCTGTCCCCAAACAGCCATGTTGACAAAGACTACCCTCTACCACATTCTACCAATTTTCAAGGCTGCGTTTCTTAGAGTGCTGATGGCTTACTCTCAACCTCTACCTTGGCTTATTGCCATCATTACCATTGTGATCACTTTTTTTTAGCTCCCTTCCATGCACAAAGCCATGACAAGCACTATACAAAGAGAGTCCTTGCCCACTGGATGCGGCATCTCCTTCCTATTGCTCCTGGGGAAGCCCAACCCAATCCTGCCTACGTGATCTTGTTACGGCGAGCTTGCCAAAGAGTGAGGGGAGCAGAAGGGAAAACGGTCAGTACACCAGAAACTTTACCTTGCAGAAGCATTCTGGGTGATTTTCCTTCATAGCCAACATCAAGAATGTCCCTCCCATATTCCACAGCAAGGGTGGCAGTCCCTTCTCTCCTAATCCAGAGGCTGCTGTCGAGAACCTATCCAGCAGGGCGTCTAATGTCAGCAGGCGCACTTCAGGGAAAGAAGACTCCAACAGCTGAGAGAAGAAGATGGGAATGTTCCCTGTCTGCTCTCCAGCTTGGGCTGTGGCGATGGCTAGTTTGGTGAGGCTCTGGAGGTACTGGGGCAGGCCTGGCACCGTGAAGGTGTAGGGGAATCCCGTTATCAGCTCTGATCCCGAGATGATCCTTCTGACGTCCTCCCAGAAGCCAAGATGCTCCACAGCTAAAAAAGCAAAAAAGTGAAGGGAAAGAGGTAATCACTTTATTCAAAGTTCCACAAAAGTTCAGTGGAGAATGCAAGGCGCTGGGTACACAGGGTGGGACTACCAGATGCCTTTCTTGAATAGATTTCACACGAATGATGTGATAAGTGACTAGCCCACTTAGGTTCAGAAGTCTGAAGGCATGAACCAGAAGTCTGAACCTAAGTGGGTTAGTCACTTATTACATTTGCCCAGAAGCAATTTCTGTTTAGGTAATTCATAGTGTTTCCCCTAGAGGGACAAAAGGCATTGCTATCAGAAAATGTGCTCCTGGCACCCCTCCCCAACACTTAATAGGTATGAACTCAGGGACCTCCCGACTTACTAAGCCTCAGAGTTGAGCAGGACATCTAGTCCAAACTTCCTTCAGGGGCTCAGATCCCTCTATAGCACCTTTCCTCAGAAGCTCCTAATCCACCCCTACAGTGACTCGGAGCTCACAAGACAGACCGCCTAGTCCATTGTTAGGAGATCTAAGTATCACCAAGTTCTCTTGAGACTTTCTACTCACTGGCCTAATTCTGCATTTTGAGGTTCTCAGTGAACCCTTCAGGCATGATAGCCCCCATCTTCTCCAGATGAAACACCCCTACTTCCTTCAACTACTCCCCATATGGTGGGGTTCATCTTCTCTTAATAGTCTAGCTGCCCTCCTTTGGACATGCTTCACCCCTCTTAAGGTCTGGCGTCATAGAATGGAACATGACTCTCCCGTGTGGTACGACCACAGGACGATGACTTTCCCTGTTCTGACACTAGGTTACTGGAGTTGCATCACACTGTTGACTCATGGAGCTTAAAGTCAACTGAAACCACAGCCTTTCTTTTTTTACATGGTCTACTGAGCGTGGTGAGTCATCTTTCTCCCACCTTGTACTCAGTCCTTAATCGGGACTTGTTTTCTTTGTTTGTTTGTTTTAAACCCAAGTAGAACCACCGTTAAATTTTATCTCCCTGTTAAGTTTTATGGTCTCCCTTTTAGATTGCCAAGATCTTTTTGTATTCTCACTTCTGATCAAAAAAACACTTATTGCCTGCTTACTATGTGCTGGGTGCTAAATAAAATAAGAACACCTTCAGGAGTTTCTAGTCTAGTTTGAGAGTGAGAAATGAATGACCAGGTAATTCCAATACAGTGGTGTAAATGATAATCTGAGTTTTCAAGGGAAAGGGAGGGGAGAATGTATTGGAGCCACCGAAGGCAGAGCAAAGGTCCAAAGGCATGAATCAGAATGGACCATGTGGGGAACGACAGGCAGTCTGATATCACTACAGCATGGAGTTCAAGATGGGGAACAGCAAGAGACAAGGCTAGAGAAGTATTGTGGACAAGACATTCAGAACCTCCTAGGCCATGCAAAGGAGCCTGGACATTCTTCTGGAGGCAAGGGAATGCCACTGGGGGGTTATTTCAAGCAACAAGGTCAGGCAGTAGTCTAGGAGAGAAATGATGAGGGAAGGAAGGGATAGGGAGGAGAAGATGGATTTGAGAAGTCAGTGAGGGAGTAAAATGGGCACTACTGGGTGACTAACTGGGGGAAGATTCTTCGGTACCTCCCAGAACCCCGATGCTCCATACAACACATTCATCATCCAACAGTTGTGTAAACCTCAATGTGATAAGCATGCCATAAATGCCTGCAATCAGATACTTACTGAAGCTGTGGACTGGGCCAGTGTGGAGGGCAGAGGGCATCGGTGAGTGTTAGAAGCGGCTCCCTGTCCCGTCCCCCGCCTACTCCAAACTCTCACCAATTCATTACTAGTTATAAATCCTCCTAACCTGACCATCCTGTGCACGGAATTTCATCTACAAGAACATCGGGATAGACTTCATCAGAGGCCTGGCTGAAATTTAGGTATCTCTTAACTTGGTGAACACTACTGACTTCTAGAAAACTATCATAAACATAATAGAAGTGTAAAAGATTATGGTAATAAAAAAACACTTACTTGAAATTGCAAAATCTCAGAGGCTTGCAATAATTCAGCAATTAAAAACATAGAGTGTTCACGTTACACATCAAATTGTTAAAAAAGAAGTTTGCCCCAAGAGGCAAGGTGGGGGCTCAAGCTCCAACATGACTGGGCCCCCTGGAGGACACCATCCACCATCTGCCAACTGTGGTTGCAGACACACTTCTGCTCTTAACTCAGAGTCTGCGGAAGTCCAAGTTCAAGTAGGAGGGCAGCCATCTTTATAAAGCGGCAAGGAAGCCCCAGGTAGTTGGGATCCTCAACCTCTGTGTCACCATCTCTATTTTCAATGCCTAAAAACCTATCCCAGTACAATTTAGTAATGACACCACCACACCATGTGGTCTCCAGGTACCACTTCCCTACCCTTCCCACCTACTGCTGCCTCAGGACAACACTGTCTTAAAATTTTCATTTGTTTGGCAAGGAGTCAGAAACATGGCTCAGATTCTGCTCTTTAGAACGTAATTAAAAACAGGAAGAACTGTCTAGGCCATTCTGGATAATTTTCAGAGGAACCTGTTATCTGAACGAGAGATATTCCTGGCAGAGTGCATTGTTCATTGGACTCAAGAGCCAGGCACGCAGACCCATTTTCTTCCTCTAGGGCCTTGAGGAAGGATGAAATCATCAAGAACCTAGGGCCTGAAGGCACTGGCCCAAAGACAGGGAAGATGGGGGACAGGCTTAGGAAGGGCTCCTTTGGGACTTCTTAGCCTACACTGCCTGTGGAGTTCAGTGCAATGTCATAAGCATTCACTGAGCATATATTAGGTACTTTGGGAGAAGGAGATTCAGAGTTGGGAAAGAAAAATTACTTGCTATCAAAAAGCTTTACAACTAAGCTTTTTGGGAGGATAAAGACAGCTACAAAAAGTACAAAATGCTTAGTGCCCTAAAATTGTCAGTGAGAAAAGCTAGATTTATGTGCCATACACTACAGAATGTTATATACCCATTGTTCAATGCTAGGAATAATTACTTTTAGAATTGACACTTGAGTACTATTCTAAGCACCTCAACAAGTATTAACTCATTTGAAGAAGTAGGTGCTAGTATTATTTCCGTTTTACAGATGAGGAAACAGAGAGGTTAAGTTACTTGCCCAAGGTTGCCTGGGACGGGAGGTAAAGAGAATACACGAGCCATAAGAAAGACCAAAATAAATGTGATGGGCACTTATTTTCTATGGGAAAAGACAAAATAAAAGCTTTCAGGAGGGAATAAAATTTAAGATGGGCCCTGCAGGCTGCCCAGTGGTGCCTGACTGGGGGAGGAAAGGGCAAATGCTCTAGGGGAAATTAAGAGACAAAGAGTGGGGTGCCTGGGTGGCTCAGGTGGTTAAGCGCCTGCCTTCAGCTCAGGTCATGATCTCAGGGTCCTGGGATCGAGCCCCGCTTCTGTCTCTCTCCCCTGCTCGAGCTCTCCCTCGCTCAAATAAATAAATAAGTAAAATCTTAAAAAAAAAAAAAAAAAGAGAGAGCAAGACAAAGACTGACCTGTGACTAGGTTTGCTGAATTAATGTGTCAGCAGGGGAGCTGTGAGGTCAGGGCTACAAGCTAGGAAATAACCGAATGACATTCATTTAGACACTTTCTCCTAGCTGCTTAGGAATCAAACAAACAAGCAAACAAAAAACAAAAACAAAAACTTTGTTGTGCACTCAGACCCAAAGAGATGACCTAAAGCAGAGTTTCTTCAACTGGAGAACTGGAGTGAGCCTCAGAATCACCTGGAGGGCTTGCTAACCCATAGACCGCTGCCCGGGCCTCACCCTCCAAGTGTCTGATTCAGGAGGTCTGTGGAGGAGGCTGAGTTTGCATTTCTAATAGGCTCCCAGGTGATGCTGCTGCTGCTGCTGGGCCAGGTGCTTGAAAACCACTGCCCTCAAGTGATGCTTCGTAACCAGAGCTTATTAAAACCACACGTACCTGAATCCCACGCTTGCATGCTCGGAGTCCGTTGGCTTGAGGTGGGCACAGACACCTGGAGTCTTAAGAAGCCAACGGCTAATTCTGCTCTGTACCCCAGCTGAGAACCATGCTCCTAAGACTCGACCATGTTCACAGGGGCCTGTTGGGCTTCTGGGTGGGGAGGTAGGGAGTTGCAGTCCCAAGCAGAGCACAGCTGATTCCAGCCCAGTGGTTTGCTAGAGTGAAGGACTAGAAAATTCCCCTACACCCCTTTTCTCTTACAAATAAAAACATCAAAGGAGGGAAAACCACCAAGAATTCAGAAGAATGACTAAGCACTAGAATAAAGGCCCCTGGCAGGCAGGCAGGCCTCAACGCCAGCTCACTAGGTGCAGGCTCTGTTCTCGGTCTAGGATTTTGCAGTGAAACAGACCAGGCTCTGTTCTCATGGCGTTCCCATGTAGGTGGGGACCTCAGACCACCCCCTGTGCCTACAGCGAGGAGTTCTTGAGCTGGAACCGGAGGCTGGAGTTAGAGCTAACAATACTGTCACATAAGCAGCTGCAGTGACTAGAGCTCTAGAAGAACCACCATGGCAGGGGACACTTGACTGCGTGTGTGGGGCGAGCGTGGTTATAAAGGACCGGGTGATTCTGGGGTGACTCTCCCAGGCTTGGCTGCCACTGCTTTACCAGCTCTGCACCCCACAGCTGGTAGACAGAGTTCACCAAGTGGTTTCACAGCCAGGACTTCTTCCTGGCCAAGCACCGTTTCGTGTCCTGCCCTACCAAATGCATTTTCCAAAGTCTAGATCAACATGGGGTGTTTCTTTCCATTTCCCTCAGTAACTGTTGTCCACAGCCCGCAAAAAACTGAGATCAGTTCTTCGATGGGATTCCCCAGTCTGAGGTTTAGCCCCTCTCTTCTTTGGAAGATAACATTTCTATTTGCAATTTCCATTTTGATTGCTTTGGGTTTCTTCTTTCCAATCTTTCTTAGAAAGCCAAGGGTTCCAATGAAAAGAATCAAGTCCCTCCTTTAACGGCCCCATCTTATTTTTCAGAAATTAGACGATTTTTGCAAACTTATTGATTGGAGTTTCTTCCAGTCGTCCTTGTATGGCAAGTCTTTGGACTTTCTCATCAGTGTGGTCATTTTAGTCACCCAAGTATGTATGACTGATTTTAAATATTAAATTTGATTTCATTTTTGAAATTAACTTTTTGTTTCTTTAGAGCAAGCATGTTTCTAGCCTTCAAAGGAACAGCTTAATGGCTGGATTCACTCGGAAGGACAATACCTCCTGCTGTGTTAAGTCCTCATTCAATGGAGAAATAATTCCCAAGTCTGGAATCCAAGGACCAAGAAAATGTCAAAAGCATTGTGACAATTCTCTCTCTCTCATGAATAAACAAATAAAAAAGAAAGAAAAGGGCGCCTGGGTGGCTCAGTCGTTAAGCCTCTGCCTTCGGCTCAGGTCATGATCCTGGGGTCCTGGGATCGAGTCCCGCGTCGGGCTCCCTGCTCCGTGGGGAGTCTGCTTCTCCTTCTGCCTCTGCCATTCTCCCTCTCTCTCTGTCTCTCACGAATAAATAAATAAAATCTTTTTTAAAAAAAAAAGCATTGTGACAGACTGGTACACGTTGCCAACTTTTTATCTTGTCAAGGAAGGATGTTAAAAACCCACCATCAGTTACCATTTTCATGCAAGAAAAGCTATCTTAACACCAAAAAAGGTAGTAAATCCATAGTGTCATCCTAAAAGGGTAGTTCTTTAAAGACATCCAGCGTTAAGAAAAATCTGCCATAGTGTCCTTTGGTTATAGTCTGATTGTGAAAGCGTTGCCAGGGACCGGCAGAAGGGAACTGCAGTTTTGGGGAAGCTGGTAACAGTTTCCTGAGTGTGATCTGTTTGGACAGCATGACTACCCTGAACAGAGGTCTCCTACGGAGGAAGCGCAGGGACTCCATCGAGTCCCTCGGGGCAGCGAGCAGAGTGCCTCTGGTAATCTCAGATGTGTTATTTTAGCAGTTCTTGGTTCTTTGGCAAGTTGCAGATTTCAGTGTTGTGTCTGCAACCTGAAGGGTGATTGCTAAAGTAACTGAATTTCAAAGCTGCCAATCCCTAACCAACCAAGGTAGGGTGTGAACATCAAGCCGGCTGCTGAAAAAGGATTTAAAAGCAGCACGTATTTTGAGCAGGGACAGCGTCCTATGTCACAATCCTGTTTTATTATTTAGGGAAGTCTGTCTTCTCCCCAGAGGAGGAACATAGCCCCGAAGGGCAGGCCTGTGGGTCATTGATCTTTGATTTTCTGAGCTACTCATATAGATTGGTTAAAACTTCTTAAAAAAAAAAAAATCAACATAATCTTAAAAGATGCATGTTAATCTAACTGCCTTAATAAGGGCATTCTGGGAAAAAACGTGGGATGATATCATTGCCACATAATTATGGATACAGTGGTGTTTCACCACAAGAGCATTTAATTTAGGTGAATTTACCTCGAAGTACTCAGCAGAGAGAGAGAGAGATCGGAAAATACCAATTATAAGAGGTTAGTTTCACCTGGCACCCTCGTCCCTGAGTGTATTTCCAGAAGGGCAGTTGTGCTGCTACCTCAGACCAGAGGTGCTCAGACTTCAGTGCGGAACTCCATTTAAAAAACCACCCGAGGGCGCCTGGGTGGCTCAGTCGGTTGGGTGACTGCCTTCGGCTCAGGTCATGATCCTGGAGTCCCGGGATCGAGTCCCGCATCGGGCTCCCTGCTCGGCAGGGAGTCTGCTTCTCCCTCTGACCTTCCCCCTCTCATG
>NC_138378.1:54047496-54091743 GCF_054177405.1 Leptonychotes weddellii
AAAACCACCCGAGCTCCTCTGAGCTCGTCTGTGCTCCTCGTGGTGTAAACACCGTGCCGCGTGGAATGTGTGTGACTTCTAGTGTTTGGCGGTGTTTGTTCCTGTACACCACGGCCCCTAATCATTAAGTCACCCCCTTCGTCTAGTGTTCAGCCAAAAGCTCCTGGCCTTTACCATTAAGTCATGAATCTAGATAGCCTGATTCTGTGCTGAACTGGCCAAAGTAATATGGGCAAGAGAGAGTAAGTGTGTGGGCCCAAAGACAGCATTTCCTTTACTCCGCCGTGATGGCTACAGGGGAAGCCAAAGCCCCAGTCATCACCATGAAGTTGTTCTACTTCTAAGTAGCAATGGGCACCCATGAGGAGGGAAGGATCCTTCCCAGGACTGAAAAGGCCAGCCAAACAGAAAAAAATAGTTTCCCTGCTATGGAATAAGTCACTTAACTGGGATACTACTGTGTAAATGGCAATGAGATCACTCATGCTCACTTGCCATGAGAATCAGCCTGAGTTTCTCCATTCTGCCCGACCTTGCACATGCTCCCTCTGCCTCAACTGAATGAGTGAATGAATGAATGAATGAATGGCTGCATTTTTCTTTCACATATTGAAAAGGCTCTGAACTGTCTGACACCAGTAGGTCAAGAAAAGTTCCGGAACCTCTACCCTCCTTAAAGAAGTAGGGGGTGAGAAAATATAAAGCAGATTTCACCTTTAATGCAGAGCAAGGTGGCCAGTTTTTTCTATTTCAAAGAAGTGTAGCTCTGGTCCAAGAGATCTGTAATCAGATCCAACAAAAGTTCTTACCTCAAACAGTTGATAAACTGGTTCTAAAAATAATCACGGATGATAATTTGTTCGCTCTGTGAATGTTAATGTCCTGTTATGCAATTTGTCATTAAAAAAAATATATTTGGGAAGCAAAGGAAACCATAGGAACTTCAACAATAACAACAACAACAAGTCAACTGATTTAATAAATGTTGGCTTCTCCTTATCGAAGGGAAATTCCATTCTTCTATTTAATCCTCGGTCCCTCCCAATACACTGTAATCCTGACCCTAGGGGCCCCTCCAACAACAAACATGTAGGATGACCGGGCGGAAGGATCTGGAGACTGTCTCGAGAAGCACGCTGAACTGGTGCTTGCTGCTTATTTCCTGCCTCGTTTCCAGGGTTCTGAACCCCTTTGTGCCCTGCTGACACAGGTGTGGACCCGACACACATCCCTTTGAAAATATTCCCTCCTTCCCTTGCCCCCAGCATATTCTCAAAGGCATGTGTTTTTCAAGGACAGAATTCCTTATCCGCTGCTGGGGAAGGACGATGAGCTTCTGAAGAAGACCATCTGAAAACTATCTTGTCACCCCGAGAAATAACATAATCCCTGGGCTTGGGAGCCTGCTCTGGTTGGGAGCTCCGAAAGGATTTGGGCCGGCTGAACATGAGCTCATCAGGCGCCGGGTGGGACCAACTTTTACTTCTGGACTCCACCCACCATCCCATCCCCGCTTCTGCCCAACACAGGGGGGATGTCAGGAAATGCTTGTGGATAAACACATGAAAACCCAAAGGCACAAACAGAAAATTACTTCTAAGCAAACACTGTTGCTGGTTCTTTGTCAGGGAGAGGCTACTTGGGACAAGACTGGGAAATCAGGAATTTCCCTAGCACCACACCGTAGACATCCCTGTTTAGATTTGCCTTCCACCCCCCCCCACCCCCAAAAAGCCCTAAGGCGATGAGATACAGAGTGAAACCAACTTGAGAGGAGGTAGCTGGCTGGGAGGGTTCCTTTAAATAACTGGTGCTTAGCTCTGTCACGTCTCCTGTGATAAGGGAGAAGCGAGGAGCACCCACCTCTGTCCCCTGCCTGCACTACAGGTTACAGTTCTGGGAGAAACTGACTGTAAGGCTGCAGAAGTTTCTGGCACTGCTGGACTGCACACTTGACACCTGTAGGAATGATGTTGTGAGGTGCAGTTTGCAGCTGGCCAACCCCACAGAGTCTGGGGAATGCTATTTCTTGTGAAATCCAGCCCCAACGTGGAGGGAGGAGTTAAGTACCTTCTGCCGGGTGAGTACTGCTCGGGAGCCTGGAAGTAAGTGTACCTGTCTGTGGGACCAGCAGGTGCTCTGTCTCCTGCTCTGGATGAGATGACCCCTCACTTCTTTGTTTTTGCTACAGCTGCTTTTCTTCCAGCGGTGGATTTTTCCTATCTTGGGATGTGACTTTCAAATTTCATTTTTTTTTTTAAGATTTTATTGGTTTATTTGAGAGAAAAAGTCCAACACTTTAAAGGAATAAATAAATCCAATGCTCAACAACATGTCTGGCACCTAATAATAAGCATGCAAAAAAGGGGGGGAAATACGACCCTTTAATAAAAAGACCCCCAAATTACAATAATAATGGAAGTAGAGACAAGGCTGTGATAACGGCTACGATAAGCATGCTGGCATTTGGTCAAGAATCCAAAGGAAAATGGAACATGATGAAGAGAAATATGAAAGATACTAAAGGGACACAAACTTTACAGAGATGAACAAGATAACACCTGAAATAAAAAAAACACTAGATGGGATTAGCAGATTGGACACTGCAAAAGATTAGTGAATTCAGAGACATAAATTAGAAGCTATCAAAAACAAAACACAGAAAAAAACCCCCAGAACATCAGTGATGTGTGGGACAACTTCCAGTGACCTAATATACATATAGTGGAATTCCCAGAAAGAGAGGAAAAAGGGAAAGGCTGGAAAAAGTATTTGAGGGGCGCCTGGGTGGCTCAGTTTGTTGGGTGGCTGCCTTCGGCTTGGGTCATGATCCCAGGGTCCTGGGATCGAGCCCTGCATGGCCCTGCATTGGGCTCCCTGCTCCGCGGGAAGCGGCTTCTCCCTCTCCCACTCCCCCTGCTTGTGTTCCCTCTCTCGCTGTCTCTCTCTCTCTCTCTCTCTCTGTCAATTAAATAAATAAATAAAATCTTAAAAAAAAAAGTATTTGAAGAAATACTGGGGCTAGAATAATTGGTTATTTGTATGCAAAAAATTAAAAAGAGAACTTCAACCTTAGGAGATTACATGAAAATTAGCTTGATGTCAATCAAAGATATAAACGTAAAACCTTAAATATAAAATTGTAGAAGAAAACATGAGTGAACATCTTTGTGACCCTGGGATAGGCAAAGGCTTCTTTACTAGGGCACAAAAAGCATAAAACAAAGAAATTGGACTTCATCAAAATTAAAAATGTTTGCTCTTCAAAAGACATTGTTAAGAAAATGAAAAGATAAACAATAGGTAGAAAATATCTGCAAAGTATTTCTTTGTATAAAGGACTTATATCCAGAATAAAGAACTTTCAATAGTAAGACTCAACAATAAAATAAACAACTCTATTTTTTTTTAAAGATTTTATTTATTTATTTGAGAGAGACAGAGAGAGCACGCGAGCGGCAGGGAGGGGCTGAGGGAGAGAGAGAGGGAGAAGCAGGCTTCCAGCTGAGCAGGGAGCCTGATATGGGGCTCGATCCCAGGACCCTGTGATCATGACGTGAGCCAAAGGCAGATGCTTAACTGACTAAGCCACCCAGGTGCCCCAACAACTCAATTTAGAAAAGAAATGTGACAGAGATTTGAATAGACACTTTACCAAAAATATATCAGATGTTCAAAATAACTCGTCATTGGGAAATGCAAACTAAAATTACAATGAGATACCCTACACTCACTCAAATAGCTACTAGAGGGACAATAACAAGTCTCGGTGAGGATAATAGAACAACTAGACCTCTCATACAGAGCTGGTGGGGATGCAAAGTGGTAAGCCCCTTTGGAAAATAAGTTTGGCAGTTTCTTGTAATCCTTATCATATGACCCAGTGGTCACTTTCCTAAGTTTTACTTAAGGGAAATAAAAACATGACCACATGAATGCTCAGAGCCATATTATTCACAATCTCCAAGAAGTAGAAATGCCCAAATGTATTTCAACTGATGAGTTAATATAAACAAACCATGCATATAATGGAACACTACTCAGCAATAAAAATTAATGGGTCACATCATATTAATAAAGGTAAAAAAAATCACATGATCATCTCAATAGATATAGAAAAAGAATATGACAAAATCCAACACCCTTTCACAGTAAAAACACTCAACAAACTAGAAATAAGGGAACTTCTTCGACCTGATAAAGTGTATCTATGAAAAACCCACAGCTGACAACATGCTCGATGGTGAAGGATGGAAAACTCTCTCCCCCCAAGATCAAGAAAAAGACAAGAATGTCTGCTCTTGCCATTTTTATTTAACATTCTACAGGAGGTTCTAGCTAGAGTAATTAGACAATTAGAAAAATAAATAAAAGGCAGCCAGACTGGAAAGGAAGAAGTACAAACTATGTTGCACATAACATGATCTCGTTTATAGAAAATCCCAAGGAATCCACAAAAAACCCCTAATAAATGACTTCAGTAAGGTTGTAGGATATAAGATTAATATACAAATATCAATTGTACTTCTATACAGTAGCAACAAACCATCCAAAATTGAAATTAAGAAAATAATTTCATTTACAACAGCATCAGAAAGAATAAAATAGGAATAAATTATTTAACAAAAGATGTTCATGATGTGTACACTGAAAACTACAAAACATCACTGAAAGAAGATCTAAATAAATGGAAGGACATCCTGTGTTCTGATCTGAATTCCTGAAGACATAATATTGTTATAATGACAATACTCCTCAAATTGACCTACAGATTTAACACTATACCTATCAAGATCCTAGCTGGTTTTTCTTTCCTTTTTGCAGAAGTTGACAAACTGTTCCTAAGATTTGTATGACAATGTAAGCGACCCAGCCAAAACAATCTCGAAACAGAACAAAGTTGGAGGGTTTACACCCTAATTTCAAAAGTTACTAGAAAGCAGTGAGAGTCAAGACAGTATGGTTCTGGCATAAGGACAGACATATAGGTCAATGGAATAGAATTGAGAGTCCAGAAATAAATCCATATATTTATGGTCAATTGACATTTGACCAGGGTACTAAGACAATTCAATGAGGAAAGGATAGTAAGTCTTTTCAACAAATAGTGCTGGGATAAATGCATAGCCACATGCAAAAGGATGAGGTTGGTTCTGTACCTCACACCAATTACAAAAATTCACTCAAAATGGATCAGAAACTGGGGCACCTGGGTGGCAGAGTCAGTTGAGTGTCCAACACTTGATTTTGGCCCAGGTCGTGAGAGTAAGCCCCACATCAGGCTCTGTGCTCAACACGGAATCTGCTTGAAACTCTCTCTCTCTCTCTCCCTCTGGCCCTCCCCACCGCTCACTCACTCACTCTGTCTCTAAAATAAATAAATCTGAGAAAAAATGGATCAGAAACCTAAATGTGAAGAGGTAAAACTATAAAAGTCTTTAAAAGAAAACATGCGTACAAATCTTCATGACCTTGGATTAGGCAATGGTTTCTTAGATTTGATGTCAAAAGCATAAGCAACAAAAGAAAAATAGATAAACTGGATGTCATCAAACCTAAAAACTTCTGTACATCAAAGGACATTATCAAGAAGGTGAAAAGACAACCCACAGAATGGGAGAAAATAGTTGTATATCATATATATCTGATAAGGGATTAATATCCAGAATATATAAAGAACTCTTATAACTCAAGAATAAAAAGACAAATAACCCAATTTAAAAATGGGCAAAGGATCTGAACAGACAATTCCCTAAAGATGATATACAAAGGGCCAGTTAGCAGTAGAACAGATGTTTGACATCACTAGCCATAAGGGAAATGCAAATCAAAAAGCACAATGCAACATTGCTTCATGCCTACCAAGATGGCAATAATAAAAAAAGACGGACAATAACAAGTGCTGTCAAGGATGTGGAGAAACTGGAGCCCTCATACACTGCTGGCAGGAATGTAAAATGATGTAGTCTCTTTGGAAACAGTTTGCCAATTCCTCAAAAAGTTCAACTTAGGGTTGGCATATGCCCAACAATTCTACTTCTAGGTCAATACCCAAGGGAACTCAAAACATACATCCCCACAAACACTTGTCCATGAATCCTTATAATAGTATTATTCATAACAGCCAAAAAGTAGAAACAACCCAAATGACCATCAACTGATGAATAAGCAAAATGTGGTATACTGATCCAGTGGAATACTATTCTGCCATAAAAAGGAATAGTGTTGATTCATGATACAACATGGATGAACCTTGAAAACACTGTTAAGTGAAAGAAGCCAGACACAAAAGGCCACATGTTGTATGATTCCATTTATTTGAGATATCTAAAATAAGCTTTCAAAAACAGCTTGCTTAACTAATTTACTTGACATAGGTAACTAGTTTCAGGTTATCTGTGATGAGGGCTGCTGGAGTGGGGCAAGACAAGAACACAGAGGAAAAACCGAAATCACAGCTGTTCTGAGGTTGCTCATATGAACAGTACTGTACTCCTGGGGTGGAAATGTAGGTAAGACAGTTTCATGACATGGTTCCATGACAGATCCAGACGCTCAGCCCAACTTACACTACTAGAGGTTCTTAATTTTGGTCACAGAAATAGGCAGCGGACCAGGAGCCAAGGAAGCTTGACTATTTCACCAACCAGTTGTGTGACTTTGGGCAAGTCACTTAATTGCTATCGTTTCCATTCTACCTACTGATTAAATGGTCTCTAAACTCTAAAATTCTAAGAACTGTGGGCCTATGTCCTCAGCACCAGGCTTGGAATTAATGAGAGGTAACCACCACATGAACCTAGCGATCTAATAACACATCCTGTATTATTCTGACTTCCGAAAGGCAGCTAGAATCATCTGCTTATTTTAGGAGCTCACTGTTCCCTGGGAAAGATACTTTTGGCAAAAGCCAACTGTTCAGATGACAGTCTCAGTGTTTTGGAGAAAAGCAACTAATTTATTGACAACAAAGCTTGTTTTTTTTCCTTGAAATTTCATAGCTGCAGGCCCAGAAATAAAAAGTCCCCAGAAGACTCTAAAAATATGTTCTTGATTCCCTTTTATCTCCCACCCAGAGCTGAGAGAATAGCACCAACTGTGTCATATTAAACACATCTGCATCCAACACCGATAAAATACATGACCAAGGGAACAGATAAGAATTGTTTTCAATTTGTTCAGATGGGATTGGTTAAATTTAACCTAATTAGACCAAATAATCAAAGCAGGTGTTTGTAAGTTGCCAGTGTTCTCATTCTCTGTAATTGTTTGGCTATATTTCCCAGGAACTTAGGTAAAGGAAGTTAGTATGTCATAAAAATCGCTGACCTTATATTAATTCATATCACACATATATTATTCATGTTCAAGGCCGTACAAATGCAAGGCATTGTTGGATACTTGTCACAGGTTTTACCGTTTAAACCACCATCATCATCCATCTGAGCTGGACTTTGGGAGCGCTTACATTACCTAACTTCCATTATATAAATACAAGTGGTAATAAATGAGAGCCTGTCTTCTAATCTTAAACTGATCTACAGAGCGCACTGACTTGGCATTCAGACTATAGGGATTCTGATTTCACACTCTCAAGCTGGTCACTTTTAAGGCATTGAGAAGAAAAATAATAACAATAATAAAAGTTACATTCCAGTAAAACAAAATGTTTATTGCACTTGGCAGAATGATGAGATCTGAACTATAAATCCCAACTAACAAAGAAACCACAAAATGCAGCCGCCAGCAGCCTGGTACTGGGAAGTGTTTCATGCAGTGGCCGTGGGTCCACTTGCAAAGAGAGAAACGGCAGGTGGCTGCCTGGGAGCGGTCAAGCTCTCTCTTTCTAGTAACTGCTTCTGTCCCAGGCACACCCTCATGGTATTTCACATACTGCCGGCATGGGAGACAGAAATGCGGGCAAGAAAGTGCCCATGTGAGCATGTGATCCAGAAGCTCCTATGAAGGGGATCCCTCTCTGAGGCCTGGGGGTTCTACAGGAGAGGAAGAGGATTGGGAAGTTGGAACAACCAAGAGGGTTCTAGGGCACCCTCCCCGAGGTAATGGTGTTCCTGATTCTGGCCCTGATTGTGCTGTGGAGCCATGGCATGGGGTAAGTGCCCCGAGAGGTCAGGCTCTGCCCTCCTGCTACGCACGTTGACACTTGGCCAGTTGTCTCTTAGCCTTGGGTTTCCTCATGTCTGACATGAGGAACCACTAGTACCTCCCTCACTGATGCATGCAAGATGCTTGGCACAATGCTTGGCCCAGAGTTAGGTGCTCAGTAATTGTTGGTCATAGTTATTATGATCCCCACAAGGAAGAAGGTATTGAAAATGTTCCCTGAGGATGAGAGTATGCTGGGCATCCTATACACATTTCAGGGGCAGGGAAACAGCCTTTCGAGATCACTTATATGCGGCCGAGTGGTATGGAGAGTGTCCAAGCTGAGAGGACAAATGGGAGGTGGGTTTCCAATGACAGTGAAAGCTCTCAGTCTCTGCATCCCTGCCCAGGCCTGCAAGGCAGCCCCGGAGTGCTTGTGCAATCAGGCTTCATCTTCCTCATCCCCCGACTCCACCCGGAGACTATAATTTTCTTTCTAGCAGGAAACTGATGTATACGAATGATGACAGCTGGATTCAGAAGAGGAAAAAGAATACAAGGGACAGAGAGTCCTGTGGGTTTAAATCACTTTGGAACTCAAAACAAAACCCCCAGATCTGGAATTTTTAAAACCTAGTTAATGGCTGAGGAAACCTCAAAGGGTGGGGAAGCACTAAGATAAAAGTCTGAATCACACAAAACACATCATTATCTTAAGCTTTTCTAATCGTCTTCCCTGCCTTTCCCCTTCACTGTTTTTCTCCTTGTTTATGCCCCCAGCCCCTCAACCTGGTTCTGAGACAGTTTAGAGGTGGAAATAGCCTTCCAAGGTCACATACAGAACAGTGAGAGGAGAGGGACAGATCCTCCTCCAACCAAAAATGTGTCCTGAGATGGATACTACTTCATTTCTTTTGGAATAATTAATCGCCTTCAAGAGTCATAGTTAGGTACATTTACTGTTGAAATACAAATACGTACTCTCATATGAATAAAGCAGAATTATGGTGTTTAAGATCTGTACAATGGAAATAAGAGGAGGAATTCCCCCATGATGGCACCATTCGAAGACAGCTATTTTTAGCACTCTGCGGCCTTTACCTTCAGTCTGGTTCTCTGTTCCCCACTCCCACCTCCCAGACCCCCAGTGCTGATGATCACAATGTCTGTACAAATCCCCCTGACAATCCATGAGTGGATTTTCAGTTACATTCTTTTTTGGCAACAATAGGAACTTAGTTCATAAGGTTCTAAGCATTCTAGGAGGATGAGGGCATGAAATGTCACCTTGTCTTAAAAACCACCTGGTGTGACTCTCTGTCTTATATCCTTCAATAACCTCCTTTGTCTACAAAGTCAACTACAAGCTCCTCAGATTGGCCTATGAGGTTCTTCATGATTGAGTTCCTGCCTCTTCCTGCCTCCAGTCCACAGGACTGGAAGTCTGGTGACTTCCAGTCACACCTGCCTGGTCTTGAACCCAACACTCTGGTCACTGCCCTTGCGCTTTGAAGGCTGTGCTGACTTGTGCCTCTGTGGCTCTGGCCATGCTCCGCCCTCTATCTATAATGCCCACCTTCACCTTGCCCATGTGGTGAATCTCTACTCACCCTCAAAACTCTGCTCAACCACCTTCTTCTCTATGAAGGCTTCCTGTCTTCCCAAGTAGAAATGACCTTCCAGTCTTTGGTGCCTCCAATGTATCCCATAAACATTTCCTTTACAGCACCTGTAATCTCTTACTGCCCCTACTTGTAAGCCCAAAACCCATGTATGTGTGTCTCTAGCTATAGGTGCTCAACGTGTCTGATGTTAGCATGTCACTTCTGATGAATGAAAAAATACATGAACAACAAAAATGATCCTTTTTTGGACTCAAAGGGGCAGGAGCAGCCTTAATCAAGTGGATTTCCTGACATTCTACGACGGCTATGCCATCTTTCAGTATTTTCCCAGGAAAGCAGACATTTCTTCTTTCCTGAAGATGTTTAAAGTAAGAGGAGAGCTGTGAATGTAAGGGACTGCAGGGGACTAGACAGATGCATGGTTTCTAGCTAATGATAATGAGGATCATAATAATAACAGTAGCTAATATTTTTTTTTTAAAGATTTATTTATTTATTTGAGAGAGTGAGAATGAGAGAGAGAGTACATGAGAGGGGGGAGGGTTAGAGGGAGAAGCAGGCTCCTCCCCGAGCAGGGAGCCCAATGCGGGACTCGATCCAGGGACTCCAGGATCATGACCTGAGCCGAAGGCAGTCGCTCAACCAACTGAGCCACCCAGGCGCCCCAAAAGTAGCTAATATTTATCGAGCACTTATTCTGTGTGATGCAAAGCACATTCCTTACATAGGAATTTACATAAATTCGTCAACTTCCACTATAAGATGTAGATCCTGTCATCATCCCCAATTACAATTGAGAAAAATTGTCTCCGAGAGGTTCAATGACTTGCCTAAGGTCACAAAGCTAAACGGCAGATCTGGGATTCAAACCCAGGGCTACGGCTTTAGAGCCTAAACGATATACTCCCTACTCAGAGCTTTGTGAGCTAATAATGGAGGTAGATATGTACACATTTACAGACATGAAATGAACATGACAACACATGATATAAACATAACATTTGAATTCAGAAAATGAATTTACAACTGATTGATGCATGAATTTAAATAAGACTTTGTATCTTGATGACAACTGTTACCATTCTAAAAACTGAGGAAAACTGTGCATTTCAATCAGTTAATAACCAACTCATTTAACAAGGGCCTGCTATGTGCTTAGCTGAGGGATGAAGAATCTAAGGCATGATCCATTCTTTCAAGGTACTTGCAGGGTAACACTATAATGTCATGACATTATTTCGAAATCATATTGAAGTCTACATATCTAAGTAAGTGATCGCCTTGTTTGGTAACATATTTAGCTATTGCTCAAGCTGCCTTTGGAAATAATTTATGAAACACATAAGAATAGATTTCATTTCTTTAAGTTCACAGTTTATTTTTTTCTTAAACAGTGCCGTCCATCTTAATTGCCATCGTATTTGACATTTGGTTAGTTCTAAAAATCTAGTTCCATCCTCAAAGGAGGAAAATTTATTACCATTGTTTGTGTGGATGTATATTAAATGATTATATAACATTCATGCAGATAGACACACATATACACACACATCTGTGGCTTATGTGGGCAAACCCCAAAGGACTGGATAAAATCCTTACTTGTCTGATAGGGAGATAACATGAGCCACATATTTAATTTTTTATTTTCCAGCAGCCACATTTTTTGAAGTAAAAAGAAATAGGTGAAATTAATTTTAATAATATATTTAATCTAATATATCAAAAATAGTATCATTCCAACATGCAATCAATATAAAAAGTGAACGAGAAATTTTACATTCTTTTTTTCATACTAACTCCTTGAAATTGGGTGTGTATTTTATTCATCCAAAGCATTCCCATTTGGATCGGCCCATCCCACGTGCTTAGGAGCCACACGTGGCTAGTGACTGCCACAATGCGCAATGCGGGATAAAATATTTCGAGCGATGGGCATCATACTAGAATAAAGGCAAGAGCACCCACCCCGTCACATCCTCCTCCTCAGAGTAATGACTTAGTAAGAGGAATGATGCATCAATGCAAGTACGATACAGCTGAGTAAAATAAACGACAGCTGTGATCACATTCAACTGGGGTACAAACTCTTCCATAACACAAGACTGGAGGAAAGAATGGCTCAAAAAGGCCAACGTCTTCATGGAGGAGCCCAAGCATCAGTAAAGGGCGGGTGGTTGGAGAATAGAGAATCCACCAAACATGGATTTTGCTCACAGCATTCAAGGGTTAATCCCTCCAGACAAGGAATAAAGGTTAAAATACATAAAATACGTTAAGAGAAACTTAGTTCAAATAAACTGATGATTACGGTCAACCACACAACTCCGAGAGGATCCCAAAGCCTGGACTCGTTAGTTGTGAGCAATTCTTTCAAGGCCAAAGTCCTTTGGCTACTAAGCAGAGAAGTACTGTCAAGATATACGGAATTTGGAACTGAAATACAAAAATAGAGGAAACCCAAACCAACTTACTTGGTAACATCTGATTTATAATCTCCGCACCCCAGTTAGCCCAAGTGTAAAATAAGGTGGCGCAACCCTGAGGTCCCTTACAGCGGGGGTGATCTATAATATATGGTGCAAACCTGGACACTTTCAAGGGTAAAGGGGAGGCACTATTAATAATTACGCTGGGACAAGAGGCATAAACTAGGACTGTTTTACAGCTATAAAACTATATGATCCTATTCTATTAAACGGATACAATAGCCGCCCCTCTGCAGGGCTATGGAGCTGATGAAAGTTCAGGCGTGTTCTTCTTACCTCTGCATGGCCACAGGGGCTTTGTGGGCTAATATACATTGATCCGGGTGAGGTGGTTTCGCACCTCCCCCTCAAAGCACTTTAAATTGGTTTGAATTTGGGAACAGGGTTCCATATGGACAGAGCTGGACTCTGACAGCCTGAATATATTTACTGAAGACAACAAATCATTGACAGACTAAATGTAACAGAGGAAAGGCCTGGCCTGCTTGTACTCAGAATGTGACTTTGTAATTGTAGCCTCCTTTAGACAGGCCTAATCAATTAGAAGAGGCTGATTTTAACCAGTTGCAGGCTCATTACCCTGCATTCCAGTTTGTGTTGATGAAAATCAGTTTCAGTCTGTGGCCTGGAGCTCATGTACAGCACTTCCTGCAGCCTCTTATATAAACACATAAAAAAAAAATTTTTTTTTTAATTTGGAGTTGCCCTTCTCCATTTTAAGAAAACCACTCTGTGAATCATGATTAAAATAGAACAACTGTATATGGATCTGGCGCCCCATACCAGGAAACATATATGACCAAGGAACACATCTCAAGTCAGAGCTTAAGGCAGTGAAGGGTGGATTTGGGACTGAGTCTCAGGTACCCAGACTCCAGGATCAAACGAACCCAGCTCAGTTAGCTCCACGGAATGGGGCAGAATGGACTCTCCGTTATTGAAAATGATGAATTTCAAAGAAAATGATGCATGGAAGAGGAAAAAAACCAAGGTCTCTGAAACACAGAGGGTATCTGAATGTAGTCCAAACTCCTTCCTGAATGACCAAATAGAAAATAAATGTCAAACTTCCAACTAAACAAGGGCAAGTTTCCTGGAGAAGCTTCTACGAGGGAACTGTATGACACCATGCCTCATTTTGATGTGTGGTTAGTTTTACAAAAGTAGAAGCTGGGGGGCAGTGTGTGGTAGAGCCACTCAAAGCCCCACCTGTATTTCAAAGATCCATAATCATTCCAAAATATGATATAACTATGAGTCATACCTGGCTCTGTGCCTTTCGTGGGTTTGTCAAGGCAGCGAGTCAACAGGAAGAGAATGTCAATATATACAGCTCTGGTCACCAAACATGGATTTTGCCTAGAAAGGTAAAGAACAGGAGATAAATTGATATTTTCTCTCCCTGAGGCCTGGGTCACAGAAGAGAAAAAGGTATTTTTTGACAGGCACATCATGAGGCTAAGGGAGTTACGGCAAATGCTAAAAAAGACAGCTAATCACCAATAGTAGAAACGTCAGTAAGTCAAATAAGGAAATGAAATCCTAGAGCATATGGTGGAGGTTGGGGATACGCATGCACAAAACAGATAAAACTCTATGCTCTGGTTCCAAATAAAACAAACTGAAAACAAACAAAACCCGGTATCCTCTCCCAGTTATTTGAAAACAAGGAGACTGGCAGGGGGAATTAGATTCTGTTATTTTTCCGCTTTAGTGGGCATATTGGTGGGGGGGGAGGGAATCACTGGTTATGAGTGTCACTGACCGAGCATTTTGGAGAAGGAGAACTCACTGCCATAGGACAAACCATACCTACGGACTTAAAATAACCAGCTGAAAAACAAACACACGGAAGCACTAACAAACCCTGCGACAGACGTTCCTTTCCCAATGAATGGAAAGTTCTTCTTCTTTCAGTAAATGGAGTTCACTTTACTCTTTGAACCACATGCTGGAAAAAGTAAGTGGGCTTGGATTTAGGGGTCTGGATAAAAAAGGAAGAATGAAGACTTTCTTTTTTTTTTTAATGTTTTATTTATTTATTCATGAGAGTCAGAGAGAGAGAGAGAGAGGCAGAGGCAGAGGGAGAAGCAGGCTCCCGGTGGAGCAGGGAGCCTGATGCGGGACTCGATCCCAGGACCCCGGGATCATGACCTGAGCCGAAGGCAGACGCTTAACCATCTGAGCCACCCAGGCGCCCTTTAAGGATGAATGAAGACTTTCTTTTGAGAACAGTGCTGAAGGTCCCCTGGCTCTGAGCCCTGGTTCAGACTGACCATGAAAAGGGCCTCCCTGGTGTACTGATAATTCAGTACAGGTAGTAAAAAGAGAAGGGACAGACCTGGGTTTGAATCTTGGCTTTCCGCTTATTTCTGTGACCTGACTCATATTCCTGACCGGTACAATGGAAGCCCTAATCACTGCATGGTGAGTCACCGTGCGACTTCCGGCGTGGCGCGGCAACCGGAGTTTCCGCCTCGCTGCCGGGCCGCGGCAGACGCTCCGTCAGTGTTCGCTCCCTGCCTTCTCTGCTTCCAGCCTGAGAGTAGGGAGTGGCACGAGTGTTCTGGCTAATGAAATTCTATTTCCCTGACCCCTAAGCCCATCCTCCCCATTCCCTGCATTTGAACAGTCTTACCATTTCCCTAAAGTTTATTCCTACTCTATCCTGAACTGCCCATATCCAGGGCTGGCATATGCTCTCGCATGAAAAGCAAATCAGGTCCTTTTGACTTAAAACTGTCTTGTGTCCAGGTCTCTCTGTGGCTGACCTGCCTCGCTTCTGTGCTACTGACTTGCTTCCTCTACAGTTATCTGCTTGCTTCCACTCCTACCCTACCGTAACTCCTAATTTATATGCATACCTCACGTTTGGCCTAATTTCATACCTGCACCTAGCTATTTTTTATAAATCAGCTTTAAAAAATAGGTAACATGTGTACATGGTATAAAAATAAGTCAGTACAAAAGGGCATGCGGTGAAAATGAAGTTCTCTTCCACCCACTGCCCTCTACTCACCTTCTGTTCTCCCGAGGCAACCACTATTACTACTTCTCAGTATGTCCTTCCAGGCTCATTCTGTTCATTTACAAGCATCTATCTATAGCTACCCACTTATTTTTACACAAATAGTAGTTTACTATATACTAAGCTCTAGGCATTACTTTTTCTCACATATTTTCGACATCATGCCATTAAAAACAGATCTGGGGACACCTGGCTGGCTCATTTGGTTAAGCGTCTGCCTTTGGCTCGGGTCATGATCCCAGCGTCCTCGGATGGAGTCCCGCACCGGGCGCCTTGCTCGGTGGGGAGCCTGCTTCTCCCTCTGCCTGTCGCTCTCCCTGCTTGTGCACGCACTCTCTCTCTCTCTGACAAATAAATAAAATCTTAAAAAATAAAAATAAAAACAGAGATCTGCCTCATTTTTCAATGGTTGTAGACTGTTCCATGCCATGGAGGTACCAATCCTCTTGTGAAAGAATTCAGATTGTTTAAGATATTTTGCTAAAAACAATAAGGAATGTATATATACATCAGTTTTGTGCATATCAGTGAGTACTCAGGGGAGAAATTCCTAGAAGCTGAATGGATGGATCAAGATATTTGCACATTTAAAACTATGACTGCTTTTAATAAGATGCTCTCCAAAGAGACTGTACCAATTTACACTTCCACCAACAGCATGTCAGAATTCTAGTCTCCCACAACCTGACCAACACAGTGCACTATTAAACTTTTTGACTTTTACCAAGATGATAAGTGAAAAACAGTATCTCATCATTTTTATGTTGCAATTATTTTGTTGTGAGGCTGATCATCACTTCACATGCTTTTCAAAAAAGATACCTGAATTTCCTGCTCTGTGAAATGTATTCAATTTCTCTGTCCATTACGTTGTTGGTCTTTTTCTTGTTGATTTTTGGGAGCTCTCTGTGTATTAAGGAAATCTACTCTTTGTCACATGTGCTACAAATATTTTTACAGTTTATCATTTGTCTTTCAACTTTATAAATTTTTTACAAGTCAAAAATGTTTAGTTCTATGCAGCCAAATATACTGGTATTTTTATTTGTGTCTCCTGGGTTTTATATCATGCTTACAAAGTCTAAACCTTCTTCAAGATTATATAGATAGGTAATTTAGTATCCATAATTTAGAATTTTCCCATATTTTCTTGTAGTACTTTCACAGTTCCATTTTTTGTTGTTGTTGCTTAAAACTTTTATCTATTTGGAATTTTTCTTCCCAATCCTGCCCCTATCTTTTGTTTCTATGTCGTTTTCCCCAGGTCTCTCAATCCTAACTCCTGTCCTTATTCTTCTACTCCCTATGAAAGACCCACAGCTTATGAAAACTTCTTTAATGATATAATTTGCAATTCTGGCATTTCCACTGTTTAACAGGTAGGACTTCCCTCTGCCAAAGAAAGGGCCACTCAAGAACAAAAGTGAGAAAAGCCAACGCTGGGGGTTAATGAATCATCAGATATCTAGTACAGGGCCGAGTAAGCGGCCTACAGAGAGCTGATGGAATTCCCTGAGCACCCGGCTTTGAGCTAAGTGCTGGGAAGTGAGGTACAGGAGATGATTTCTTTTCTTCTTTTTTTTTAAGATTTTATTTATTTATTTGACAGAGACACAGTGAGAGAGGGAACACAAGCAGGGGGAGTGGGAGAGGGAGAAGCAGGCCTCCCGCTGAGTGGAGAGTCCGATGCGGGGCTCGATCCCAGGACCCCGGGATCATGACCTGAGCCGAAGGCAGACGCTTAACGACTGAGCCACCCAGGTGTCCCCAGGAGATGATTTCTGACCTCAGAGAAATCTGTCCACTTATGGAGACAAAAATAAGGGCAAACTTTGGGACAGGATGTAAGGAGTGAAGAGAAAGAACATCAGGGTGGATTGGAGCAATGGGAAAGGTTTATGAAGATGTAATTCCAACCAGGCTGTGAACGCTGGGAAGATTTTAGCTAGACAAAGTTGATGGGGAAGGGCATTTTGAGAGGGGGCAATAGATATGGGAAGTAATTAGTCTGGCCTGTCTACAGACCTGGGGAGATCAGGAGGGGAAGATGCGAGAATGTGTTGAAAAGCAGGAAGAAGAAGAAGGCAGGCCAGGCCTTCAGGAGATGGGATGCCTCATGCTAACTGGGTGCTTCTTAGTGTAAAAATGCATTGCCTGCTCCCATGTGGCCTCAGAGTCACAGCCTCTCACCCTGGATGTTCTTCTGTTGGTACAGCCATACAGAACCATAAAGGGAAATTTTGGGGAAGCTGGTTTGACTTTCAACTCTGATGAGGAGCCTAGTTTCCATGAGATTTTTAGCTAAGTTAATATATTTTTTAGGATTTCTAAATGAGTAGAGAAAAGGTTGGCAATTTTTAGAGTCCCCCTGCCTACCTGGCTCAAGTGTTCTGCATCTTTTTTTGGACCTGGCACAGGCTGGGGACCTTGCTGGCCTCCTGGGACACTCCGGGGACCACTCTGCCCCCATAATGGAGAGGCTCTGGGGCAAGTCTGATGCACTCATTGAGATTGTGGGATGTTCCCTCGAATGCCGCTGCTCTTGATTCCAGGAAACAGAGGATCTGGGGCCATAAAGGAGTCCGTCCATGGCTTCTCCTTTGAGACCCACTGAGACAGAAATTCTGGCTTGGAGTCCACTGTTCATGCCTCCAAACCCAAGGACGGCCACAGCCAGAGCCACGGCCATAGCCACATGACATCCCTGTCTGGATTCAGAGCTGGGCCTCACTCTGAACTGGCTTCTAGGTCAGGAAAATCATTTTGTTCTCTCTCTTTCTCTCTCACTGTTACTTGATGTTTGTTCTGACTTGGAAATGGTACACTGTGAGTTCAGGGTGAGCCAGAGGTTTGTTCTTGGTCTGTCAAGCCACTTTGATGATGGGAATAAAATCCTAGGGAACAGTAAGCCAGCTGGACAGGAAACCAACCCACAGGGTTTTGGTGGGCTTGGGGATTTTTTTTTCTACCCCCAAATGGAAAAATCCTGGCATGGGGCACAGTATAATAGAGATTTAGAGTGTTCAAAAAGAAAAAAAAAAGTCAGAAGTGGTCAGGGTCTAACAGATGGGCTGAAAAACAGCAGAGCCGCGGCCGTAGAAGGAGCAGCAAGGATCCAGGTACTAGGAGGACAAAGTTTACATATATAAAATCAAACAGAGGGCTTGTTGAGAATCTCGTTTTCTTCCATTTTTTTTTAAAACATTCGCCCCTTGACAAATATCCACCTGAGAACCTGATGAATCCACTTCTGCCTTGGGAAATCTCTGAACTTCATTAAACCTCCTGCCCTCTCTCCTGGAAACTGGTGGGAGGGAGAAGGCAGGGCAGGGAGAGCAGGGCTTCCCAGACACATCCACAATGGCCCTAGTGTCTGGAGGACAGCAGGAGTTCCTGGGAAGTCTGTGATAAATTATTCACTTCCCCCGTCCCTTCCGGAATCCCAGTGGCTGTAGAGCTTCTTAACTGAGGCCCATTCATCCGGAAAACATTTACTGGGAGGCTATTGAGAGCTAGGATTAGTGCCAGGGTTTGGAAATATGAAGATAAAATGATTCAGTGACATAGTCACTGCCCTCAAGGAACTTCGAGTCCTGAATGGTGTTTTTCAAACTACAGGTTGTGACCCATTTTGTTGACTATGAAATCAATCAGTGTAAGAGAGAGAAAAAGGAATGGAGGGGAAGGTGGGGAGGAGGGAGGTAGGGGGGAACACAGAGGATCTGGGGGCACAAAGGAGGGAGGGAGCAGAGGAGGAAAAGAGAGGCAGAGAGAGGAAGAGAGGAAGGGAAGGAGGGAGGGAGGAGGAAAATATAGTCAGAGTGCATCAAAGCATAAAGGGAAGCATTGTTTCCTTCACTTGTTGCTATAAAGTCCTTGCCCAGGATCAATTTTTAATAAATTATCTTAGGTGTTAGAGGTAAATAATTTATGAAATGCAATAATTTTAAGTTAAAACACTGGTTGATTTGTTCTAACTCTTTTCTTTTTCTTTTCCAGGTAATAAGCCACCCTGCATTATACTGAATGGTATCAACAGGGTTATGCCTGGTATCCAAAGTGATGGTGGATATGTTGAAAGCAAACATTCCTGAAATTAAATGTGCTACAACTTGAGTAAATTCCCCTATGCATTTTTTTTCTTACAGACTGTTCATATCTTATACAGATATTATCACAATTCCAAACTGTGCAAGATTTCATGTGTGTACATATATACACACACAGACACATTCGGTCATACGTAAAATATTTGTTTCGAGTGGCTGTCAAAAAGTCTTGAAAGCCACCAGTTTAGCAGAAGAAACATGCAACCAATCATACCAGAGTATGAGGGGTGGCCCAAAAGAGGGGTCTGACAGAGTAAAAATTAAGGATGGTTGAAGAGGGACCTGCCCAGTCCTCCTGGGTGAGTTAGGAAGTGACTTGGCAAAGAGCTGGAGAATGAGGAGTCTGGGATACAGAACATGGGCAGAGTGACCCCAGCAGAAGAAGCAACATGTCCAAAGACCAGGGCACATGACGCATTTGGAAAATAATGAGAAGTGCAAAGGGGACATAGGAGGGGAGGGACAACAGGATATGACAGAGGATGAGTGAAACACCCAAAGGGAGAGCTTGGGAGTGACCTTTAAGAGATCAAAGCTCCAAAGGGTTGAAGCCACCAGGGGGACCTCACCAGCCCAATCCATACAGGAAAGCTAGGATCCCCACGCACTAGTGTGAAGCTTTGGTGGGCTCCCTAGAAGGGACAGACAGTTCATTCTGGACACACTATATTCTTCCAGAAGCATTCACTGCCATCTTCAGATGGCTGGAAACAGCTGTTGTGGCTTTAGGCTGCTAGTGTCTGTTAAGGTCTCTAAGTCAAGACACTGTATCTGGACTTCAACAGAGTCAGGGTCTGAGGTCACTCTAATCCCCAGGGAACTACTCCACCCAGAAGCCCCATGGCCTAACTTTATTAATCTAGAAATATTTACTGAGCGCCACAGGGGATATCCTACTTGGGACGGAAAGGGAGGGAAAGGAAGACGTTCTGGCAGGGTGGTGTGTGTGTGTGTGTATGTGTGTAAAGGGAGGGAAAGGAAGACGTTCTGGCAGGGTGGTGTGTGTGTGTGTGTGTGTGTGTGTAAAGGGAGGGAAAGGAAGACGTTCTGGCCTTGCAGGGTGTGTGTGTGTGTGTGTGTGTGTGCTGGAGGGTGTATATGGAGAAAACCAAAATGTACAAAAAACTGTGAGAGGGAATGTCATGGAGGAGGGGTCTGGAGACACGGAAGGATCTGGCCAGTGAAGGAAAAGAGGGAATCGAGGCAGGACAGCTCACTAAGGCAGATACAACGGTGAGAACGAGCTTGCCATATGCAGGGACGAATGAATACCAGAAAATCAAACAGCTGCAGCTGATGAGCTTGATGGCTCAGAATGACTGGGGAGCTTGAGCCCTAGCAGGGGCTCATCACAGCCCATTGCGGGCTCTAATCCTGGCCCCTACCCAGGCTCACTCCTACTCAGACCACTTCCGTTCTCAACCACAACGATGAACAAAAAGCACTGGCAGCCTCTTACCAGGGAGCCAGCAGTGGAGTTAATAAAGCGATATCCCAGGGACTGCCACCGGGCCCAGAACAGGTTGGAAAGAAGAAAACCAGAAAAAGAGAAGGAAAGTAGGTGGGGAGCAAGGGGAGAGAAGGCAGGTGAGAAGTGGGGGAAGGGGCAAGAGAAGAATAATGAGAGAGGGAAGGTGGTGGGAGAGGGAAAGTGGGGAAAGTCTAGAACATACTCCCATATCTTAGCATGAACCCCAGACTTGACACATGTCCAGCCACACCATGTCCTTTATTGAAAGTTCCCTTCAAAACCTGTCCTTTAGGAAAACCTTCCCTGACTAACCATCAGAAAACAGCCTCCGAGGACAATTGGAACCACTGACTCGACACAGGGTATTTTGTTGACCTTCTTTTGGTCTCCCAGAGATCCTGGAGGCCATCTTTGCAAACCTAGGCAGTGCGTGTCTCTGCAATGGTAGCTGCCCACAGAACCAGAGTTGCCTCTCTTTACATTTGGATATAAAAGGAAGAGCTGTTGTGGGTTGGGAGCCAGGAGATACTCCTTTGATGCAGTCCACATTAAGTTACGTAAATGTGGAAGTGTAAATTAAATAAAAAAGAACCCCTCTCTCCCTTCTGATTTCCATTTTTACCACAGCCCCCAGCCAAGCAATCATCACATGGCATTCTTGTAACAACAATAGGGGATTTGTTTAAACCAAGATGCCAAATGGTGATGAATTGCAGAATATATATTTTTAAACAAGTGA
Organism: Leptonychotes weddellii; assembly: GCF_054177405.1. Lineage (NCBI taxonomy): Eukaryota > Metazoa > Chordata > Mammalia > Carnivora > Phocidae > Leptonychotes > Leptonychotes weddellii. Next base: position 54,069,061 of record NC_138378.1, read on the forward strand.
TTCCCTCCACCCCCTGCCCACCCCCCCCAGTAACATCCAGAATCTCGCTCTGCACTTGGGGCCAGCTAGCAGCAGCGTGCAGGCTCTGGCTGGCTCCCCAGGACTGCTCGTTTACCTTGCCCTCCCTGACGGCAGGGCTGCATTTTTATGGTATGCTCCAACTTCCATCCAGCCTTCCTTGGTCTGGAGCTTTGCAAGTGTTTATACTCACACCCACACACAGAAGCTGCCCTGTGGCCCTCCTACTTGAATTTTCCTTTTAAAGTGAAGCCATCTTTGTGCCCTGCTCTGGTGGTTGACCAGTTTACAGGGAACTGACTGAGTCGCCTATGCCCAAAGCAGGAGACCAGGAGCTGTGAGTCTGTCCAGAAAGGGACCAAACGTCCCAGCCATGGCTACAGAGCACATGGGGCTTCCCCTGGAAAAGCAGCTTTTGTTCTAGGGAATGGAATCTGTGCAAACAGGGCCCCAACCGCCTTACCAGGGTTCTGGGTAGGCACTCGGCAAGGCCCAGGCAGTCCGTAGAAGACACCGGGGCACTTCGCAGGTCAGGGCCCAGGCCTCAGCCGCCTCGACTCCCCTGGCAAAACTGCTGCTCAAGAGGAAACCCACAACCTCAAGGCCAAGGCTTTGCCTTTTCCTTCCATTAAGGCTCACCTGCCTTTTCAGAGGACCCCCAGGGAGCCTCCCACACCCCCCAGAGGCCCTCATATTTTTCCATCTTTCTATTAGGCATCTTTTTCTCATTAATGTACTAACACTCAAGTTATGTGTAGAGAATGAGGAAAAAGAGACCTTGTGTGGGGCTTGGGATTTGTTCAAAGCCTGGGGAAATCGTTTTAGAGGGTGTATGTTTTTTATTCCTTTTATGAGAGCTGCATGTTTCCCCCCCTCTGTGACTTGTTTAAAAGTAAAGTTTAATATGCTGCCAGAGAAATTGCTGGTTAATAACTTAATAAGCTATGTGCTAGGAATTATGGGAGAAAAGCAGTATCCAAGAAAACTTTTATTGTACAGTTTGGGGCTTGGAGGATATATAGCTTCAGTTATTATATAAAATGCTAACAGAAGTCCCCTTTCTTTTCAAACCCTACTTTCTCCCCAGGATTATAAAAAAGGATAAAGAAGTGAGGCGAATGAAAACTTCTGGAAGCTGCATGAGAAGTCTGTATGTAGATCACAAGGTGAGAATTTCCAACAGCCACAGTCAACAGAACTGTGCTAATGTGAACTTGGCAAAGCACACACTTGGAAATTAGCCTTGGCAATAATAGTAATACTGATAATAATAATGTCAGCTGCCTTTTATGAAAAGTTTTGTCTTCAAAAAATATTCCTACCTTATCTTCATAAAATTCTTAAGAGGGAAGAAAAATAGGCATTATTATTCCCATTTTTTACAAATCAACAAAGTAGCTCATGTAGTTCAAGTGACCTACCCAAGATTAGGGCAAAAACCAAGAAGAGAATCAAGGTTTTCTTGACAAACTGTATCTATGTGTCCCAAACACAATCAGATGCAAAGTGAGACGCCGTGCCAAACAATGAGAGTATTTTGGTTTGCAGCCACATGCTGTGGTGTTGTGTCCTGTAGCCAGTCTGATGAAAAGCAAAGCTCCAAGCACAGCTGTTCCCGCGAGGGCCAACACAAAGGCCTGTTTTCAACATGGCTGATGATGCTGATAAAGATTTAATCATCTGACAATGGATATTTCCTCTATTTGCTTAGCTCTTCTATACTTTCACACTCATTACACACCACGTGCTTCCTTGCCCACATCGGTTTCCCACCGTCATTTTACAGGTCCCCACTTTACAGATACAAACGGAGTCCCAAAGAAATGACTGGCCCCACAGGGTTGGCTAGAGCTGAACAGGGACCCCAGAACCCAGACCTGCTAACCTTGAGTGGACTCCGTCTCTCCTCAACTCCAGCAGGACGCATACACAGGTCAGAGGCTTTTCCATCTGCCAAGTCCCTCTCAAAGTGCTCCCCCTCTGGTCACCCAGAAACATAGGGCCTTTGGGCTCAGGCGGGGAGCCCTGGAGTAAGATCCCGATACCGCATGGGAAAGTGTTATTTCCAGAGGTGTGTAGGCCAATCCTATCACCAAGGAAGCCTGGGTTATCACTGGCAGCTGAGAGGGAGTAAGGAAGGAGAGCAAAGCTCTGGAGGGTTTCTCTTAAAGCCGCTCCTTCGGTCCATTCATGTAAGACCAGTCCACGGGCCCCAAAAGCCCTCCTGGAGGCGGCCTGAAGCCTGGCCACACAGGACAAACGTACCATGGCTGAGTCAGCTCAATATGAGGGCAGAGAAGCAGGAGACCAAGCGAGGTGTAAAGAAGCACTCCGGCCAGGTCTGTGTGTTGCCGGAGAGCCTGCCTTCAGAGTTGCTGACTTCAGTTAAGGGTACTGTCTCCAAAGATCACTACTGAAAAACAGCTGTATGATCCAGGAGAATTAACTTGTTTACATGTTAGAACTTAGTAACACGTTAGCATGATTCGTCGGTCAGATCAAGTGGCAGTGGCAGTCAACTGGCTGAGAATAGATTTCTAAGGAAAGAGGACCTTGAATAGCTAAACGTTTGATGGCAAGAAGGTCTAGAGCATGGGTCCATGTCCAAGGAGGGCAGCTCCTGAGAGAGGGCGCCGGGACAGCCAAGGGCATGGGGTTGCAGGGTTTGCTACGAGGATGATCAGGCCACAGTAGAAAAAGGAAATGGATCAAGAGGCAAAAAGCAAATTTGCTACTTATGCCCAACTTGGGCCACCTCCAGAGTCAGCCACATCTGTCGAGTAGGAAGAAGTCACCTGCCCTCTTGTGCCTAATTCCTCATCTAGAAATGCTGGTTTGGATTAGATTCTTATTTGGAAATAGGAAGTCAGGATGCTCCTCTTAGTCCCTTTTGGGGCCCCCAATGGCCATGCGGGTGGGTCTCCAGGCCCCCATCTCAGCTTGCACCTCATGTGTCAGCTCTACTATCTTCAACATCTTGAACTTCCTCTTAAGCTTCTATTTGAAGAAAGGATTCCACTGGACTAGATGATCTCTAAATTCCCTTCCAGTGGTAAATTCCGTGGCTCAATGGTCCTCTTGGCACTGTTGAGAAGACAACAGGCAGGCAGTCTAAAAGGCACACAAGCAGCATCTCTACTCCCCTCACCAGCTGCCCAGGCAGGCAACAGGGCCTTCCGAGGGACAGACAGAGAGCTGGTGGATGGTCATCGGGGAGCTTTTGCTCACCACCAGGAGGGGCTGGAAATTGTGTTGATCACTGGGAGGGGCTGCAAAGATTTAATACACTCCTCAGTGTATCTCATGTGCTTGGAGACAGCGGTGTACTTACCAGTATAAGCTTGAGCTTACTGACTTCCTTTTAACTCTTGGATCAAATCCAAATTCCTCTGGCTGACATTTAAGGCCTGCCACACCTGGTCTCTTACCAAATCTTGCACCGCTCTCCGAAACATAGCGTGTCTCCTTGCAGCTCTCTGCTCTCACTGGTGCACATGTCCCATGGATTCTCTTTGGTGTGTCCTTGCACATGCTGTCTACAGTCTTGACACGCTCTTTTCTCACCACGTCTGATGTTTCCCAATTCACACCAGTGCTCTAGGACCCATCTCGAATACCTAACTCCCCGAGAAACCAAAGCCTTCCCTGACTATTCCAGTCTACATTCTTCTCTGAATTCTTGTACTTATTCTATGTATTACAGATTTAGAACTTCTTTATGCACGTCACCATTGGTTGTTTCACATGGATAAGCTCTCTTTTCAACTAGACTGAACCATCACTAAACTCTGACAATAGAGACTCCATTATAAATGCCTAAAGTGGTTCCCACAATGCTGAGCACCGTGCTAAGATTCCTTCCTTTGTACTTGGGCAATGAGACCTTCACAATTTATTTAGCAACACAGGCTATCAGTCTAAACTCACTCATTCTCCAATCTAAGAAAATTAACCTTATCTAATAATTACATCTCACCCAGCCTTTAAAGACATTTCCCTCCTCCTAGAAGATTTCCTTGGCACCCCGACCCCACAAGCCGGCTCCTGTACACACTCTGACCTCATTTCAGAATTTACCAGATTCTTACTTGTTTACAGTTAATTAAATCCATACCTGTCTTATTTACATGGTTTTTGAAACAGGGACCATATCATTCATCTCTATACTCCCCACTGTGTCTACTACACTGCTTTGTGCTATTTGTCAATCTAAATTGGCTCCAATTCATTGGGAATGGTTCCATGTGTTGATTTATCCAAAAGATGGAACATGTTACATGTTAAAGGAAAAAAAATAAGCCACTATGTTAGTGTTTTACACAATATTATGGAAATGTGTTGAGGACACTTAAAAGCCTGCGCTTCTTTGCAAGCCGGGCAATGACAACATCGCCCAAATCTTCCAACAGCAATACCTCCATAAGCCAACAGCTACAAGTAGAGCAAAACAGATATTTCTGAGTCCTTTATCAAATTAATTGCCATTTCCAGGTTAGGACTGCAGATTTCTATATTTAAAAAGTAGAAAGCATCAGCAGTTGGCAGCAGAATTCTTGATGTGTAGTTGCATGAAAGGACTATTTTTATTTCTCATTGCAATATGAAGAAGCTTTGATCTTGGGCAACTTGCTCAAAGGCTCAGTTTAATATATTGATCTCTTGTGACTACTTTTACCTGACTAGTTTCCATACGCTCAGCCTGTCAACAAGAAATACCTCATATATTCTCAAGCTTCACTTCTTCTCAGACACCTTATTCCTTCAAGTCTTGACATATTTTTAAAAGGAATATCTAATGAAGAAAATGTTTTGCACCCCGTCCATTGGTTTGGGTTGAAATGTGCTAACTGAATGGTTCTGTTTTTAAAAAATACAAACAGGATCTCATTCTGAGATATCTTAACCTTAAATATTTCTGAGCAGTCTGAAAGAGAAGCGAACAAATGTCAACAAGCTTGAGTCTGAAATACACCAACTTCATTTCTCTCATCTTTCAAATATGCATGAGGTGCAAGGAGACTTGAAGTAGGCCGAGCTGAAGGACTCAGAGTGGTCCTAATGGGAATCTCCCACCCCCATAAAATCTGGGGGTTGAAAGAAAAGCAATGTTAAAAAAGAGGAGGCGGGAGGGGAGTACTGGGAAAACTTTTACTTTGGAAAAAAAAGAAAGAAAGAAAAAAAGCGAAGAAGAAACAAACCAAAAAAGCAAAAACCCAACCCCCAGCAATGCCCGGAAACTTGCAATGTAACTAACCATCCCTGTTCAGACTTGCTTCCCTTACAGTTTTGGCAGGGACCACAAATGATAGCCTTAAAATGCCACATGAGCATCAGAATATTTTAACAATCCTTCTTGACTGGATGTATTTCAACATTTCAACTGGATGCATGGGAGTGAAACAGCAACCTGCAGCTGTGCAAAGGGCTGAGGCCTCTCTTCATTTCGAGCATTTCGTTGCGAAAGGAGGACCTCTTCCTTCAGGAGGGGAGTGGCCCAGCAGGCGCGAGGGGTTTGCGAAGGGCGAAGGAACAGTGGGAAAATGGAATGAGACCTAAACCCCAGTATTTCTCCCCGGGGAGGTGCAGGCTCTTGAGGGGATCAATCTGGCGGTTAGAACATAGATGCTGTCTTCAGCTGTGAAGCTGACCACAGACCCCCCTGGGGAAGGACTGGGATTGCTGCACAAAAGCCAGACCCAGCTCTGTCTCTATAAGCATATTTTCCTCACACATTTAAGTCCAAGGCCTTCAAGGAGCTTACCACTCCTCTTAGTTGGGCCCAGGAACTAAGAAAATGGGAAGAACGATGAGAGTATGGACAAGGGGGTGGACAGGGAAGGAGACGCACAAGTGGCTGGAGGTATGAATTGGAGAGATGGAGGCGTGGACGAGGAAGTTCACGGAGGAGGGAACAGGGGGTGTCAGGAGCACTGATGGGGAAGCTGTATTGGGAGGATCATAGAGCTAATACTTTTTGCAAATGAGAATCAACTTGGGGTAACAAATCATTAGGTCTAGTACAAAGAGTAGTCTTCAACAAACATTAGTGCCCTCCACCATTTCTTCTCCCCATCAGGATGCTTTTACTCAAAAATTTATTGCCCAAGGTTGCTTTTCTTGTAACCTTGGGACATGTTCTTGTATTCCTAAGAGCCTGTTTTTCTCACCAGAATATAAGACTGCTATTTTCAAAACGATAATACTCTCTGCATGCCAACAAGCATTGGTCCTACCCTAGGCACTGAGGCCACTGGGATGGCTGACTGGACAAAGGAGTGTGGGCTCCCCATAGAAAGTGCTGGGGCCATACAGCCCCTCCATGCAGGGCATCCCAGGTGGATGGGGAAAGAATTTGGGGCCGACCCCTTTAGTGGTCTTAGCCTTTTCCTGTGTGCCCAAGCTCTGGCCTTTGAGAATGAGGGTGTAAAGGCGGGAATATTTCAAAGGGGCACAGTCTGGATGACTACAGTGAACCCTGGCCCTCAAAATATGTACTGTGTCCCAGAACCAGCAGCATCAGAACTGCATGAGAACTCGTCAGAAATGCAGGATCTTAGGCACCAGCCCAGACCTACTGAATGAGTCTTCATTTTAAGGAGATCCCCATGTGATCATGAGCACATGAAGGTCTGAGGAGCACGGTTCTCGACAATGCTTAAGCGCTGTCATTCAAAGGCCTTGACAAAAACACTGGACAGATGGCAGCAAGGGGGCTCCAGCAGAAAGAGCCCCACAAGGAGCAGGGAACTAAGTCCTCAACAAATGTTAATTGTTATCAGATAGGATCTTACCCTTGCCCAAACAAATTCCCCAACTGCTCTGGGCGGCATATTCCCATATGCATGGGGATGGGAGTGGACTGCAAGAAACTTCAGGATTCCTTCTAGTTCTAAAGTTCGAGGTCTATGATTCAATTTGACAAGACTCTGTTTTGTCGCCCTCTCTACACTGAAGTTTGGTTTTAATAGATAGCTGCAGTATTTAATACAGCTTGGCATATGGCAGGGCTCAATAAGTATTTGTTGAATGAAGTGATACAGATATGAGTCTATTCTCTTCAAGCTGCCCCTCAAAAAACAAAAATGAGCCATAAGCTTCCAGGACAGTAGACCACACCAGAGTGTCAGGTCTAACTGACACTTTTCAGGGCAACTGACATAACTTAAAATATCTTGCTAAGGCAGCTTTTAAGTAATCTACCTCGGAAATTCACTCGTGTACGAAACTACACAGTGGCATGGCCCCTCATTCTGGCCCATCTGTGGAATCGAAAGTGTTAACGACTGTATCTCCTGGGTAGCAGGCTGGAGGGATGGTCATTCCATCTTTCTTGAATGAGTCTGTGGCCTCCAAAGAAAAATCCAAGTGTCCTCTAACACGGGCTATTTCACTCAACGCTCATCCTTCATCTTCTCTCTCAAGGAGATGGGAGACACAAGGAGGCACAAGGACGCATCAGTAGTTCTCAATCCGACTGCATTTTAGAATCTCCTGGAGAGTTTTAAAACTACCAGTTCTTGGGTCACACCCTCAACCAAAAAAAAAAAAAAACCCAGAAATTCTGGAGGTGGGACCTGGCATCAGGTTTGAAGACCTCTCCAGATGATTCTAATATGCAGCCATCAGCATTAAAAACTGCTGTCTGGAGTAAAAACTCACCATCAGCCAATCTGGGCACTTAATAAATGCCAATACCCAGAGTCACAAACTCCAGAACTCTTTCCAGCTTGTAAAAGTACAACTCTATGCCCATTAAACACTATCTCCTCCTTCCCTTTCCCCCAGCCCCCAGCAACCACCATTCTATTTTCTGTCTCCATGAATGGAACCACTCTCAGTACCTTACAGAAGTGGAATCACACAGTAATTGTCTTTTTGTGACTGGCTTATTTCACTTAGCATGATGTCCTTAAGGTCATCCATGTTGTAGCCTGTATCAGGATTTCTTTCTTTTTAAGGCTGAATCATATGTTGTCCATATATTCCACACTGTTGACCCCTTCATACATCAACGGACACTTAGGTTACTTCTACCTTTTGGCTGTTGTGAATAAATGCAGCTATGAACAGGGGTGTAGAGCTATCTCTTCAAGACTCTGCTTTCAATTCATTTGGGTCTATACCCAGAAGTAGAATTGCTAGGTCATAATGTATTGCTATTTTTAATTTTTTGAGGAAACGCCATACTATTTTCCATAGTGGCTATACCATAAAGAGTTTTTAACAATAATAGCCAATACTTCATGATACTGTTAAGTGAAAAAAGGAAGCTCTAACTTATATATATGATAAAGCCGCAACAATGTTAAAAAAAAAGGCACAGGAGAAAAGATGAAGTGAGTATATACAGAAAACTGTGAACTAACAAGTGACTTCCACTGGATGTTGGTAAGAGCAGACTGACATTCTCTTCTTTTCCAAATTTGATACTTGCCTAACTTTCTGTGATAGGCATACACTACACTGACGACTGAGAAAAAAAAGTGAAAAAAAATTTAGTAGGGCACATTTTTCTTCCTGGTCATCGCATCACCCGTTGCACTTAGCCTGATGGGTTCACTGAGTTCACCGCCTTTATCTGAAGGAAAACACACACACGCACTTCTTCCTTTTATAACCAAATTGATTTCTGAAAAATTTTAAGCCCAATATAATAATAATTCCAACTCTCGCTCAAAATAATAAGTCTTTTCTCCTCTTAGGGCTCCTTGACAGGGCTTTCAAAAAGTCCTTCCCGTTTAGGCAGGGCCTGTGGTCCAGCTGGGGCAGCAGAGCTGGAACCGGCCGTCAGCCGGGGAGCCAGGGCGCTGCCGAGTGCCCTCGTGGGGTGCCTGAGGCCAACCTCTCCACGCCCGCCACCCGCCTCATGTGCGCTCCGCCTGGGGCCTGGGTCGGCTTCGTTTTCCTTCAGTAGCTGCTGAACTGTCCTCACACCGTGAGAGAAGACACTGACCTGGACTGAGGAGGGAGGGATGGAGGCAAAAGGGGAAGGAAGGAACGTGAAGGATTAACGAGCTGATTTCCATAAAGGCTTTGACATCTTGGAATGAAAAGCGGCCTGTAAGAGCAGAAGCCCAGGCCTCTACTCAGGCCATGTTGCCAGCTGGCCGTTCATCACCAAAAATTCCCCAACAGTTCCATGGCTATTGCTTAACCACCTCATATAAATCCCAATTAATCTTGCAAAGTCAAAACATAAATATATGACAAAAGTCTTTATTTTATGTGGCCTCAATTTCAGGGTCAAAATTTACAAAACCTAATTGGTTATCTAGTGGCTCCAATGAACATTTTTTTTTTTTAAACCTTCTTTGGGAATAAAAAGACAAATAAATGACACTCTCACTAATGTGTATGTACTTATTGGACTGAATGAACTCAGGCTAATGATCAAATAAATTGTAGAAGAAAAAAATGTGTTGGTGCTAAAATTTAAACTACCTTTTTTTTTTTTGGCAGTAACATTAATGTTTCATAGCTTATACTGAAAAGATACAGAAAATCCTTAGTAGGCACAAAGGAACATTTATTTGTCTTTCATATGTAAATTGCTAGGGACATAAAAGAGCCTCTTGAGCAGTGGAACTGGGAATACTCCACATTGCAATGTCTTTCATGGGAAAGGCAGGTGATAATGTGAACACAGCGGTCGACTTCGAGAAGGGCCCATTAGGACCCAGAACGGGCTCATGTGAGCATGGAGGTATTAGTGCAGACATTCACCTCCCAGGGCAACAACCTCAAAGGACCTCAGGGACCAGGCAGGCATGTCTCACAGGACAGGCTGAAGCTTCATCATTTATATTCAGTGCTTTCCTTTCCTATTCAGGAACCTCAAGGTTATCATGTCAATGATGTGGATAATAGAGAAAAACTAATATGTGGCTTTGGAATGGATGGCCCTCCAGCAGTGTGTTTTCCTCCCAAACTTTATTTCAGGCTCTGAACACATCCTGATTAATATAGTAAAAGTGCCTTGGGAGCAAGAGGAAGCCCGGTGTTAGGAACCACCTACAGACCACCCACAAAGTATAAAGTTCACACTTGGATCATAAAGAGTCGACTGTACTGGAAACATAAAAATGGCTTTCCTGGACTCTCGGCAAGGAAGGTGGAAACACAGTGAATTGCAGTGATTCATGCTTTTGTTTTCTAGTGCTGAAAAATCATGGAGAAAAATCAGAGAAGGTGTGTGTGTGTGGGTGGTGGTGCTGATGATGCTGAAAGCCTAATTGAAAAACTGCAATAGAGACCAGAAGTAAAGTTAAAAGAGGACAGGAGGACCTCTCCAGCTGAAGAAGAGGCTGATGGCACTTGGTCATCCATCTTCAGGCACTGACCGCAGAGCATGAAGGTCCATTCAGACGGCTGGCTGTGACACCATCTCCTCCTTCCCATCCAACAAGAAGGAATGGGCTCAGGAAGCCAGCAGATGATGACTTTCTATGAAACCCATGAAAGGGCAGCAGCCTAAGGGGGCAGAAACACCTTTATAGCACTTGCAGAACAGGAAATTTAGGATTCTGTCTTGGGGCGGGCCTGGCTGGAAGCAGAGATTTCAATAGGATGGTTCCTGGAGAGTCCTGACTTCCTGATCCCTGGACACAACAGCTAGGAAGACCTGGCCTGCTATTGATAAACAGATGAGAGCACACATGTGATCACAATTCCCTATTCTCCCAAGAAAGGCAGCTTAGGGGAGTTATCTAAAAGCCACACGGAAGGCAAATGATACTAGGCTCAGAGAAGCAGTTTATGGTCAATCAACTCCTGTTCTCTACATAAGAGAGAGAAAACACAAACTGGTCTAAAAATGAGAGTTAACCATCACTTTACTGGCATTTCAGACATGAGAGAATTTCCCCATCAGTATCCCTGCCCAGAGCTAGAGGTGCTTAGACAAGACATGGAGACTCACACATCCACACACGGAGAAATCCTTCAATGGCTCTCTTTCACCAAGAGGTTTCCTTGAGGAGCTTTCACTGTGTGGCCTCCTTGGATTTCCACAGCCTCATGTACCTTCTACGGGTTCCAGAAGAGCTAACTTCTTTATTGCTCTCCATACTCGCCATGCCATTTCACACAGCCATGTCTTTGCCACTGACATGACCAGCGCCCAGAATGCCCTCCCTGCCTGGGCTGCTCGCTGAAATGCTACTCATCTCTCTTTTTTAAAGATTTTATTTATTTATTTGACAGAGAGAGAGAGACAGCGAGAGAGGGAACACAAGCAGGAGGAATGGGAGAGGGAGAAGCAGGCTTCCCGCCAAGCAGGGAGCCCGATGCGGGCCTCAATCCCAGGATCCTGGGATCATGACCTGAGCCGAAGGCAGACGCTTAATGACTGAGCCACCCAGGCGCCCCGAAATGCTACTCATCTCTTGATGGCCCTTCCCTGCCCCTCCTCTGGGCTACTCCTGTGCTTAATACACACATTTGTTATTTCCCTTGCCACATGTGGTGGAAATTACTTATTCACACATCTTTCTCACCTCCTGGATATGAGTTCCTTGAAGCCAGAGCTCTCTCTCTATCTTTGCATCCCTTCCACCTCCTAACACAAAGGTCAGCTTGCAGCCCATGTTCAACAAGACTTTGTTTGATTACAGTGACTTGCGGGCCTGTACTGCCCGTTTCCTGCCTTCCCACATGAGGTGGGGAACCAACAAAAGTGAACGCAAGTACATTTTTTTGACAAACGAAAAGGCTGCTATGTTAGGAAACCCATACACTGATTTCTAATCGAGCGCAAGATACTCTGGCATGGAATGTGGTAGCCTGTGGGCCTCTACTGGACCTCTTGTGCTGGAACTTACAGAGGACAGACTGCGGGGCCCTTGCAGTATACTGTCCTACCAATATCAGAGACCTGCAACATGGATTTTGAACACATTGTTACAGAGAGGACTCCCTGTGTACTGAATGAGAGATTCTTTTTATTCCATAGCATAGTTCACAGAGCAAATGTCCTAAATTCTAGAATAAATGAACAATGGCCGGAATGAAAAAATAAATGTATCCACCCTCCTGTGCTTTCATTATTCAAGCTATTCTACTGCCTACTTAAAAAGGGGGCAACTTGCATGTCCTTTTCTTATTCACACCCTACCAGTCTCTCTGTGCCTGTTCAAGTCTTACCCCAATCTCTAATTGCCGTGTGGCACCTAAGAGTTTGTACCACATCTGACACAGGGCTGGGCACGTGGCAGGTATTAATAAAAACAAGCTGGCTGGTGGACCGATAAAAAGCCATATTACATGCCCCCCAGCCATACAGCAGTTTCAGAAAAATTGTCAAGAAAATATTTTTCTTTCTTTACCACAACCCGAAGTTCTAAAAAGATAAATACTCCAATAAGTTTAGAAAACGCATGCCAATGACTTTTAAAACTCCCACAACTAGAAACAGCCATTCTCCAATGTATTCTTAACCCCTGATAACTCCTTGCTCATGTGGGGTTTTAACATACCTCTCGGCCAGCCAGAGTTTGGCCCTGGTACAAACAGCAATGTCAGCCAGCAGCTGTTGAAAGTATGCATTCAGTCTGTATTTGGAGTCTGTGCAGGCTTCTAACAAATGAAAAACCTAAACCAGAAAAGAGAAAAAAGCAATATCCTGCTGTGAAAATATATTTTTCCTCAATGTTCAGTTCCTCCCTGTTAGGTTTCCTCAAAATATTCCCCTCAAAGAAAACAGACACCTGTAGAATGTGGCTCTGGTCTCCATGCAGGAAGCAAGCTGGTTTTGGGAGGACACAGCAAGGGACAAGAAACCTGTGCCCTTAATTCCTACCTCTGCTCTGGGTTCCCTGTGCAATTCCAAACAAGGGTGACTGACTACTCAGTGACCGAACACTCATTTGATATAAGAGCTTATTCGTTACAACAGCCTAGAAAATGATTTTAGCAAAGAAAGGCAAACATCTTGCTCTAGGTGAGCAGTCTCATATGAAAAAAAAATGTACCTTTTCAAGTCAAAGTTTTACTGCAGAGGAAAAATCAGCAGTCTCAGAGTCCAAATTGGTTTGTGTGTTGGGTTTATCAGAACCATCTTGGCCAAAGCAGTAGGCCACGATGATGCCTACCTTTGCAAACACGGGACAGTGATGTTTGTAAACGATCTCGATTTTCTTTCGCAGTTCCCCACTGAGACATGCGGAAGCAGCAAAACGGACACAACCTATTCTCACGCTGACATGACATGATGTATGAGAATTGAGCAGAGAAAGACAAATCCTCTAGTTGCCTCTATTTAGAATGAAGGCCACAGATCCAGCAGACACATGACCGTGCATGCGCGCACGCGCGTGTGTGCGGCTCATGCAAGCATGTCGTGGATTCACACTCTGTGATGACACCAACAACACTCTGTGAGGAGTATAAACCTGCAGCGGAGAGAGAGGACTAAGGCACAGATGAGATCCTCTGACCTTAGCCGGCGCCAAGGAGTACGAGGACGCATGGCAGAGAGCTCCTGCAGTCTCCTCATCTCAATCAAGCGGAGACGGTGGGCGGAGCAAAGCTAGTACGCATAAACACACCGAGAACTTGGAAAGTCCATTTTAATAATCAGTTTGGTTCCCTCCCCTACTGTATCCTTCGCCAGAGCTACAGGTGACTCTTTCAAAGCGACAAGATTCAACTTTTTCCTCTCTTCCTCTCCTGCCGATGAGGAGCCTAAGTGAGAGTTAAATAGGGAAGTGAATAAGTACAAAAAGCAGGAGGCCAAGATAAAAGAGATCCAGAATCATCAGAGCCTGAACGGGAATGAGCTAGCAGTTTTCCTGGGTCAGACATCTGCAGTTACCAACAACAAATATACCCGGAGCACCTCTGTTTAGAGAATTAAAAAAAAAAAATTGTGATTATTATATGTAACTGTTATTATTATTTATTTAATTTTTTTGGGGGGGTCTAAATAGACGTAATTGTATAGGAGACTGCACACAAGTCCCGATGTGGAGATTGAAAATGCTTTCTCTAATAATGGATCTGTTATTTCAGAGGCAACAGATCAAGTATCACTACTTCACCACACCCCCGCAGGGACCCACACCGCAGGTCGTGAAGTCTGGAGGAATGGGTCTGGCTGGGGCTTCTGTTCTTATGTGGTGACTGCCAGAGCGAAAAAACACACCTCCCTCTGCTTGAATCCCCACTACCTTGAAAGAGTTGTCAAAGTCACTGGGTCTTGCTTTACTTCTCTCCACAGCTGCAAAAAACCAACCACCAGGGCTTTTCATGGTGTCACAGGATCGTAATTAATCAGCAGACACCAGCAAAATACATGAGCGTGGAATTTACTTGTAAAGAAAGCTGTGAGATTTTCAAATGCCTCTCATTTAGAAGCAATCACCTCAAAAATAACTCCTGATGGATGTTTAAACTTAGTCCTATATTTGCTCACCTTACTTGGCAAAAACAAGGCTGTTTTTGAAACGCTTGGTAGCTCTGGTTTATGAAAATCAACCTCCAGGTCCACCAATTCTGTAACCTTGGGCACAACCCAGACAACAATTGTGATCCTGGTTATTCACCAGGAACAGAGAGCGATCTATTTACATGGGACAACTGCAGAGGGAGGTACACTTATGAGAACCACAGTGGAAAGGAACATGGAGGTGAGACAGAGCGAGAGAAGTGAAAGACAGGGTCACAGAAGTCAAGGGAAAACCGGGCAGGGAAGGGGAGGAAGAGGAAAAGACGGGGGTGGGGGGGAGGAAAGAAAAGTTTTGTAAGCCCATGTCTGAAACAAGTGACTGTGTTTGAGATCATTTCTTTTTTGAGAAAATTAATGACTATATTTGAATACACGGCTACCTTCCCATGACATTTAGAGGGTCTGTTTTAATTTGTCCAAGAAAAATGAGGCCATCCTTTGGTGTGAAGTCCAGAGGTGGGGCCAGGCCTCTGGAACTACAATCCAAGGTCAGGTCCAGGAGCACCAGGCAGCCAGCTTCCAGGAAGGGTCATTTGTCCATCAGCTCGGAAAGGACGGCGGGGACAAGGCAGTTCCTCCTCCTTTCCCCCTTCTCTGAAAGTTCTGGTCCAGGAGAACCTCTGGGCTAGGAGTGTGGTCTAGGCCAGCCTGGGATAATTTGCAAACAGCCTGTAATACAGGACTGCACGAACCAAACAGAGAAACTGAAGCTGCGCGACCAACGGAATGCATGGGAGAGCTCCAAGAAGTGAAGTGTTACTTTAGGTCTCCCAGATTTGCAATAGGATTCCAATATTCAGTCCACAAATACTTACTAAACAAGAATTACTACCAGGCGCTGTCCCAGGAGCTGTGGCACAGAACACAGGAGTGCCTGCTCCCCGCAGCTTACACTCTAGTCACGAATAAGCAGAAAATCCACAGCTTCCCTGCCCCTGCCTGGTCTCGATTTAGAACCTGCATGGCGGCATCACCATCACTGTCCTCTTATGCTTGACCTCACCCTTGACCAAGCCCAGCACACAGCCGGAATGCAACGAGCATGTGCTGAATTGATTTCGCTTTGTGGTGCCTCTTCCTATACTGACTCTGCCTGTAGGACACATGCCCTTGGGTTTGGGGAGCTCCCGCAACCCCAGGTAAGGAGTGGGGACACAGCTGAACAGCACCGCACTCCTCTCTGCAGCAGGGAGAGGCCAGGTCAGTGGCGGGGATGCAGCCCTGGGGGAGGAGCACACACTTGGGAGCCAGGTGCATATGGGTGTAAACCCAGTTACTAGCTATGGAGCTTGGGGCAACTTATTTAACCTCTGCTTCCTCACGGTAAACAGTACATAACAGTCTCTGGCTTATAGGACCATAGAGAGATTTAAAGGAATATATACTTGGCACCCACTAGGCACCTGATAAAAATGTTAGTTCTCTTCCTTTTTCTGTCCGCCCCCTCCCTTTAGCCCCCATTCCAAAAATAAACATTCAGAGAAGGCTTTGCAGAAAAAAGTAATATTCCTATTTAACCCTTAAACAAATCTGGTCAGAATCTGGGGAAGACCATGCAAGCAGAGAAGAAACTGAATTATAAAAAAATGTTAAAGGGTATTAAAATAACAGTATTGCCAACAAAAAGAATAAACCTTAATGTAAACTATGGACTTTAGTTAATAATGATGTGTCAATACTGGTTCATTAATTGTAACAAGCATACCACTCTAACGCAAGATACTAATAACAGGAGAAAACCGGGGAAGAAAGGAATATATGGGAACTCTCTGTACTACCTGCGCAGTTTTTCTGTGAATCTGTGATTGTTCTTAAAAAATCCTATGAATGGAAAGAAAATACGAGGACTGCTCAGGGGACAGCAAGTAGCTGTGTGCGGAGAGAGCACAGCCAGGGTGTGTGCAGGGTGGTAAGGGACACATAATCAGATCTGTAATGTGGAAAGGAAAGGCCAAGACAGTGTGGAGGCTGGATAAGAAGGGGCAGGATGACCAAGACTGCTATCAGTCTAGACTACAGGTGGTCAGGGTCAAAGCCAGAAGCTGAAAGCCAAGGATGGCGGTGGGCCCAAAGCGGCTGCAGATGTTTTCTTTGACCTGCACAGTATTTTTCAACCTGCCACTTATGAATTGGGAAATTTCACACCAAAATCATCCTGATTTCCAACTTCTTTTGAAAAATCAGAAGACCTGGGGACCACGGGCCCACACTCCTATGGGGCAACAGGCACCTGCGGGGGTGGGTTCACCATGGGACTAAGGTGGAGTGTCAGCGTCATTTATCACTGCTTTCTTGCCCTTTTTTTTTTTTTTTTAACTTTTGGAGAATCAAGAGGAAAATGAAGTATTTACTGAACCCAAATCTCTATCAAATTTTAGAAACAAAGGATTGGATCAAGAGGGAGGGCTGTGTGTTTCTAACAGTTCCCCTTTATTCACTCATCTGCCCGTGCTGGTAGAATTTTGATTTTGTGACAGCCCCAATCTAGATGGTAAAAGGAGTGGAATGGAGAGGAAAAGGATACACTTGAGAGACATTTTAGAAGCTGAAGAAGCAGGATTTGGCAACGTGGCATTTAGACGTGGAGTTTAAAGTCAGAAAAGAGCCTTTTCACTCAGGCAGCTGGTGATGGAAAGCCATTGTCCAAGACAGGAACCACAGGGGAATATGCAGGTTTGGGAATGAGGGAAGGGGACCTCAGGAGTTTGGTTAGGAACATCCGCATGATGATTGCTCTAGTCAGGGGTTATTTATCTTGCATAGCAAGAATTCTTTTGGGAGTGAAAAGGAGCTCTATGAATGACCACCATGGGATGAAGCAGGGCAGTGAGTTGCCTCTAGCTTCTGCAGGCCCTTAAGAGAAAGACTAGAGTGGACTCAGAGGTGTCTTTGGCAAAAAAAGCAGCAGAAAGCTTTGCTGACTTAAGACGGTTGTGACCCGGTCAGAAAGAAAGCAATGCCAACCGTCAAGTGCACACCAGCAGCACCGCCCGTGACTATCGCAGGCAATGGGACCGCTAGGAGATGCCCTCAGCAGGGGAGGCTGGGCAGCAGTGGGGAGTGGGTCAGCGTTCTTGCCCCTGAGATGCAAGCCCTGATGAATCTCCGGGAGGACCGAAGGAAAGTCTAGAGAACCTGGAAGCAGTTACTCTTTGCCCAGCCCCACTCTAAACGCAGAGACTCGGGGGAGTCCCCAAGCATCTGTGTAAAGCACGGGATCCATTTGGGCAGCTTTGAATCTTAAAAGTGACTCCACAAGAGCAAATGTAATGCTCTTTGAATAAATGCCACAGGCCTAAAAAGAGTCATGAGGCAGATCCCTGAAAAAACTTGCCCTGCACCAGTAAAATATGTCTGGTTTATGCTGCTAGACGAAAATAGTGACCTGTGTTAGACAAGATCAAGATGATATATGGCTGTTTGGGAATGCAACGCTGAGATGGGTTTTCCTCTTCACCAAGCATGGCTTCCAGGCAATTTTCCCCCTTATAAAATCAACAGCAGCTGAGCTCCAGAAACAGCAGGATCCAGCAATAACAGGCCCAGGTTAGGCAGGCCGTGAAAAAGGACAACTCCAAAGAGAAAAAAGATGCCCATTTCAGAGGTCAGATACAAATGAGCTCCATGTATCGTAATCATTAACAATCCCAAACTCTGAAGATCAAGGAATCTATCCACTTTTTGCAACTGTATTTTCTTAAAAACAAATCCCCTTCTTCTTTTGCAGCATGCAGACTTTGGGAGAACGCTTTTGCCCCTATCACATTCAGCCGAGTATAAAATTTCTGTATCTGCCATTTTGCCTAGGCTTCTCTCTGCATTGCTCCAACTCCCACAGCTAAGTCAGAGCCACATTTTTCCAAGCCCAGTGTTTACACAGGATTTTATTTCGGCTGGTAAAACATCTGTATTTTTTCAGGGACTTAAATAAATGATCTATGCCGGGAATGTACAGTATAGGGTGATGTCAGGCCCCCTTTTTCTCTCGACTCACTGGGCAGAACAGGCAAACATTGTTTCAGCCTGTAGTTGGGAATGTGAATATTTATCCTGTCGACTTAATTCATACAAACAGAACGAAAGGCAGGCAGGCAGAAGTATTTTATGGCTTTAAGTCAGGCTGAAAGGAGGGGAGGGTGTGAGAAGGGGGATGACTGAGGGAGGAATCTAAACTTTCTAATTCACAGAAACATGCTTAATCATATAAATGTGGAGAAAGAGATACAGCAAAAATTATTTAAAAGGTAGACTGCGTTTGTATGTGTGTACAGGGTGAGTGTGTGTGTGGGGGGTAGGAGATGGGAAAGCGAGAGACAGAAGAGTTCTCTAACATATATCCTTCCTAATCATTACACTGAGGGTTAGGATTTAATTGTTTTCTGCTTCAGGCCCATTAATCTTATCCCCAACCAGACCACAGGCTTTTCAGGGCAGCCCCCTTAGCCTCTGACTTCTATAGTGCAGGCAATGGTCCTCATTGGGTATATGCAGCTGCCTAGGTCATCTGTGCAGAGAGCTCAGCATATTTTTCTTTTTTTATCGACAACCCTGTGGACAGGAGGCATGACCCTGGGTCACTTCAGCTACTCAACCTGGTCATCCCTACAAGAAAGGGCTTGGTGGGCATGTGCCACCCACAGTTACCCACCAATGCTAGAGGGCAGGTGGGGAAGCATTTCAAGTGGTTACTCCTCCAAACCTCAACCTGTTAATCAGATGAGAACACATCCTTAGGAAGGTCTTGGTAAGTTCCCAAAAGGTGACACTTGGCTGTGTTGTGTTGTCGCTGCCAGGAAAAGGGTGCTAATTATGAAGTGTAATTACTTCCTAGCTGACACTGGCTTGGGAAAGAGAATCGCAGGAAATAGGCCCATGAATCTCTTTAAGGCCTAAAATGTACACAAACACAAAGTGTGTAGGGCCCTGAAAAGTCACTTTGTGTGTCAATGCATTCCCTCCTTTCTATTAACACTCCCCTTGTTCTAGTTCAGGAACCAAAGATCTTATGCCTAGAAGATGAAAACAACTCACTGGTCTCCGCCGCCAAAGCTTATTTTACACATGGCTGCAGAGAAACTTCCTTAAAGCCCTGATTGTATCACTCCCAAGTTCAAAATCCTTCAGTGACTCCCAACCACCTAAAGACTTTGCTGGGCACTGAAGTCTTGACCTACCTTTCTGCTTTTACTTCCTTCTTCCTCCACTTCACATATCTATTTTGTGGCTAAATGGGACAATTTCCCATTCCTGACAACTTATAAATGTTTTTCTGTCCAGGATGTTCCCTCTATTTCTCCCGCCACCACCCTCTCCAACTCTGCCTATTTAAATTCCATTCATACTGTAAGGCCCGGCTAACACCACCTCCTCCATAAAACCTTCCTCTTCTTTCATCAACCGCCATCCCCCTCCCCGCCACCAACACATACTCTTTTCCTACTCAGTGCCCAACAGCTCATTTCATTTGATTTAAAAAAAATTTTTTTTAAATCCTGTCATCATGGTTATCAATCTATAATTTCCTTTCCTGAAGTATAGCTCTTTGAAGGCAAGGACTATGTCCTGTTCTTTATAGTCCCTGGGGTCCCAAGGATATGTAGTTTTGTCTGGTGGAGAGAGGGCTCCATGAGTGGAGTATTTATTGATTTGGAACTGTACCATGCCTCCTTGCCAGGGGGGGCAGGGGCAGAACCCATGTTCACAGCAGCACCCACGGTGCTAAAGGTGACCTCTCTACATGGTCCCCACGCAAAGGGGCTGGGAGAACTACACAGTATTAATGAGACAGTGAGTATTCATTTGTCTTAGATCATCTCTGGCCGGCGCTCCAAATTTTACAATGCAATTAGGAGTCCCCTCACGCAGAAGAAGCATCAAGGGCCCCAAGCTACTGGGTAAGAGTGAGGTTTAGAAAGTGATGTCAAAGGTATTCAGTGTTAACCCAACATATCAACAAAGGCTTGCATGTGAAGAATTAACAATTTACTAGGGCACCAGGCTGGTTCAGTCAGTGGAGCATGTGACCCTTGATCTCAGGGTTGTGAGTCTGAGCCCCACACTGGGTGCAGAGATTACTTAAAAATAAAATATATATATATTTTTTTAAGATTTTGTTTATTTGAGAGAGAGAGTGGGGGGCAGAGAGAGAGAGAGCGCGCACAAGCTGGGGGAGAGGCAGAAGGAGAAGCAGACTCCCTACTGAGGAGGGAGCCCAACATGGGGCTCGATCCCAGGACTCTGGGATCATGATCTGAGCCAAAAAGATGCTTAACTGAATGAGCCATCCAGGCACCCCCAAAATAAAATCTTTAAAAAAACAAAAACAATTTACTAAACACTGATGTTAATAACTGTTCTAACCAAAGAGTTCCTAACTTTGGAACACAGATATATTTCTGTAAAGCTATGTATAAAATGTTTTAAATTACAAATTATTTATTCGTAAAATAAATCCCAGTTTAACTTATTTAGGGGAAGCTTTATTATACTTGCCAGTTTATCTTTTCTATCTACCTGGATCTTCAACTATTGAGTTTCCTTAAAGACAATACTGAGATCAATAAGGATCTCTTTGAGGTACCAAAACTTACTGAAAAATAACACGGATAATTTGTTCAGTCTAGACAGTTAACTTTAGCAATACAGGAGGAAGGAAGCTGGTGGTGGAATAAATGAAACAATATTAGTTATAAATCAGTAACTGTTGAAGCTGAGTGATGGGTACATGAGATTCATTATATTATTCTGCCTACATTTGTGTATTTTTAAATTTTTCTGTAATTAAAGTTTTAGAAAAAGGCTTTAGGAGAGAAGGAGGGAAAGAGAAAAGAAAACAGCCCTAGGCCACAGAGATTCAATATGTGTGAAAAGCTTATGATCTAGTACAGGAAGTAAGTTATGTACATAAATAAATAAAATGCATAAAATCCAAGAGGGAACACTAAGTACTGTAAGGGAGAGAATCGAGAGTCCAGAAATAAGTTTGCTGGAAATTCAGAGGATGGTAAAAGTGACATTTAAACAGTAGTGAAGAGACCGACTTATTCAACAAAAGGTATTAAGACAACCAACTAGGTTTTAGGGAAGTAATACAGCTGGGTCCCTACCCCAAGCCTTGCACTGAAATAAATTTTAGATGTAAAATTTATTTTATATAAAAAAAGAAACTATAAAAGTGTTAGGAGAAAACACTGGACCATTTCTTTACACCACACACAAAAATAGACTCAAAATGAATGAAAGACCTAAATGTGAGACAGGAATTGAGGAGAACACAGGCAGCAACCTCTTTGACCTCGGCCCCATCAACTTCTTCCTAGACACATCGCCAAAGGCAAGGGAAGCAAGGGCAAAAATGAACTACTGGGACTTCATCAAGATAAAAAGCTTTTGCACAGCAAAGGAAACAGTCAACAAAACCAAAAGACAACCGACAGAATGGGAGAAGATATTTGCAAACGACATATCAGATAAAGGGCTAGTATCCAAAATCTATAAAGAACTTAACAAACTCAACACCCAAAGAACAAATAATCCAATCAAGAAATGGGCAGAAGACACAACAGACATTTCTGCAAAGAAGACATCCAAATGGCCAACAGACACATGAAAAAGTGCTCAACATCACTCAGCATCAAGGAAATTCAAATCAAAACCTCAATGATGAGATACCACCTCACACCAGTCAGAATGGCTAAAATTAACAAGTCAGGAAATGACAGATGTTGGCGAGGATGCGGAGAAAGGGGAACCCTCCTACACGCTGGCGGGAATGCAAGCTGGTGCAGCCGCTCTGGAAAACAGTATGGAGGTTCCCCAAAAAGTTGAAAATAGAGCTATCCTATGACCCAGCAATTGCCACTACTGGGTACTTACTCCGAAGATACAAATGTAGTGATCCGAAGGGGTACATGCACCCCAATGTTTATAGCAGTGATGTCCACAACAGCCAAACTATGGAAAGAACCAAGATGTCCATCAACAGATGAATGGATAAAGAAGATGTGGTGTATACACACACACACACACACACTGGAATATTATGCAACCATCAAAACCCACGAACTCCTGCCATTTGCAATGACGTGGATAGAACTAGAGAGTATTATGCTAAGCAAAATAAGTCAATCAGAGAAAGACAAGTATCCTATGATCTCACTGATTTGAGGAATTTAAGAAACAAGACAGAGGAGCATAGGGGAAGGGAGGAAAAAATGAAACAA
>NC_138378.1:54092243-54119072 GCF_054177405.1 Leptonychotes weddellii
CCGTGAATTGTGTAAGACTGATGAATCACAGACCTATGCCCCTGAAACAAATACTACATTTTATGTTTAAAAAAAAAAAAAGAAGATAGTAGGAAGGGAAAAATGAAGGGGGGGAAATCGGAGGGGAGGACAAACCAGGAGAGACTATGGACTCTGAGAAATAAACTGAGGGTTTTAGAGGGGAGGGGGGTGGGGGGATGGGTTAGCCTGCTGATGGGTATTAAGGAGGACACATTTTGCATGGAGCACTGGGTGTTATATGCAAACAATGAATCATGGAACACTACATCAAAAACTAACGATGTAACATATGGTGATTAACATAATAAAATTTTTTTAAAAAGTGCTAGAAGAAAACAGGAAAATATTTCATAATCTTAAGGTAAAAATGGGCTTTCTAAGAATGAAACAAAGCCACACAAAAAAAAGATATATAAGTATGTCAACATAACAACTGAAATCTTTTGTATAGCAAAAATTAATAGGAATATTCAAAAGTAAAAAACAAGGGGTAAAACATTTGCTAATTCCTCTATGGAACAAACCTCTTGCAAATCGATAACAAAAATGAAAGTAATGGAATGAAATATGACAGGGGATTACAAGCTTTCTCCATTCATAGCACCCTTACACCTCAATAATTTTTTCATGGTGTCTCTAGGCCAAAAGAAATAACCTAATCGTTCCATTTACTAAGTAGTTAGGTCCAAACAACCTAGTAAGTATTTATGCCATAACAACTTAGAAACTGTTCGCAAAAATAATACACATAAGTTGAAAGAAAAAATATTTTGATTTCATTCTTTAATAACCACAATTATTTACTAATGAGATGTGTGTGCCTGTTGGATACTTCAGAACTTCCCAAGCCTCCACTACCCTCATTCCTGTTCCCCATTGATTTTCCCATGGTACTTGCTTTTTACCACAGCAACTTTCAAATACTCAACTTTGCAAAGACGTACGGCATCATCAAAAGGAGTATAGTGTGAGCTAATGTTGATAACTGTAAGTTATTTCAAGCTAGTGGTTCAAACAGTATCTCACAGATGGCAAGTGTCACTGTGCTGCTCTCAAAAATTTAAAATATCCCACAGCGCTTTGGCACACACTTTGGGAACTGCAAATATTTAGCAAGGAATATAAACAAGCAATTCACAGATGAAATACAAATAGCCAATAAACACATGAAGAAATGTTTAATTTCATTAATGGTTAAGGAAGTGCAATTAAAGCAATATTTTTTTTTAAATTGATTTGCACTGAATTTGTTTCTTTTAAGGGTAGGACCCAATTCATTACTGGGTAAAACAACAGACACTCTCTTTCATCATTGGTGGGAGTATAAATCATCACAGTCTTTTTGGGGGGTAATCAGCAGGGCCATTTTGCTGCACATACGATGTATTCTGTACAAATGGTAATCCCCGGAGCTGGACAAACCAGCAACTTGGAAGTCTGGCGGTTGCTATCAAAGTGGAAAACAGGCACTTCTTCAGTCTTGCATTCCTCACTTCTAGGAATTTATTTCACAGAAACACTTAGAGGTATGGGCAAAGATAGAGATGCCCAATGATGATCCTCAGCAGCACTGACCGGAACAGGAAAATTTCGAAACAGCCAGTACAGGACCAGTTGAAAAAAAATATGGGGTATTACTTCAAGTATCCCATCATATATGCTCAAGCTATAGAGGCATTAAAAATAAGTTATAAATTTATTTGGACTGACATGAAATTACCTCCAAGACGTACTGATAAGTGAAAAAGCAAGCTGCAAAAATAGCATGATCCTATTTTTATTGATGCCAAATTGTTAACAGTGGGGGTAGAATTTTTATATTCAATATCACATATTTCTGGAATTTAGAATGTTTTACAGTAAGAATGCATTACTTCTTTTTGACTTTTAATTTTGAAGTAATTAGAGCCTCATAACAATTGCAAAAATGGTAGAGCTGGTGTGCCTTTCACTCAGCTTCCCCCAACTGTGACATCTTACATGACTGTAGTACTGTCTCAAAGCCAGAACATGGACATTGGCACTGCTATTAACGAGACCGCACACCTGACTCAGTGTCTGCCAGTTTTGACATGTATTCATACGTGTGGGTGTGGGGGGGGGCAGTTTCACCCCATGCACAGATTTGTGTAACTACCACCACAACGAAGATACAGGACTGTCCTAGGACCACAAAGGAAGAATGCATTATTTTTGGAGTCAGAAACAATATAAGCTAAACTATACTCTTTTTATCATGTATCCCTCAACTCCATACTCAGTATGAAAATTCACACGCTACGTTACTAGCGCAGGTGGCTGGGTGGCATTTCTCACCAAGAGATAGAAATCAAAGAAAAGGAACTTTTCAAAGCATGAAAGAGAAGACGTTAGGACTTTCCCAAGGCTGCTCCTGCTCTCCTTGGACTTCAGATCTGTGCCCAGTGTGGGTGCAGAGCAGCTCAAAGGAGAGACCCACTGAGGGTAGAGAAGGCTGGCCACAGGGGGTGGGGGAGCGGGGGGTAGAGCTTGGGGGGCAATAGAATACCTGAGAGCGGCAGTCCTATCTCCAGGGCTGGCTTCCCGGCAGGGAAAGGAAATATAAAGTTATTATATTAATTTGCATTTCCCAGATTTTAGAGCAGCTGTCAAATTTGCCTTATAAAAAGAGCTGACCCATAGAAAACGGGCCTTTAGCATGCTCTCAGGCTGCTAATGCACATTACTCTGAGCTAGCTGCCCAGTGAGGGGCTTTGGGGCAGAAGGCCTTGCAAGCTGGGCTTGGGTGAGAGCCAGCCTCAGGAGTCTGTTGGCTTCCAGCACACTGTGGTAACAGAGACTCCTCTTTATGAAAAATGAAGATGGAAAAATTTTTTTCTGAGTCTTTGGGTTGCAGCTTATTTCAAAGGTCATCAAAGTAAACAAAAGGAAAAGACTGTGAATCTTTATAAGTCAAAAAGTGACAACTGTTTATATTTTCACATGGAGGAAGGAGAAAAAGGATTCCTCTAAGCCCCTAGGAATGGAGATTTGGGTGGCTCCCTCCCTCCCCGTTTGTTTGTTCATTTGCCACTCAACACCTCCCGCAGTGAATACAGGAACATCTGCTGTGTCCATTTTATGCAGAATTATAAAAGTCTCCTGGATGGCTGGGGATTCGTGGAATAATCCAGGCAGTGTCTTGAGAAGCAAAAGCCTCTGTCCCCCTTGTTGATAACTGCCTCCCACCATCCAGCTGAGTATGTGAAATGCCCAAAGCCATACACACAGGCTGCAGTAGGTCTCTCCAAATCTTTTTTTTTTTTAAAGATTTTTTTTTTTTTTATTCATGAGAGATAGAGAGGCAGAGGCAGAGGGAGAAGCAGGCTCCCTGCAGAGCAGGGAGCCCGATGCGGGACTCGATCCCAGACCCTGGGATCATGACCTGAGCTGAAGGCAGACGCTTAACCGACTGAGCCACCCAGGCGTCCCGGTCTCTCCAAATCTTGAGCCCAATTTCCAATAAGGGCAACTTTCTTCAGAGAAGGGTGATTCTGTGAGTCTAATGGAAGCAAAGGGGTCAGTGAAACCAATCCTTATGAACTTCCTCAAAAAACCCTTTTTGCTTATGAGTTTTCCTGACAATGAACTGTGGACAATTATCATGGATGAGTCTCTAAATGGATTTCATATCTGCTATTAGACATATTCCAAAATAATGAGACTAGATGGTATTAAGACAAGCATCTAAAATGTACTGTTTTTACCCGGGGCAGCGGGGGGGCTGTGTGATTTCCCCAGTCCATTATACAGATTTCATATTATTTCCACTTATCCATTAAGACTCAGCTCATTGGCCCCCTTGGTGAAGTCCTCCCTGACAATTCTAGGTAGTGCAATCTCTCCAGCCTCTCATTCCATAGTATTTATCTGAACCACTCATTTGGCACCTAAGATATGTTGCCTTGATTGCTATTTATCTTTTTGTGTAAACCATGTCGTTTTATCTCCTACAGAGCCTTACTGGAATGCAAAAGTTTGTTGATTTGATTTTAAATTTAAGGCAATTACCATGTGGGCTGAGATAAACAGTACTTTCAAGGCAATAGTTAACTCCATAGTGAAAGTAAACACCAAGACTGCTTGCAAATGGGCTGGCTTACAAAGTAAAATGACCAATGAATGCAAGTCCTCCAGGCAGAATACGTTTGTGGCCTGGGCCATCAGCCCACTCGCTATTCCTAGCCTACCAACCTGTTGTGTTATCTACATGAATTCGTCATCCCCCCAAGCTCATCTCCAGGAAACTCATGATCTTCCCTCTCAACCTACTTCAGCTCAAACACTGGTGCCTCTATGAAACCATTCTCCCAGGAACGGTTACGCTTATTTGTTGAATAACTGGCTGAACAAGACAATGGCTCTTTCTAAGTCACCATCCATAATCCATTTTGGCCAGTCCCCCTTCCCTTTATTGCCGGAAGGGTGTGAGAACCAAATTTAGGAGACGTTGTTATGGATTTTCTGCCATAAACAAGCCTTCTTGGCCAGATACGAAGCTGACAGGAAATTCCTGTTGGTGCCCTCTAGGTTCCTATTGAGGAACTAGAGTCTTCAGGCCAGTGGTTCTAAATGTGGGGTGATTTTGCCCCCGTGAGACATTTGGCAATGTCTAGAAACATTTTTTGGTTGCTATGACTGAAAGGGGGCGTGAGTAGAGGTGAGAGATGCTGCTGAACATCCTACAGTGTGCAAAGGATAGTCCCCCAAGACAAGGAATCATTCAGCCCCAAATGTCAGTAGTGCTGAGGTCGAGAAACACTGGCCTGCTGTGAGCACAGGCTTCACAGCCAGTCAAGACCTAGCAGGTGACCTCGGGGAAAATGATTTAACCTCTCTAGGCCTTTGTTTCCTCATCTATAAAAATGGAGCTAATAATACACCTCATCTCATGAGGCTCTTGTGAAGTCTAAAAGATAACTGATGTGAAAAGTACTTTGTAATTACTCCTTAAAAAACGAGGTATTGTTATTAATGGATACATGCCCATGTGTGATTTTAATTTCGCTGTGCCCTTCAGGCATTGCTAGGTGTTGGTGTAGAAAGGGAACTCACCTCAGCCCTCTCCATCCATCTGGGGCGTCCACATTCTCCCGGCTCTGCATTATTAAGTTGCTCTCTTAATTCCTCTGTGGTACTTGCTTATATTCTTTTTATTTGGCAGTTGTTTTTCTTTGGCCACTGGACTTCTGTCTCGTGCAGTATTATTCCTCAGCAATACTTTTCTTAGTGGTCTCTGATGATTTTCCCAGAAACAGTGCTTTCTGACTAATCATCTTACCACAGCTCATAATAATGACCAAGTGTATGGTGAGGATGAATTAATGATCATCCCTCAGGATAACCATTTGAGAAGTATAAGTATAGTACTTATATTATCAAGTTTGCCCTTTTTGTCATACTCTACATCTTCCACATTTGTGATTTATATCTAAGAGTAAGTTGTGCCATTCAGTGTCTCAGAAGAATAATTTGGTGACCCTTGAAGATATTAGCTCTATTAGTTATGATCCTCAAGAGGCTTATCCTTGATACTTTTTTCCAACAGAGCACGCTCCATAAATTCACATATCCAGAGAAACAATTTCCAGCTCCTCTGTCCTGCCTCAGGGAGGCACACACTTGAAAATAAGCTAAGTAAGCACATTCTTATTTTCCTAAGTATTTCCTGAATGATCCAAATGAGGTAACACTTTAACGAATATTTTAGCTTCCACCCAACTCATTTCCTGGGTGAATCTGGCCAGTCTGCTTTCAGTTTATTCAAAGGAAGCAAAGCATCTTTTCTGTGTCTATTTGTCTCACAAAATGGGTATCTGGATATTTATATAGCAAAGCCTACAGTCTTACATTGTAGTCTTATTTGTGTATGCCTATGCCTGCATGTATTTAAAATTCTATAGATTCCTGGCGTGCCTGGGTGGCTCAGTCGTTGACCATCAGCCTTTGGCTCAGGTCATGGTCCCAGGGTCCTGGGATCGAGTCCCACATCGGGCTCCCTGCTCAGCGGGAAGCATGTTTCTCCCTCTCCCACTCCCCCTGCTTGTGTTCCCTCTCTCGCTGTCTCTCTCTGTCAAATAAATAAATAAAATCTTTAAAAAAATAATAAAAAATAAAATTCTATAGATTCCTGATATTTTTTTTTTAAAAGGCTAATATAGTGGTTAGTTCCAATCTTCTTGAAATTAATGGTGAACTCTTAGTAGAATAAATCATGTCTCCATAACTGGCAGAATCTTAGCTATCATGAAAAAGATGTTTACTCAGAAACCTTTGAAATGGGAGAGGGGGAAGATTTCTCACCTGATCCAGAGGGATGCCTTTAACTTTGGAGATTAGTGGCCTTTTTATCATTAGAAGAACAAATGGAAAGGCTGAGCTCATGTTAGTATTATGAGGAAGTTGAGCAAGATGCTCACCAATAAGGGAATCTTAATTCATAAGTTGGTGGACCAGGGGCATTGTGCTTACGGTTTATAATTTACAGTCCCTGAGGAGGGACAGTCTTTAATCAAGGAGATTCATTTTCCTAGTATTATTTAAATAGGCTATTTATATAATGTGATAGACTTAAAGGCCCAACAGAGCTACTAAAACTGACATCTCTTAACTCAAATACATTAGTCTAAAGTAAGGTTTTCCAACCTCAGCACTACTGACATTTGGTGATGGGTTGTTCTTTGTTATGGGTCCTGTCCCATGCATTATAGGATGTTTACTGGTATCTCTGGCATCTACCCACTAGAGGCTGATGACATACTACCAGTTATGAAAACCAACCAGTTATCTTCAGACATTGCCAAATGTTGCCTGTGGAGTAAAACAGCTCCCAACTGAGAACCACTGCACTAGGCATTCTAATCTATAAACTTATACCATGTATCATATCTACTTTTAAGAGGTGGTACTTAGTATAATCTATGTCCTTAAGAAGCTCCTGACTCATTCATTCACTCAGTAAATATAATGTTTGTTGAAAACCCGCTTAGTCTCCTCAGGTAGAGTGAAGAGAATGTACCAAGGCCCTGGGGCAGGACAAGGCGGGGCTATTAGAGGAAGGTTCACAAGGTTACGGTTGAATGAAAGGAGGAAATCAGCCTAAGATGAGGTTGGAGAAGCAGGGCTAGTCAGGTCATTTTGGTGCTTATAAACAATTGTAAGAAGTCTGGATTTATTTAAAGTGTGATGGAAAATGACTAATGGGTTTTAAGCAGGGAATTAAGTTAATCTCATCTGTGTTTTAAAAAGGTCCTTCTGCCCTACATAAAAAAGAGGTTGAAGGGGGCAAGAATATAAGTAGAGAGGCAAATGCCATTGTCTAAGCAAAAGATGAGGGTGGCTTGGACAAGGAGAGTGGTGTACAGATGAAGAGGAGAGAAGCAGATGATACTGGTGGATTAGATGCCAAGCCAAAGAGAAGTCAGGAATCAAAACTTGATCCCCAGATTTCATCTTGAAAAACTGAGTCAATGGTAGTGCCATTTGCCGAGAACGTGAAGATCAGCAGAGGGCCAGGCTTGTGGCTTGGTCAGGGGATGGAAGAGAATTCACACTTGCTCAGATGAAAAGGCATTGTCTCCTGGCCCAAAAGGGGTTCAAGTTATGGTAAGTTCTACTCCCTAAGGGTCTATGATTTATTTGAGGAGACAGCATATGAGTATAATACTGTCACATCCTTGGTGGGAGTAGGGTCTAAAGCCAGTGGCCAAGGTGAACATTGTGTACAGTAAAACTTGCCTTGAATTGGATTCAGCACAGCCAGAGACACTAAAGAGATCATACATTTCCAACTCACATCTCACTGTTCACTCCAGGACACATGCTCACCGAAAGAAAAGGCAATATTTAATAAGCAATCTTCAAACAGCTTTTTACTCTCTTTTATTTCTTAGCTTGGTACAGATTTAGCAGGTTAGGCGGGTTCTGTGCAACTTTATTAAATAAAAGATAAAATCAATTTCACTTTTTAAAAAGCAAAATACCAACAAATGAAAACTATAGACACCAAATGTCTATAAACACATAGGGATTCAGTTAATAAAAGATCTAAGTAAGGTGGGGTGAAGCAGAGGCTCATTTTCTGAAGAACATGAGGTTTCAATAAAGAGAAAGCCACAGATAAAGAGATTTGGAATTGCATCCATATAATTGGTAGTTACCCTCCGTGACCACCTGGGTCTTCCTATTTCCTCAGGTCTCCAAAAAATTTCAGTGAAAAACAGGTGATTTAATTGTTTCAACAGAACTGAGGTACACAGGTGGGCAGGGAGGGAAGGTACCCACAATACAGTGGAGGAATGCCAATAAGAATGCATTAAGTTTATGCCCAATAGTTCTTAATATTAGAAGAAAATGAGGTCCAGAAACAAACAGACCATCAAGGTACCCAATGAAGTTCCTTACTGTCTAACTAAAACCAGAAATTAAGATTCTGTACATTTCTGTGGGAAAAAAAAGTACTGCAGTACCTCAAAAAACTAAACACTGAATTTTTAAAAATACATTATCCAGCAATTCTACTTCTGGGTATGTATTTAAAAGAACTGAAAGGAAGGTCTCAAAGAGATATTTGAGCACCCATGTTCACAGCAGCATTATTCACAACAAAAGGTGGAAGCAGGCCAAGTGTTCAATGGCCGATGGATGGATAATGGATATATAGATATACAATGGAATATTACTCAACCTTAAAAAGGAAGGAAATCCTGACTCAGGCTATAACATGGATGAATACTGAGGACACTATGCAAAGAGAAATAAGCCAGTCACAAAAAAACAAATAGCATATGATTTCACTTATACGAGGTATCAAGAGTAGTCAAACTCACAGAGACAGAAAGTAGAATGATAGTTGCCAGGGGTTGGGGGAAGGGAGAAGTAGGGAGTTGTTTACCGGGTATGAAGTTTCAATTTTCACAAAATGAAAAAGTTCTGGAGGTTACTCGCACAACAGTGTGAAGAGACTTAAGATTACTGAACTGAACACTTAAAAATGGTCAAGATGGTAAGCTCTATGTGTATATTATCACAAAAACTTAATAAATTTTTAAAAAATTCCCTATATTCAAGTCACTGATATTCAATATTATAATACTGTATTCATGTTATTTCTGGGATATGTTGTAAATTCTCTGATTAGAGAGTTCCTCATCTGTTAAAAAGCCTTGTTGGGTGAACTACACATTCACTTTCAAGTACCAGTTGGTATTGTGAGCTTGCATTAATTAGATGCTCTTAGAACCACATTTTGATTTCTTGTAATCCTTAAAAGAATTAGCATCAGGTGCTAATTAAAAATAGTCAAATCTATCCTTCGAGGCGAGCTATAAGGTAATACTAACTGCAAAGGAATGATTCTCAAGGAACAGTGAGACACTGGAACGTATGAGCAGACAGTAAGGATACGTTGTTTTGCTGCTTAGTGTCTACGGTCTGATCTTTTTCCAGTCCCTCTACTACTGTGGAGAAGGAAAAAAACCACTACCACAGATGAAATTCTGAGACAAAGTTTAATTTTTAAAAACTTTCTCCATTGCAGACTATTTTTTTTTTTTTTAAGATTTTATTTATTTATTTGAGAGAGAGAATGAGACAGAGAGCATGAGAGGGGGGAGGGTCAGAGAGAGAGGCAGACTCCCTGCTGAGCAGGGAGCCCGACGTGGGACTCGATCCAGGGACTCCAGGATCATGACCTGAGCCGAAGGCAGTCGCTTAACCAACTGAGCCACCCAGGCGCCCTCCATTGCAGACTATTTTTAAAGCATTATGCTTACCAGGGAAAATGTGGTTGGTGGTTGAGACTAGTTAGATGGTCCGTAGAGTATGCCACCTCTGTCATCTGAAGGAGGCACAAACATTTGTTTTATGTTCGCACACTTGTGAACCATCACCTCTGCTTCTCATTCAATAGTTCCTTTCTCGGCTCACAGCTGAAAACCTTCCCAACATTTTCAGCCCCGTTTCAGTACCCCCACTGCACACCACTTTTTTTAACCTGTTGATAACTTTTTTTTTCATTTACCAATGCTGAAATCTGTTTAGAACTTCACAAACTCACCAACTCAACTCAACATCAAGATTGTCTTTTCCTGCTCTTCTCCATCCCCCCAACTCTTTTTTTTTTTAAGATTTTATTTATTTATTCATGAGAGACAGAGAGAGAGAGGCAGAGGGA
The DNA here is from genome assembly GCF_054177405.1 of Leptonychotes weddellii. Classification (NCBI taxonomy): domain Eukaryota; kingdom Metazoa; phylum Chordata; class Mammalia; order Carnivora; family Phocidae; genus Leptonychotes; species Leptonychotes weddellii. The sequence goes on from NC_138378.1 coordinate 54,102,457, forward strand.
GAAGGAGGCTCCCAAGGAGCAAAGAGCCCGATGCGGGACTCGATCCCAGGACCCTGGGATCATGACCTGAGCCGAAGGCAGACGCTTAACCATCTGAGCCACCCAGGCGCCCGATCCCCCCAACTCTTACCCAACCTAACACCACAGGTCAGAAAACCTATTGGCTCTGGTTCTTACTTCCTTCTCTAGTTCACAATCTGGGACAAAGACACCTCTCCCAACACCACCAGGGCTCTAGATGTAAAACTGAAACAATACAACCAACCTCCCTCTACTGCCCTGGGTGAGGGCACTGTGAGGACGCCATGAAGACCCAGGGTTAGTGTGCACGGCTAACCTCGATACTTAGAAGATGTGTCATGCACAGTTATTAGTGTTATCTCTGCCCTGGTTTCCCACAACCCTTACTTCATGCCCCTTGATCTTGACCAATAAACACTGTGTTACTACACAGTTCACTCGGTCTCCTGCTTCCTCCATTCCTGCCTTTGGGCAGTCTTGCCAGTTGCCCTTTAAGCTTGGAAGGGTCTCTCCTGGCATCTGCCAAGCTACAATTTCAAATGCTTCCTCCTTACTCATGTCTGCCTGCCTGCTCTCCACATGAATGACCGGGAGGAGCACCCTTCCTAGAGTGGAACTGGTCTGGGGTACAAATAAGTGATGCAATGAAATCCAGAACACTTCTGGCCCATTAAATAGTTGAGCTTAGAAATTTCAAGATTTTCTTACTGCTCTTCATGGTCCTTCAATCTCGGTGGCAAATGCCCCACTGACGTCTAACAGCCATCACTGCCAACATAAATCTCTGTTATCTCCTCGACCCGACATAAGAATCACTCATCTCTTATATTAATTCAGCTTTGGACATTGAATCCCTCTTCTTCCACTCCCAACCCAATGGTTTCCAAACTTGCCTGATCATAAGAATCATGCGTGTGGCATGTTAACAAGGCAGATTCTGGGGTCCTTTCTCAGATCTACACACTTAAAGTTTTCATGACAGGAGACCAGGAACCTGTATTTTAAACAGTGCCCCCTCAGTAACTCTTGTGTCAGGTGAAATTGAGAAACGTCTGACAACCTGTCAGATCTTCCTGTTTGTTTTTTTTTTTGTCACTGTCCTAACAGCCAGAGGTCAGAAGACACAGTAGCCAGATGACCTAGATTATTAAGAGTTTAGTTATGAAGACTCTACCTACTCTACCCATGCTGATAATTTGACTTAAAATTAAATACTATATGATGCTGCATGCCAAATTTTCAGATTCAGATTTGTTGGTTGTATCTTGCTGGTCATACTGCAAGATTCTGGGGATGAAGTTATACTGTTTCATATTCACTCAATGCTTAATTAGTACACTATGGAGCATTTAATTGGAACTTAATTAAAACCTTACTGATTGATCAGTAAAGGCACCACCCAAATCAAAGAAAAACAAAACAAAACCCTAAAAACTCCGTATCTTAGAGCCTACCTGAGTAGCACTGAATCCTTCCCTCACCATCAGGTTAATGAGAATGAGAATGCAAACTCAGGGTTTGCCTCTTGGCCTGAAAGAGGAAGGCAATTATTTAGTGATTTGGCCAGATTTCTAGAAACTATTGTTATGCCTTGTCTGACTGCCTAGATTTCTCATAATAGAGTCAACTTCCTTTCAGGATTACTGCTTTGACCCTGTGTTCTTTCCACCGTCATGCTGGGGAGATCTCAGAGTTAATGATTTGCATCTGATAGTGCAGCATAAAAATTCGAGTGGCAGGCCTACTTTCAGGCAAGGACACACAGGAACACTTCTCAGAAACTAACAGAAGTTTCATGCTGAACAGTGCAAATGTTGAGGGGTGCTTATTTCAAAACATAAGTCTTCAAAACATGAAGGCCATTCTAGATTAAAATATAAATGAATTATATCAAACAAGAGAATGTAGGGCCCTTTCTAAAAAGTGCAAGATTACCATTTATATAATATCCAGAAAAATAAAGTTGAACGAACAATATGAAGCCAATTTAGTCAAGAAGTTAACACTGAAAACAAGTTTCAGTGGGGACGTTATCACAGCTATGTTCGGTATCACATTTTTCAAAAGGATGAATCCATTCTCTGTTCAATAAAAAGCTTCAAAGGTAAACAATGAACGGCCCGTATGATGAGATCTATCCGTGAAACTGAGCAGATTTCTAAATCAGTGCATAGACCAGGCTATTTATAAACTTGACTTCCCATCAACCTCAGCACGATGTCAACTAACAATAACAAGTTAATGTTTTCCAGTCATCTTCACTGTACCACTTGATTGCCAGCACTTGGGCCAAGGTAAACTCAACAGTAACAAAAGAGCTAACATCACAATCAAAGAGTAAGATTAATGAATACTGCATCTCTGCTTTGAAGTGAACACTGAAAATCATGCCCTTAACATACTCTTTTTTTCAGCTGCTGGACTTCAATTGTGCCTACTGGTCTATATGGAGATTTGAAGGCAGAGTTTATAAATATTCTCCCTATTTGTAATGAACCACAAGCTTCAGTCCCTGAGGAACTTTTTAAAGTGAAGAACATCCTCTCCATAAAATTATGAAGTGTATAACTCCCTCAAATTATCACACACAATTCCTAAACCTGACCACCGTTCCTAATTAAGGTTTTTTTTTTTTTAACTGAAATACAACTTCAAAGTGCCAAGTCTGAAGTGTAAAGCTTAATGAATTTTTATATCTACTTAATTATAGTTTTTACTTATAATAACATAACTCAACAAATGATTCATTATATAAGATTATTATAAATAATCACATTTGTTCTAAAAAGTCCCTTATAACATTCCTTTGCATTGGTGGTTAAATGGTAGAATTCCCACCTCCCACACTGAATTAAATGTTAAGAGCAGATACTGAGTGTTCATAATACAACAAATAGCAGCACTCACTTTTTGTGGAGGGGGGGAGAACCTTTAGAAGTATAAATAATTTGCCTCTTTATATTAAAAAATATACAGTAAAAAATGGTCTTACAAAAATGTAGACAAAAAAAGAAAAACCAAAATATGTACCTTTTGCTACAAAGAAGAAATATCATTGACTCTGATTTTCAAACTCTGATTCTTTTTTTAACTCAACCCTGAACACATCAACCCTTCAGTAAACAAAACGAATTAAACCTTTACAGTTTTTCCAACTAAAACTGTTTTACTGACTGTGGACCAAATCACTTCAGTCTGTTTTCCAAACCTCCACAATTTTTTGGTCACTTAATTGCTAAAAAAGTCCACTATCATTCCCTTTCCTGGTACGCTAAGAAATCACTTGTCATTTTAGCAGCTATGTTTATGTGCTAACTCTCCCCATTGTTGAAATATCTACCACCCAAGCTAGTGATGGATTATAAAACCCAGGCCCAGGATATACAACTCATCCTGGATTTCTGATGGTTGAGATAACTCATCCCTAGGTGTTAGGTTTTTGTCACCACTCATCCAAACACACTCTCCCATCTTCTAACTGCCTGTTGTCACCTCCTCATGATAAAAACTTCTTCCTTGGTAGGCTACAACGGCAATGTGCTCAGTTAAACAAAAGTGTACTTATCAGTGGCAAATATCTAAGAAATAGCAACACTTCCTGGATACAAAGTAACTGGGAAAAGACCAGTCTGAATGCGCGAAAAATCTTTGAAAGCAACAACAGTTTTTAAAGAGTTGCTGGTCTATTATTCAATATGGTCAGTAACATGAACTACACTAAACACAAGTAACTGTCAAGTAGTATATCTGTTAAGCTGAACCTGAATAAATAAATTCAGAAGATTAATTTGTAATGGACATTCACGGAGAAAAGTAAATTGTGTGCAGTCTTCATGTCAGAATTACAAAAAACAAAACTCTACAACAGTAAAATCCAAATTAATGAGATTTCCTCTATAATCCAGAAAAGTCTCACTCTTTTTAATGAATAACGTGAGAGTTGGTGTGGCCATTAAACCTGGAGTTCCAAAGTCAGGAGTTTCTAACCTCTCTGAGAACTTTGCATTGCAGGTGTGAAGGTCCTCAATCTCCACCAAATCAATACAGCTGACAGAGGGAAGCTTCCCTGTTCTGCTGTACAGCATTTCTATGTTCCATATCACCAACAAAAAAAAGGCCATCCAAACTCTACCTCAAAGTCGTAGAAAGTTCAGCCTCCAATGTGACAATGTGATGAGTAGAGCATTAGTCTAATAAGTGTTTAAAATCTTTAGATTATCCCAGAAACACTTGTTTCCAATGCTACCGATAGGAAAATATAGAGGAAAAGAGGAAACACTTTCCTACCCTTTGGATTTTTGAAAAACAACATTAATCTAGTTCATTTATTCAACAAACCTTTATTGAGGGTTTAAGGTCAAATGCAATGGAAGTGTACGAGATAACCGTGACATGTTTTCATGGTTATTCAAAGTACATTATACGGGGCACCTGGGTGGCTCAGACGGTTGGGCGTCTGCCTTCGGCTCAGGTCATGATCCCAGGGTCCTGGGATCGAGTCCCGCATTGGGCTCTTTGCTTGGCAGGGAGCCTGCTTCTCCCTCTCCCTCTGCCTGCCACTCCCCCTGCTTGTACTCTCTCTCTAATAAAAAATAAAAAATCTTAAAAAAAAAAATAAAGTACATTATACAATGTATAGTTTAAATCACAGATGGTGATTCAAAGATTAAAACAAAAAGCCCAACATTTTTAGTATCCCTATGAAAACTGTGACCTTTACAATACTAATAGAACCTTTACAATATACCTTTCATATATACGAGGGTCTGTTTCTCCATTTTGTCCTCTGATCTTTCTTTCTAATGATGAGTTAGTACCATACTTTTCATTAATGTAGAATGATTATAAATATTAATGTACCTTTATATTGTGTTTTAGGGATTTGATGTGCAAGTTGATCTTTTTAAAAAAATTTTTTTTCTAGACACGAAAGCCCTCAATAAAATGTTAGCAAGTCAAATCCAGTAATTAACAAAAAGGATAATACATCAAGAAGAAACGGGGTTTATCTCGGCAATGCAAGGTTGGTTCAACATTCGAAAATTAATGTAATTTGCCATATCAACCCATTAAAAAAAATCTGATTCTCTCAATGGATGCAGTAAAAGCATTTGACAAAGTTCAACATCTATTCCTGATAAAAATTCTCAGTAAAGTAGAAATAGAAGGAAATTCCTTAACTTGGTAAAGCACATCTAGGAAAAACTTATAGTTAATATCCTATGTGATGATGATAGGCTGAATGCTTTCCCCCCTTGGTTGGGAAAAAGTAAAAATGTCCATTCTCACTACTTCTACTCAACATTATACTGGAGGTCCTAGCCAATTCAGTAAGGCAAAAAAAATATAAAGCATGCCAACTGGAAAGAAAGAAAGAAAATTGTCTTATTCACAGATGACATGATTATCAATGCAGTAAAACACTAAAGAATCTATTTTAAAGAGATATAAAACTAGCAGGTTTAGCAAGGTCTCGGAATATGAGGTCAATATATGAAAATTATATTTTCTAAAGACCAGCAATGAACATTTAGAATTTGAAATTTTCAAAAGTTATCATTTTTAATAGTATCAAAAACATGAAATATTTTGGGGTAAACCTCAGAAAATACGTGTTAAGATGCATTATCCAAATATTGTGTAGGCCTGTATTTAGTAAACTTGTCTGTAAGGGGCCAGAGAGTAAATATAACAGGCTTTATGGGTCATACGGTCTCTGTTATAACCACTCAACTCTGGCATATTATAAAAGCAACCATAGAAAATATGTAAACAAATGGGCATGGCTTTATTTAGGAAAGAGGAGGCAGGATGGATTTCTCCTTTTTTTGCTACTGATTAAAGGTCTCAGACTTAGTGAAGTTACTTGTGAACTTGTAGGCTTTTGTGGGGTGGAGACAAAAATAATTTCTCTCTGGGGCACCTGGCTGGCTCAGTTGGTAGAGCCTCTGAGTCTTGAGCTCAGGGTCGTGAGTGCAAGCCCCACATTGGGCATGCAGCCTACTTTAAAAAAAGATAATAATAATTTCTCTCTAGTGGAACAGATGACCCCAGAGATTTATGATCTGCTGGACATTAAACTGTCTTATATCTAATTTAGCAATGTTATCCTAACACTCTGTTAAATTGCCTATAAATGCCCTAGTTTGTCAGATGCTCTTTGAACTGATCATATATCTTTCTGGTCCCCTGATTAATTAATGAGTTAAATAACATATTTTACACATGATTATTTTATATTTGCCTGCAAGTGATGATTTTACCTTCATGAAAATTATACTTTAACAATGTCAATTCTGCCTTAAGTTGTTCTAAAGATTCAATGTAATCCCAATCAAAAAACATTTTGCCTATTCTCTTACTATTTGGTCTTTCATATGAATTTAACTGTATTGTCAAGTGAAAATTTTATTGGAAATGCATTAAACCCATGTTTAAATTTGGAGAAAACTAACATCTCTGTGATACTCAGGCCTATCAAATACATACAATATCCTTGGGGAAAACTCAAGAGATTCAACAGAAAAGATATTAACAGAGGATCTTTACAAATGATATTATTATTATTATTTTTAAAGATTTTATTTATTTATTTGACAGAAAGAGACATAGCGAGAGAGGGAACACAAGCAGGGGGAGTGGGAGAGGAGAAGCAGGCTTCCCGTGGAGCAGGGAGCCCGGTGCAGGGCTCGATCCCAGGACCCTGGGATCATGACCTGAGCTGAAGGCAGATGCTTAACAACTGAGCCACCCAGGTGCCCCTACAAATGATATTACAAATGAGAGGTAGGTGACTGAGTGTAGTTTGGGATAGAACCTACAGAAGTATCGGCTCTGAAAAACCCTGGATCTGCTACTTGCTAGCAGTGTGACCCTGAATAAGTTACTTAACTTCTCTGAGCTTCAGTTTCTCATTGTAAAAGAGCACTCACTTTCTAGCATCATTATGAGGAGTTAATAAATAAATATATGTAAGTACATAAAACAGTGTTGACACAGACTAAGTACAATATAAGTAATGCCAAACAGTATTATTACAAAGTGCATATGTGGAAATCAATCACTTTCAAAAGTAAAAACAGCACAAGTCAGAAGATAAAACATAAGAAAAGTACTCCAGATAACAATCATAAGAAATATAAAAATAGAACACAAACTCTACATGAAAAAAGCTTTAAAATATGAGGCTAGTGAGGAACATAAAAGACAAATGAATGGAGGGCATGCCGTGTTGTGAAACAGGACAGTAGCATAATAAAGATGTATGTATAGTTAATAATGTGATGTATAAATCTAATGTGATCCCGGGGTGCCTGGGTGGCTCAGATGGTTAAGCGTCTGCCTTCGGCTCAGGTCATGATCCCGGGATCCTGGGATCGAGTCCCGCGTCGGGTTCCCTGCTCCGCGGGGAGCCTGCTTCTCCCTCTGCCTCTCTCTCTCTCATGAATAAATAAATAAAATCTTTAAAAAAAAAATCTAATGTGATCCCAGTAAAAAATAAAAATAATCAACAGAATGGAAGATGGGGGAATTAGACAAGCTGACTTAAAGTTCATAGGGTACTGGAAAAGTAATGAATGGGAATTAGTCTCCAACATACTGTAAGACATGTTATATAGAGCTACTATGGGCAACTGATGCATAAGGGGACAAACTGTTCAATGGAACAGACTAAAAATCTAGAAAATAAAAGCAGCTGCATCCTGAAATTTAGCATATGACAAAGACAGCTTTTCTGTCAGGAGAGATAAGAGGTACTTTTTAACAAAAAAAAACCAAACCAAAAAAACCAAAAAACCAAACCAAAACAAAACCCCGTACAATAGCTCATTTATTTTTTTATTCTCCTCAGTGACATTAAGTAATTCGCATGACAGTATTTTTAAACTTATAGCTATAAATGACACCATTTATTAAGAAACTATATCATGACAGCCACTATACTGGGAATTTGTACATACAACATCTCTACTCTTTATGCCAACCTTGCAAATTATGTGTTATCATTATTTTAACCAATGGTTAAGCTTCAGTTTAGAATTTAAGTGATCTGCCCAAGGCCAAATATCTAGAAAATGGGGGAGAGAGTATGTTAAACCCAGGTCTGCCTAGATCCAAAACCTCCTTCCATATACCATCCTCTCTCCACAAAATAATCCAGCATGTCAATGAGACTCTAAGAACCGGGCAATAAAAATAGTGCATGGGGCCATCTGGGGTGGCTAGGTCGGCTAAGCATCTGACTCTTGATCTCAGCTCAGGCCTTGAACTCAGGGTCATGAGTTCAAGCACCACGTTGGGCTCTATGCTGGGCATGGAGCCTACTTAATAATAATAATAAAAAAAACACACGAGATTACAACTCTACATACCAACTAGGAATGAAGTAACTAAGAAAACACAGTATCTTCTCTTTATGCTTTTTAGTTTTAAGATGGTAAACACACTGGGGTCTGTGTCTATTTATCCTCTATCATGGACACCTGGCACTTCAGTCATTGGAAGACATCCAAGGTGAATCCACCGTATAGCTCATTCTTTCCGATAAAGAAGAGAGTTAAAGTGAAGCTAGAGTGAGCGTCAACAGAATCTGACACTGAGGAAAATGTTGTAACTGTTTTCGTTTTCTATGTACCAGGTCCCAATGTGGGAAACTGGAAATCTGTATGCCAAAAGAATATATTTTGACTTCCCTCTGCTGGGCATAAACCTCTTGAACTTCTGTCTATTTTTGGGAATTGAGGTATCCCTTTAATCCTGTTACAGAACTGCTGACGGCAGTAAGACAGCAAAGGAAAATCGGCACAGGGCCTGTGCCAGGAAGGTCTCCAAGAACAAGGATGAAACAAAGCACAAGCAAGCAAAAGCATTTTGCAAGAGTTTTGTGAAATCGGTGTCAGTGTTCACAACCCAACAAGAGAAACACCACCCAACTGCAAGCCATTTCAGACTCAAAAGGGCCCCTGACGCTGGATGGACGTTGTGAAACTCCCAGAGCCAATATTTACAGCAGGGTTAAAGTTGTACTTGCAGAAAACAGAACAGCCCTTCGCTCAGCCTGTCCTCTCCGAGGACTCTACACATAACCAGCAATGTTCTCTTCTGCTTTACTTGCTGTGTATAAAGATACAGTTCAGCGAGTGCAGAGCTTCTGTTTAGACTCTCAGGGACACAGACCCTGCTGTGTACACTCCTGAAGACCCCCGCCTTTTAAAAAAAGATCCTTCTGATGATGGTTTGTTTTCTACACACAGCGGAAACAGTTGAGCCGACTTTTTTTTTCTTTTTTTAAATGAAAACCACCTCATCTTCAAAAACGGTCTCCAGTTAGCTCAATTCATTTTCAAAGTTGTCTATGATTCTACAGCTGAATGAATACACACAGAACTAATGTCCCTTTCCCCAAAATGAATTTGGTGTTAGGATTTACTAGGATGCCCCCAGTCAATGACAAAGATCCATACTCTAAACATTCAGTCTCAGTTACATGTTAAATTAATGAAGCCTAATTTTATCCCACTTAGAAGCAAAATAACTAACACCTGCTTGGAGTCAACAGTGAGGATTCTGACCGAGGCCCAAATACCACACTCCAATGAAGTCTGATGTCAATAATTATTGACATCTAGCACAGAGGCTCTGGCGATCTAGATGCACACAGCACGCTTACCTCTACCCATCACTATGCTCTGTGAGAAAAGCTGTTCTTCCAAGTGAGAGGACTAGAAAGGGGATGTACTACAGTGAGTTTTATTTATTTTTAAAGATTTTATTTATTTGACAGAGAGAGTGAGCACAAGCAAGGGGAGTGGAAGAGGGAGAAGCAGACTCCCCGCCGAGCAGGGAGCCCAATGCGGGGCTCAATCCCAGGACCTTGGGATCATGACCCGAGTGAGCCAAAGGCAGACACTTACCCGACCGAGCCACCCAGGTGCCCCAACAGTGCGTTTTAGATGGAACAAAATTCCTGTCCATCCTCACCCAATTCCCCCATTGTCACCATCTTACATTACCATGGTACATTTGTCACAACTAAGAAAGTAAGTGGTATATTACTGTTAACTAAACTCCACACACTTTAATCAGATTTCACTAGTCTACAGCTTATGCCCCCTTTTTGTTCCAGGATCCCATCCAGGTACCACATATCTCCTTAGGCTCCTCTGGTCTGTAGCAGCTTCTCAGACTTCTTCCTTGTTTTTGATGATCTGAACAGTTTTGAGGAGTACTGGTCAGATATTTTATAAAAAGTCCTCAATTTTTTTTTCTTGGATTAGATGAGGATTACAGGTTTTTGGGAGGAAGACTACATGGGTGACATGCCTTTCTCCTCACATCATAAAAGGGCACATTACATGCAATCAACATGACTTATCACTGTTGAAGTTAGCCTTGATCACATAGCTTAGAGGTGGTGTTTGCTAGATTTCTCCACCATGGAGTTATTTTCCTCACCTCCCTCTTTCTGTCTGTGGAAGCAAGTCACAGCATACAGCTCACACTCAAGGGATGAGGGAAGGGAAGTTAAGCTTCACTTTCTGGAGGAGGGGCTGTGGGGAGAGCAGCTACATAAAATTATTTGGAATTCTTCTGCACGGGAGATTTGTCTCTTCTCCCCCATTTATTTATTTGTATCAGTTATGGATATTTATTTTACACTTTGGGTTATAGGCCCACTACAAAATCCTGGAAAACCCTTATTTGAACTAGTCCTTCTTAAACTTTAATGAGCATACGAGTTGAAGTGGGGATCTCCTGAAAACGAAGAGTCTGATTTGGCCTGGTCTGGGGCTTGGCCATGCCCATGCGGCCCATCTGGCACTACCCTTGAATGACAAGGCTCTCTAGCCTGGGCTTGACCTCCGGGAATGAGTGCTCACTACACTCCACAGCACCCTGTTCCACCTTTGAAAGTTCAACCAGGGATGAAAAAGTAAAATGAAAATGTGTCAGTCCTCAAATCTATACCCAAACAATGAAAAATATTCATTTCAATACCAACTCTGAGGCGGACTTTTTGGTGTCCTTTTTGTTTTTGTTTTACACTAAATTGTAAATGTTTTTAGGCCTCCAATACATATACACACACACAGAGGCCACTTCTACCTTCTCTGTATGAATTTAAAAATGACTAGACTTGTTGTGACCGATGTGGTGATAGCTGAGATTTAACCTCTGAAATGGACAGACACCTGGAAGCTGTGCATCTCTACTCACTCTGTACTCTCCTTCAGGAGGGAAAAAAAGTAAACATTAGAGAAACCACAAATAAGGAAAAGCTAGGACAAAGGGAGATTAAGAAAGTAAGTCATACATTCAGCCTAAACAGATGAAGTGAGCCTTTAAGACACATTTGCAAAACAGTGTGGTCCTCCTTCTTTCTCTAATGAGGCTGAGGAGTCTGGAGGAGTGGGGTGCATGAGCAAGAGCCTCAGCACTGCTTAGAGATTATACAGTGAAGGGTACTGGTACTGATTTTCTTCAGAAATCCACCTCCTGGTACCTTTTGATTCAGTGGTCATGGATTATATGACATCTGTAATTCACAATCAGGGTTTCCTTCGAAGAACATGGACTCGAATTTCTAGCATCTTAATTTTGAATGCATACACACACACACACACACACATACACATATGAGCATATGTTCAATCATAAATTTTAAAACAAATTACTGCCTTGCATCTCTGTTCTCTAAATACACATCTGAAAATCAAACCTGATGGCTGAATTTTCTCTCAAATAGATTGATCGATGATCAATGAATACTGCTTCTCAGTATGAAAAGAATAGTTTGCTAACTGGACTAGGAAGTGTCTCACATACTTGAAAAAAATCAATTATAAAATGAGAAATTGCATTTCAGAAACAATGTGTTAGATATAAAAATTACTATATATCCTGTAATAGAAGAAAGGAAAGGCATAAAGTCTATTTGCTATAAACTGACTTAAACTTGGAATAAAACCTGTCTTACCATCTACATGAAATAAAGATACTTTTTAAAGGCTTAAGTGGTGAATAAGGAAAAAAAGTCAAAAAGCACATTTAAGACGTTAATTATACTGATTTCTTTGAAGATTAACAAAGGTGATGGAATTTTCTGGCACTTATAAATTCTTCAAAGTCACAATTTAAAAAACCCATTAAATCCACCTGATACAAAAAAATAACCAAACAACTTTAGAGCTTTTTTTGGAAATGTAATTCTCAGAAAGTTAATTAAAGATATCCCCCTCACCAGAAAGTTTACTTTAAGATTAACAAGGCATCTCAAATAGGAGACTAACCAAGATCCTAAAGAAAATAGAGGATTACCTATTCAGTTATGAACATGGGTACAAATTAAAATCTGATACCTGTATATACCTAACAACTCCTCCAGAGTGCCATTAATTCAAGTATATAACATACATCCCCTTCATTAATAAAGAAGAAAAGTGGAGGATAAAGCAGGAAGACAACAGTCTACCTCGTTTAGCTAAACAAACAAACAAACAAAAACCACACATGTAGATTTAGACTTGCTAGGAATCTAGCAGCAGACTGCAGCAGACTACACTCAAGAGAGATCCGAGAATTCACCCGTGCAGAGGGATCCCAGAACTCATCTGCACACAGAGGCTATGACTAAGGAGACTTTAGAACAGTTTCAGAAGACCCCCTTCTTGCCCTAAAAAACATTCTTCCCTGCTCTCTCCTGGAGACATTAGATCTGGCCATTAGAGTCACTCCATTTTATCTCACTTTTAGTTTTTACAACTATCCCCCCAAAACTATTTGTTTCTCCATTTTACAGAGTAGAAAACAAAGGCTGAGAAATCTAAGCTGTCAGTGGAACTGGGACTTGAACCCAGATAATTTTAATTCCAGAGCCTTCTCCCTCAATAACTATTACATTAAACAGAACTACTAATTTGGAAAGGAAAGACAAATGAAGCACAAGAGCAAAGATTAAACCTAATAATCTAAGAGCAAAAGTTCGAGTATGGGACATGGAGGAAGGGGTTCGGGGTAGCTAGGGAGTCAGCACTCCACTAGGAGCTGGATGCATACATAATTTTGTTGAATAAATGCATTATATTATCTGAGGGTCTAGTGGAGCACAGGAATAAACAAAGCAAAGAAATAAAAGCATTTATATGAACAACTATATGGCAACAAATTGAACAACCTAGAAGATATAGATAAATTCCTAGAAACATGCCTAGAAACCCACCAAGACCGAATCAGGAAGCAGAAAATCTGAACAGATCAATAATGAGTAAGGAGATTGAATAAGTAATCAAAAAACCTCCCAACAAAGAAAAGCCCAGGACAGATAGTTTTACTGGTGAATTCTACCAAGCATTTAAAAAAGAATTAATGCCAATCCTTCCCAAACTCTTCCTAAAAATTGAAGAGGAGGAAACACTACCAAACTCATTTTACAAGGTCAGCATTACTCTGATACCAAAGCCAGATAAGAACACTACAAGAAAACTGCGGGCCAACATCCCTGGCATAGATGTAAAACTATTCAACAAAATACTAGCAAGCCAAATTCAACAGCACATTAAAAAGATTTACACCATAATCAAGGGGGATTCATCCCTCAGATGCAAGGATGGCTCAATATATGCAAATCATCAATATGATACATCACATTAATAGAATGGAAGATAAAAATCATATGATCATCTTGATAGACACAGAAAAAACATCTGACAAAATTCAATATCCATTCATGACAAAAATGCTCAACAAACTGGATTCAGAATGAACATATCTCAACATTAAAAAGCCCACATATGACAAGCCCATAGCTAACATCATGCACAAAGTAAAAGGTTGAAAGTTTTTCCTTTAAGATTAGGAATAATACAAGGGTGCCAACTCAGCACTCCTATTCAATGTAGTACTAGAAGTCCCAGCTAGAGCAATCAGGCAAGAAAAAGAAATAAAAGGCATCTGAATTGGAAAAGAAGTAAAATTGTCTCTATTTGCAGATGACATGATCTTATGCATAGACAATCCTAAAGATTTTGCTAAAAAACTACTAGAACTTAAAATGAATCCAGTAAAGTTTCAAGATACAAGATCAACATACAAAAATTGGTTGGATTTCTCTCCACTTACAATGAATTATCTGAAAAAGAAATAAAGAGAACGACCCTCTTTACAATAGCATCAAGAACAATGAAAATGTTTAAGAATAAACTTAACTAAGGAGACAAAAGGTCTGTACACTGAAAACTATAAGGCACCGATGAAAGAAATGGAAGATGATACAAATGGATGGAAAGATATCCTGTGTTCATAGATTGGAAGAATTAGTATTGTTAAAAGTCATTAATTAATATTGTTAAAAGCCCAAAGCCATCTATAGATTCAACACAATCCCTCAAGATTCTAATAGAAATAGAAATAGAAAAAATAATCCTAAAATTTGTAGAGCCACAAAAGACCCCGAATAGTCAAAGCAATCCTGAGAAAGAAGAGCAAAGCTGTAGACACTTTGTAACACTTGTTACAAAGCTACAGTAATCAAAACAGTATGGTGCAGGGGTGCCTGGATGGCTCAGTCGTTAAACGTCTGCCTTCGGCTCAGGTCATGATCCCAGGTCCTGGGATCGAGCCCTGCATCGGGGCTCCCTGCTCAGCGGGAAGCCTGCTTCTCCCTCTCCCACTCCCCCTGCTTGTGCTCCCTCTCTTGTTGTGTCTCTCTCTATCAAATAAATACATAAATAATCCTAAAAAAAAATTTAAAAATAAGCCTGGCTGGCTCAGTCAGTAGAGTGTGCTCCTCTTGATCTCAAGGTTGTGAGTTCAAGCCCTATGCCGGGTGTAGAGATTACTTTTAAAAATTAAATTAAATTAAAATAAAAAATAGAACTATATATGATCTAGAAATTCCGCTTCTGGGAATATATCTGAAGGAAATGCAAACACTATCTTGAAGACATATCTGCACTCTCGTGTTCACTGCAGCATTATTTACAATAGCTAAGACATGGAAACAACCTAAGTGTCCACTGACGGATGAATGGATAAAGAAAATGTGCCATACACACATGCACATGCACACACACGAATATTATTCAGCCACAAAAAAGAAGAAAACTCTGCCATTTGCAAAACATGGACGGATCTTGAGGGCATTAAGAGAAGTAAGATAACTCAGACAGGGAAAGGCAAATACTGTATTTATTTATATGTGGAATCTAAAAAAACCCAAACTCACAGAAATAGAGAGCAAGAGTGGTGGTTGCAGGATGGGGTGGGGGGGGGAATAGGTAAAGGTGGTCAAAGGGTACAAACTTCCAGTTATAATACGAATATGGTCTGCAGATGTAAGAGCATGGTGACTATAGTTAACAATACTGTATTGTATTGTATATTTAAAAGTTGCTAAGACAGTAGAACTTAAAAGTTCTCACCACAAAAACAAAATTGTAATTATGTGAGGTGACAGATGTGCTAACTAACCTTAATGTGGTAATTATTTTGCAATATATACATATATCAAACTACTATGTTGTACACAAACTTATACAATGTTATATGTCAATTGTATCTTAATAAAGCTGGAAAAAAAAGCATGTATATAAGAGATGGACTAACTTTTTCTTCTTACCAATTTAGACAGGAAAAACTCTGTGGATAACTTTGGTGGAATTCACTATCCAAAGGTAGTTTTCCAGAATCATAAGACATATGGGAAATGGATGTTAGTGAATGTGTATTTCAATAGAATCAGGAATTCAACAGCGGTGAATGGGTTTCTTGATAAAACGGGGAAAAGAATACTGCTGCCCATATGTTTGCTCTAAGGAGTATCATGAGCTTGATTCTGTATTCTTACTAATTCTTTATATTTTGATGTCAAAATGTATAATTAACTTAATAGGGTGACTGATAAATTAACTATGCAAAAGTTAGAAGAAAAAAAAAAGATTTACCAAAACATTCAGAACATTCACATTCTCTTGATGTGAAGAGAAGGCACAGAAAGTTCTTGTTATTGACAGTAGCAAGAGAAATTCGATTAAGATTTAATTTGCTTATTTTTTTCAACCATTGCCTTTAATAATAAAACAGAAAGTAAGGCTTCATTTTAATATCTGTAGCTATCCTTTTTTTTTTTTTTTTTTTTAAGAGAGGGAGAGAGAGGGGTTGGGGGGGCAGAAGGAGAGGGACAGAGAGAATCTTTCTTAAGCAGGCTCCATGCCCAGCGTGGACCCTGACAAAGAGCTCAATCCCACCAGCCTGAAATCACGACCTGAGCTGAAATCAGGAGTCAGACGTTTAAGTGACTGAGCCACCCAGGCCCCTGTAGCTATACTTTATTTATTTATTAGATTTTATTTACTTATTTGCCAGAGAGAGAGAGAGAGCAAGAGAGCTTAAGAATACAAGCAGGGGGAGCGGCAGGCAGAAGGAGAAGCAGGCTTCCCGCTGAGCAGGGAGCCCGATGTGGGACTTGACCCCAGGACCCTGGGATCATGACCTGAGCCAAAGGCAGAGGCTTAACTGACTGAGCCACCCAGGCGTCCCTGTAGCTATACTTTTAGACAAAGAAGCACACAGAAGAATTCTGACAATTTCTTTTTTTT
>NC_138378.1:54119172-54159591 GCF_054177405.1 Leptonychotes weddellii
TTCTGACAATTTCTAAAACAGGTATTAAGGATGCACTTTTAAAATTCTTATTTTTTATATACTGTAACAGTTTTGAGAGTCAAGTCACAAACTTACTACTCATTTACATATCTGAGGCACACACAATTTTTAAGAGCTTTTTGAAATTAAAGCGAATATAATCACTATGTATTTTTAGCACCCTCATGTAGATTTATCCTCCAGTTTTCCTTTTTGAGGTCTGAATCTGGGAATCTGGAGAAAGCTTTCTGTTTAACTCAAAATTAAAATTTTGATGTCCTAGGTTTAGTTTTCAGCAGAACCTCTGTTCCTAGAGATCTTTCCACACAGCCTGTCGCCTCTAGCCCGAGAGAGGCTCAATGAAATAGACAACAAGTGTACTCAGTAATAAAGATACTCTAGCATTTCAAAAAACAGAAGTGAGAAAATTCTAATTATGTTATTTTCCAAAGCTCCCCTAGGTAAATAGAGCCTAGAATTTTATTATGCTCCCTGAGTCTGGGGAGGGCAGAAATAAGTTCCAACTACACGCTTTGCAAGTGGATCAGAGGCAGGTTGGGACCGGGACATGAAGCGAACTATACAAAGCTAGGATCCTGAAAGCGAGTTGGCTTACACGTTCATAGCACTTTTCCAGCAGAGAGAGAGAGAGAGAGACGGAGAGAAGAAAGGTGCTCCCTTTGAGATTTCTAGCCCAAGTTCTGTATTGTCCCTTCCCTCCTCTTATTCCCACGCACAGCTCACTGTAGTCTGTGGGGCAACAATTTGTTCACAGGTCAGGAATGGTTTCTTCCATGGCCACTGGCACTTAAAGGAGCTGCAGCACACCCTGTCCACACAGGAGGATGGCAAAAATCCACAGGTACTGTGCAGAAAAGGTTCTCAACCATGGGCGATTTTGCTCCCTCCAGGTTACAGGTGGAAATGTTTGCAGACATTTCTGCTGTCACAGCTGGGAGGGTGGGTACTACAGGCAATCTACCGGGGAGATGCTTACCAAACATTACAATGCAGGGCACAGTCCCCACAACAAAGAATTCCCACGACATTGAGAAACCTGCCACGGAAGGACAGGGTAGAGAGGATGGAGGTACACAGTACAGAGAAATAGAAGAACGTCATGAACAATAATAATGGCTTAAAACAGGAAGAGTTTTATTACTTATTTATACTTTCCTTTAGGCCCATGAGCTGATTTTACTTCAGCCCTCTGGGGTGGCTGCCAAACTGCCTGGCTATACTCAGCCACAGTGCTTTTCAACAGCCAACTAACTTAGTCCTCAGTAACTGAAATATATTGGGTGCTCTAAATAAATCCCAGGGCAATGCAACAAGTACATATGCTCTGCAATCTTAAAAGTGCTTCCCCAGTAAAAGCAATAAGGTATTCCTGTTTGAATGGCATAGCTGAAAGCAAACAACCACCAATGCTATTTTCATGGGACAGAGACCCACCAAGCAAATCGCATCGCATAATGGGAGAATCACATATCATCAGATATTTTATAGGAATTCTGGGAAACGACAGAAGCCTGCTAGTGTGCCTGCAATGTGATGTTTTGTTGCGTTGTGTTTTTAAAGAATTATCTTTAGTCATAAAAAGTCCCAAACAGTAACGCTAGGCGAGGATGGAAAGTGTGTCTTCCAAGATGAAAAATGAACTTGGAAAAGTGCTGGATTAATCTATCTAGGAGGATCCTATATCCCCCTTTCAGTCTATGAACTTCAAATATCCCCCTGTGAATGATGAAAGCCTCCTTTGTCTGGAACAGTGTGACGGTGTTCCTTTCCTGACTCATCACCTTTGTGATGGGGTCTGAGGGCAGGGCTGTAATTCAAAACAAAACAGGTGCGAGGAATAACAACTCGATAGGCAGGAACTCGACCCTTAAAAATCAGAACTAATCTTAGCTCTTATAATAGTCTTTACTACAATCTACAGGAAGGTAGAGAACACTGACTGACCCAAGGAACCTCTCTGTGAAGCATGCTTACACATTCAGTCAAGACTGCTGCAGATCGACTTACTTCTCTCTTATGCACACACTCACATATCAGTAGGAATCCTCACATTGTTAACAGCATTACTTCAACGTACAGTACTCATTTTTCTAGAACACAGCTTTTCTGAGGGCAACATCATTCACCCGCCATTTACATCAGTGGCCTTCGCCTTTTGGGATCATCGACCCCTCTGGGGGCCAGCTGTGATGTTGGCGGTGGCAGCAGCACCAAGTAGGAACAGTAACAACTAACGCTCACTGACCGCCTACCATATGCCGGGCAGCGCTCAGGTCTTAATTCCTTTAACCCCCACGACCAACCTATGAGACAGTGCTATCTTCCCATTTACTGAGGAAGATGTGGCGGCACAGAAATCAACTCACCCAAAATAACACAGCGAGCAAGCAGTGGAGCTAGGATCTGCATGGAGACAAGCTGGCTCCAGAGGCCATGCTCCTACTTACGCGAGAACGTGCTCGCAGCTTTTATATACTTACTTATTTAGAAATTAGATACTACTCTATTGATATGCACATTATTAAACATCTGATATAAAAAAGTAGTCGAAAGGATGAGAGAGACAAATAACACGCCAACCTATTCTTCCACACACATTACTGTCTTGCACACCTCACTTTGAAGGCCATGGGGCCTACACAGGCAAATGGCTTGGCCTGGCGTTGCTGGGCTCTCAAATGCTGACCCGTGCCCACCTTACCGTCACACCGTCCACCTCTCCGACACACTCCAGGACCGACAGGCTTACCCACTGTCCCCTGCAAACACCTTCTGCATGCCCCTCTCCAAGCCTTGGCTCACATCAAGTCCCTATGTCAACAACAGAAAATTGTTTAAAGGCTTATCCCAGACCCAATGTCCCCACGAAGCTTTCTCTGAGCTCTCCTCTCAGCTGTGTGTTCTCACCCACGTGCCTGGCCCACACCATAGCCATGTATTTCTGGGTAGTTTGTGGTGTGGATGGCTTGTTCTCCGCCTCAGCTCACAAGCCTCTTGAGGGCAGAGAACATGCTACATATTACCTTTTCTTTGTATTTTCTATGGCACCTGGCATACTATTATGCACTTAATTAGCACTCAGTAAGTATCTGCTAAATAAAAGAGCAAGTAAACATTCTCTGTATTTACTCCACATCTCTAAGGCCCAAGTCCAGAGAGTCAAAGGAAAGATCATCCTGGAAAACAGGAGATATGATTAGATGCTTTCCTCTTTGCCTAAGCTCATGGGCACCAAGACAGACTGACTTGCTTGTATCAGGAAATGACTTCAGAGTCCTCAGTAAACTGCATGTATAGCACGGGGATTTTGTAGAACATTCCAGTTTCTCAAGTAAAAGCATCCTTCCTGGCCTTGTTTATCCACTACACACTGCCTACTCCGATAGCACCTCTTCATAGTTAAAGGTAACCTTGAGCGTACAGACATGTGTAACGAACCCAATTTCAGGAGAAAAGAGGTTTATGTTTTATCAAAAAAAATTTTTTTTTCCCTTGTCTCTTAATGAGATTTGCTCAAATGTTACCTTTTCAACAATGACTATTCTGACACCTCATTTAATACTGCCATTTGCCCTCCTTTCTAATCAACTCCTGATTCACCTTATCCTACTCCGCTTGTTCTTTTTTTGTTCACAGAAATTATTACCTTCTAATAAATGATATAATTTATTATAATAAATTAGAATAAATTCTATTATAATATCATTTACTCTTGTCTGTCTCCCTGCCTCTCAAATGCAGAGTCTGTAAGAGTAGAGATCTTTGCGAGCGAGGATCTGTCTCCTTTGTTCTCTGATGTATTCCAAGTGTCTAGAACAGTGTTTGGCATGTGGTTGGTACTCAGTCAACAGAACGCACAAATAAGGAGACGATGTCAACTTCCCTTTCGCTTCACACCTTGAAGGCCTCAGAGAGAGTCACTTTAGCCTTAGGATGTTCTTTCCCTCATCCTGAGAAGTGGTAGAGTATGGCCGTTAACCACACAAGCTTGAAAGCTTTGAATCCCAGCTCTGCTTTTGCTAATTTATCCCTGTATAACTTTAGTCAAATCTCATAACCCTTCCCGCCCTCAGTTTTCTCATCAGTACAATGGGAGTAATACCCATCACTCAGAAGAGCCTCCATAGGCACTCAATACACACACACCCCCCCGCCCCCCAATACATATGGACTCAGTAACTGGCGTGTGTGTGTGTATATATATGTATTTTTTTCATCATTACTTCCCCCACTGTAATCCCAAACGGTAACAAAAGCCTGGGGACACATCTTCTGATAAATCTATAAACCCTACGTACCAGGAGTTCGGAGCACTACAAAAAGCAGTAGCACTGTTGGCTGGTGACAGTGATAGTGCACTAGAGTCAACGGTCCGGAGCTGGCAGCTAAGAGCTGTCTCCTACACCCAGGGAAAGCTCCCTGAGTAACACATACCAAATAAAAGTCTTTCAATATTTATAAGGAAAGGATTAATTCATCTTCAGAAGTAGCATTTTAATTAAAAATGACTTTTCTGGGCTTATATCCAGAAAGGAATATATTGCCAAAAGGTAAGATTTAACAAGGTTTAGTTCTTTCTTTAAATTTTTTTTTTTTAAATTAAAGTGTTTCCCGATCCTTTTCACGTCAGGGCACACACAGAAAATAATCTTTCTTTGGCACTCTGGGACAAACAGATGCTGCTTCTCCCGGCTGCGGGTGACTGCCTGGAGCCTCCAGCCCCGCTAGGCCCCACTCAGACTGCTGAGAGCTGAAGGAATCAATAAATACTTGGCACATGTACAAGCACACCATTGGAGAATCTCTGCCTTAGCCCTTCTTGGATGGGAGACCCTCCTAGCAACTTAGATTTTTCTCCTTTCACGTGAACACCAGGCCTCAGAAAGAAAGAAGGAATCTGGCCATTAGTGACCAGAGTGAGCATTTTCTTTATGACTCACTCCAGAAAAAAAACACACTGACCAGCAATCCATTTATAACTTACAACATCAGCATAATTTCAGGCTTTTGTTTCTACTTTCCATTCTGAAATTTTATTTTCTGTGTATAAAATAAACAACGGACATAGGCCAACCTTAAGTCACCAAATGGAATCTATCAAGTCATGTTCTATTTCTGGGCAGCTTGAGCATTCTACTTTATGTTTCATAATTTTGTACTTTTAAGAAATGTGAGAAAGATATAATTTTTCAAGCATAAGGTGCTGTCTTACATGGTCACTTTTTTAAAAGATGGAACTGATCATTCCTTTAAATTTAATTGTAAGTTTTGGTGTAACACCTAGTAAAAAATACTTTTTCTAAAAACATTCATTTCCCGATATTTAGA
Source organism: Leptonychotes weddellii (assembly GCF_054177405.1). NCBI lineage: Eukaryota > Metazoa > Chordata > Mammalia > Carnivora > Phocidae > Leptonychotes > Leptonychotes weddellii. The sequence goes on from NC_138378.1 coordinate 54,124,522, forward strand.
AAATGCTGACAGAATTTATACTTAAGGCTACCTCTATCACTGATTTTCTTTTTGTTTCCACTACTTCTCTCTGCAGCAGAGAGTTAAGGATGGCCGGTCTTATTCCTGTTTCCTGAACTTCAAGAAATTTTTCCTTCAGAAAAGTAGCTGGCAGAATTGACCTTTCTTTCTTTCTTGGTTTTCTGCTTTTCTTTTCCACAAAGGTAATGCCAAGATCTGCCTCTATTTTTGTCCTGCTGCTGTCCTGCCCAGCCCAGCACAGCTGTTCCCACTCCCATAAAGATCCCTAACTCTAGGCCTGACACAGAGTGTTCTAGACTAAAGCAGAATGTTATCTTAGTCTCCGTTTCCTTTCATGCCTGATGCCCTATCTGGCAGCTCTATCTTTTGCCTTGTCTTCATTTCTGTTATTCAAATGCTCCCTGTCCCCAGGGGTTCGGCAGGCTCACTAGGCTTCTAACCCACAGCTCCCCACAATGGGAGTTAAGAGCCTTAAAGGCAAACTCGTGTCTTCACCTGTACCTAGAACTGGGTAAGCCCTCCACTGAGTCTGCTGAATTGAATTCCATCTTGACCTCTTTTTCATGTTCCCAGCAGCTCCCGGGCCTAGAACCCACAATTCCTATGGCTGTCCAAGTTTGAGAGGTTTTGTCACACCCTTAAGGATGACAGAAGGTATGGCAACTTCAAGCTTGGCTACAACCTAGGTCCCAATGGAGGAGTCTGTATTTTTAGGTTCAGACTATTAAATGAGAGACCAAACAGAAATGATGAGAAAGAGATGAGCAGAGGGAAGGAAGGTGCAATGCTATATGATTTCACTCGTAAGTGGAATCTAAAAAACAAACAAAAACACAAATGATTAAACAAACCAAAAGCAGAATCAGACCCGTAAATACAGAGAACAGACTGATGGCTGCCAGAGGGGAGGGGGTGAAGGGATGGGCTCAATGGGTGAAGGGGAGTGGGAGATCCAGGCTTCCAGTTACGGAATGAATAAGTCACGGGGATGAAAGCCACAGCATAGGGAATATAGTCAATGATATCGTAATAGAGATGTAATGGGACAGACGGGAAGCTACACCTGTGGTGAGCACAGCATCATGTGTAGAGTTGGTAAATCACTATGTTGTACACCTGAGACTAATGTGACATGGTGTGTCAACTATACTCAAATAAAAACAAAAAGTCTTTTACTAGTTGTAGCCTCTTAGGGCTTCACTGACTTCCTCTGTCCCTCTGTCTTTATAACACCGATGGATTTACTTTGTTTCCAGCATCAAATCAGATTTTCAGAACTGAGGAATAAGAGATTAAAGAGAGCGAAGATGGATTCTTTGTTTGGTTTCCCTAGGCAGAAAAAGTTGTTATTCACATCAACTATCAGGAGGCGCTTTGTCAACACCTGGCAGAATTGCTGAGAGTATTAATGAAATCACATATGCAATTTACATATGTGATTTACATACTGCAGGAGGTGCTCAAAAACGTTCATTTTACTTCTCTTATGGCAAACTCACCAAATGCATGGGCCTAGGCTGCCTAAAGTCCACTCCAGCTAATATTTCATGTCAACCCACGTGTGCAATACTGCTGCTCAGCTCCACAGCCAGAAAAGTGACTCAGAATTCTCCAAGTGCAAAAATCAAGGCTCCAAATTTGGGTGGTAGGGGAAGGGGTGGAGGAATAAGAGAATTAAACAAGGTGTTCAACAGATTATGCTAACAAAAACTGAGAAAATTTAATACCAGCAAAGGGATGTTTAGAACTGTGGGTACTTTGTGGATTAACTGGTGAAAAAAGAATACCTTTGCCTAGAATGTTCACATAAATGCAAAAGTGGGTTTTCCTGCTTCAGCAGAAGCTGAATTACCTCAACTGTCCACTTTACTCACGTAAGAGAGTTTAAGTAAAGAGCGAGCAGGGGCCACCTCTCATATGTTTGTATCATGAGAAAAAGAACCAAAAGAGAAAATGAAAAAAACTCAAAATTCAAGTTGCTATTTCAAATGGTATATATTTCCTTATGAAATACCAAAATGTGAGTTAAGTACCCAAGAATCAGAATAAATCTTGCCTTGTAATTGTTGGCCAAAACGCTTCCTCAACACAAGAAAACTTTTTGAATGCCAATATGATTTCTCGGGAGTGATAAGTAACCTAGTAATAATGTTAAGGCCCCAACATGAAGAATTTTGGCAACAAAAACAGACGGTTAATTCTACTTAAAAGACCGGGTAGCCCTGCCAGCCGGTGTTGTTCCCAAATGAGGTAATGTCCATGGCTCTTATCTAGCCTTTATGGAGATTTAATGTCATTTACCATTAGCTCTTATGAACCGGCTGCATAATCTCACCTTTTCTCATGTGCGCTACTTCCATGCGTCTCAACATTGCAATTAGAAACCTCTGGTTTTTAAAATGATTAAGAAACTGATTCCCACATGTTTTCTTTTTATGCATGTCCTATAATTTCAGTCTTTCTTCCATCGTTCCAGAAAATTCAGAGATCAGCATATTTCTCATTTTCAAGGTATCTTATAGAAATACTCTGAGGTTTGATATATTTATGTAAATATTTTTCAAAGAAGCCAAAATGTGTAATTCAAGAAAACATTCTGTGAAAGAATTTGTTTTCTGATTACAAAATGATTTCCTCCTTTTGAAAAAAAAAATAGCAATTTTATATTTACTTAGCTGGCTCTGAAAGTCCCATGGAGATTCTCACGCCTTTCAATCCCAACACCTCTTTTCCAGGTGCAGGCCTCTTACAGGTTTCAAAGGTAGCTTTATGTGGAGAAGGAAGCCAAAAGCTATGGAAAGGAAAGAGAAAAAGAGCCCTCCCCATCTTAACCCCTTATGCTTTCCTCACAAAGAACAACAGAGTGAAACCAAGCTATTACAACGCAGATGAGACACCCAAATGGACACGACAGAAAGATTTTCACATGCCTTTGACTTCCTTTTTTCACCCAGGGTACAAGCCAATCTTGGTAAAGACAGGCATCCATTTGACAAACACGAACACGATACCCAACACCCAACACCCATACTGTTCTGTTTTGTTTTCAACAAGCCCTTCATCTCCCAACACTCAGGAACAAAGGCGACAGCCACAACCAACCTGGAGTTACGGGCTTTTTCCCTTTCCACGGAGTTTCACACTTTAGGTCACAGGAAAAGTAAATTTGAGATATCAGGGGCCCAGAGACAGAGCAGAAGACCATGCTTTGTTGCTGGGCAGAGCGGTGAGACACAAGCCAGACCTGTCAGTGCTGTATGCGGGAAATAAGGCTGGGAGGCCCATTTGTACAAGTGGTGAGACAGCCAAAGAAGCAAATCCAGCCTCACCACTTCTGACAAAAGTTAGCCAACAGTGGATCTGCAGGAAAGAAAATCTGATGGCTGACCCCCCTCCTCCCTTGACGATCTGAGCCCTCCTTCTAACTCAGCTGCAGAATCTAGACATCTTTGAAAAGCCTGTTCTTTGTTACTCATCATTGCCGGCTCCTTCACTTCAAAGCAGCAGAGTCTGACAGAATCAAACCATCTAACTTGTATGCGCCTCAGGGTCCCACGTTTAAAACCCAGATAATACCCTCCGGTCCTGACTTCATCACCGAGATATAGTGAGGACCAAGGGAGACGAGCGCTTGAGGGCCTCCACTGAAGAGACCACGAAAGACCTACAGTGTATACAACACAGACCAGAGGGCCTGCTCTGGGGCCCTTGGGGGGTCGCCACACTCTTTTCAGGAGATCTGCAAGATCAAACTATTTTCAAAATGCCACTAGGCCACTCCTCCCCTCCTTTACTCTCCTTCTCGTACAGCACACAGTGGAGTCGGCTACAAGGTGTGTGAGGATGTCATCACTCTAATCATGACTAATGGAATGTGTGCTTGTGAGTTCTTGTGTTTTAAGATTTCCTGTTTCAGAGTCTAATTAAATATCGATAGACAAAAGCTCTTTGGAATTCTCAATAACTTTCCTAAGGTTAAAGAGCTCCTGAGACCAGTGTGAGACCAGCCAACCTGGAACTTGGTCCCACTGAAGCTTGTAGTTCCCAGGTGGGTCAACTTCTCACCCACCCTGAGCCTTGCTATGTGCTGTTCTCTCTGGGCGGGGGACTCCCCCTCCCTCCTCTGCTTGGCTAACTTTTTCTGCTCTTTACTTAGATGTCGTTTTCTCTGGGAAGCTTTCCTTGACTTCCCCAAAACCAGTCAGGTGGCCCTGCTGTGGGTTCCCCTAGCACGTAGCATGCTACACTGTGATTGCCCACGTTAGGCCTTTTTTTTGGGCTTTGACTCCTTCAATGCAACAACTGTTCTGAAGGACACAGTAGTAGGTAGGAGGCATTCCATAACTACTTGCTGAATATATATACAATGACCAAGGAAGGAAGGCAAGAAGATAGGTCTCTCTTGCATTCATTCTCACCTAGAGGGAATCAGTTACTAAAAATATTAGTGTTCATTATAGTACAAGCTCACTAAAGCTATGATAATAATAACAATAGTAACCATATATCATATTATGTACTCGGTACTATTCTAAGCACTTGATATGCATAAATTAATTTAATCCTCACAAAATCCCTACCAGGTATACATTACTATTATCCTTATTTCAAAAATGAAGATACAACACTGAATGTTAACTATACACTAATTAAAATAAAAAACTTAATAAAAACAATGAAGAGAGAGAAATGCAGGTATTGAGTAGTAGATTTGAGATGGACACTGAGCCCGTCTGGCTCCAGAGTCCCATGCCATTAACCACTCTATACGCTGTCTCTCGTGTCAGCAGGGTAGACCTCAAGCTTATCATATCTTGAGATCGCAAGGCCACCTCTCAACTCTGCTCACAAACCAGACACAATTTGATATTTAAATCCCCCTGCAATACCAACCCACCACGAGTGACCCCAGCAGACACATGAACAGATCTCACCAGTACCATCTGCTCCCTAGGCGATAGGTAGGGCTTAAAAAAGACAGTTTCAGTAAGAAGTCTATTTCTCATTCATTTGTTGTACGTTAGTCCTTTCTAGAGGAAATGGTACGTTAAAAGTGATAAGTATGGGGCGCCTGGGTGGCTCAGTCATTAAGTGTCTGCCTTCGGCTCAGGTCAAGGTCCCAGGGTCCTAGGATTGAGTCCCGCATCGGGCTCCTGGTTCGGCAGGAAGCCTCCTTCTCCCTCTCCCACTCCCCCTGCTTGCATTCCCTCTCTCGCTGTGTCTCTCTCTGTCAAATAAATAAATAAATAATATTTTAAAAAAAGGCGATAAGTATATTTGTATATTTATTAAAAATAAAAAGTCTCTTTTGTAGCACAGAGAAAACAGGAAAGTAGGGATTGACCTTTCCACGTACTACGGTGTTAACGCTGCCAGGCAAACTCTCCCTGATGTGTATAACTCTCCTTCTGTGTCTGGTGCTAACCTCTTTTTCAAGGAATGCTCAAAACTTCACCCTGAACAGGGAGTGGCCCAGAATATTCTGCAGGTACTTGATGGAAAAGACAAAACTCTAAATGGTTCAGAGAGGTAAGTCCAAATGGGAAAGCATGCTATATGAAACAGTTTTTTTTTTTTTTAAAGATTTTATTTATTTATTTGACAGAGGGAGCGAGAGAGCACAAGCAGGGGGAACAGTATAGGGAGAGGGAGAAGCAGGCTCCCCGCCAAGCAGGGGGCCTGATGCGGGGCTCGATCTCAGGACCCTGGGATCATGACCTGAGCCGAAGGCAGATGCTCAACCATCTGAGCCACCCAGGCGCCCCTGACACAGGATTTAATGCAAAAGACGATCTGACTGAATCACAGTGTGATGAAATGAAAAAAAGCACACCTAGGAAATACCTTTTCTTTCAGCAATAGAAAAAAGTTCCACAGATAAAGTTAAAAGCTTATGTATCAAATCTTTACCTGCCAACAGTACATGAGAAACCAAAGTTTATCCTGTGCTGTTTGACACAAAGTAACTGTATTTACCTGGAGAAGTGTCCCATGAATATGGTTTTGCCGGAAACACTGATCAGTGCAGTTGGGGAGTTTGGCCAACAGAGTTCGGATGGTAGTGGGGATTTCATCTACCATAACAAATGGGACCAAGGCACGAGCTGCCATTACACGGGAGCGGTAGACAGGTGAGCGACCACATCTGGGGAGACAAAAACACAAGACCACTCAATACTCATTTCCACATACATGCCTTTGTATATGCTAATGTTCTATCTAGCTCCAGCGGAGACATCCGAGTTGGGGGAGACAGGAGTTCCTCCTTATTCCAAATTTTTTTTTTATACTTCCCTTATTCCAATGATTGTGTTTGTAGTAGTGCTAGCTCTACAGGTGATTTTCCTTTTCATATAAATATCATTAATATCTATGGTTTTTTTTATTAACATATAAATTGTTTCAGAGGTACAGATCTGTGATTCATCAGTCTTACACAATCACAGAGCTCACCATAGCACATACCCTCCCCGATGTCCATCACCAGCCACCCCATCCCTCCCACCCCCCTCCACTCTAGCAACCCTCAGTTTGTTTCCTGAGATTAAGAGTCTCTTATGGTTTGTCTCCCTCTCTGGTTTCATCTTGTTTCATTTTCCCCTCCTTCCCCTATGATCCTCTGTCTTGTTTCTCAAATTCCTCATACCAGTGAGATCACATGATACTTGTCTTTCTCGGATTGACTTATTTCGCTTAGCATAATACCTTTTAGTTCCATCCATGGTGTTGCAAATGGCAAGATCTCATTCCTTTTGATGGCTGCATAATATTCCATTGTATATATATACCACATCTTCTTTATCCATTCATCTGTTGATGGATATCTAGGCTCTTTCCATAGTTTGGCTATTGTGGACATTGCTGCTATAAACATTGGGGTGCATGTACCCCTTCAGATCACTACATTTATATCTTTGGGGTAAATACCCAGTAGTGCAATTGCTGGGTCGTACGGTAGCTCTATTTTCAACTTTTTGAGGAACCTCCACACTGTTTTCCAGAGTGGCTGCACCAGCTTGCATTCCCACCAACAGTGTAGGAGGATTCCCCTTTCTCCACGTTCTCGCCAACATCTGTCCTTTCCTGACTTGTTAATTTTAGCTATTCTGACTGGTGTGAGGTGGTATCTCATTGAGGTTTTGATTTGGATTTCCCTGATGCCAAGTGATGTTGAGCACCTTTTCATGTGTCTGTTGGCCATTTGGATGTCTTCTTTGCAGAAATGTCTGTTCATGTCTTCTGCCCATTTCTTGACTGGATTATTTGTTCTTTGGGTGTTGAGTTTGATAAGTTCTTTATAGATTTTGGATACTAGCCCTTTATCTGATATGTCATTTGCAAATATAAAGATTTTATTTATTTATTTGACAGAGAGAGAGACAAGAGCAGGAACACAAGCAGGGGGAGTGGGAGAGGAAGAAGCAGGCTTCCAGCAGAGCAGGGAGCCCAATGTGGGGCTCGATCCCATCCTGGGATCATGACCTGAGCTGAAGGCAGACGCTTAACGAGTGAGCCACCCAGGTGCCCCAGTAGCTATGGTTTTATAACAGGGATAAATGCAGATCGGCTTTGGGAATGATTCAATAAATAGGTAGTAGCAAAAATAGCTTCCTCCTCAACCATCAAACAACTATTCATTGGGCACTCAAAATGAACAAATGATAAGTGCCATGAGAAATAAAACAGTCATTGTGGTCTTTGGGGAGCTTATACTCTGGCTGGCAAGATGAGCAGTACATTTGAGAAGATGACCAAAAGCACAAGACAGTCCTGGAAAAGCAATAAGCAAGTGATTATCATGTTATGGCTACATGAAGATAAGACTGTAGGTGGTGGTATCGAGAAGGATAGAACTAAGGAAAGCAAGCATGATTCTAAGAAGGCTGAAACCAGGAAGTTGTTTCAACCAGAAACAGTGGGATAAAGCAAGGGTAAAAATGCTCAAGGTACAGGTAGATGTGTCTGACTAAAGGAGAGGCTCAGAAATAACAGTGGAACTTCAGGCTGAGAAGTGGGTCCGGCCAGACTGGGTAGTACCACAAAGCGCAGACATGATCTTGAACTTATTGTCAAGAGAACAAGAGTTGGACCCTCAAGTCACTGAACCTTTGCCTCTAGGCTGACTCACACCCAAAGAGCTTGAATAAAAGCCAGTTCTTAAATCAATGAAAGTCACGGACAAGTGGTACTTTGAGATTCTACGAAGGTCATTGGAAACACAGGTCATCTAAGGGCCTCTTGACTTTGTAAACACTCAGAACCTGAGAGTCTACAATCATTTTGTTGAAACTGTGCACTTGAGAGCCTTCAAAGAGATAGTGTTATTTGAGAGGAAGGCCCAATATGATAGGTCTTGGCTTAAATAAGTTCTTATCTAGAACTCTCAAGACTCCATGATCTTTTTATCCAATTTAAAAAGTAACTCAACTTAGAGAAATATCTCAGATGCCAAGACAAGGATGGGGAAGATTAGAAGATAGTAGACTGTGGAGGAAAGAGATGGTCTCTTGCTTTGTTTTCAAAATTACTTAGTGTTCCAAAAGGAATTACTGGTAAGATCTGGGCCATGTAGGCTTAGCATGTAGAGGGACAAAGCCCTATGACTGAAACATTTCTAATACCCCAGAGGTATCACTGACATTTATCTTAACATGACAGTAAAAGAACAGATACAATTTCTATACAATTTCTGTTTGGAATGATCCAAACAGAATTTCATCATGGGGAGTGGTAAGTCAAGCATTGTGTCATTCTTTTCCCCGCTACAAGTGTAGATCTGTGAAATAGGTCAATCAGCACTCATTTTATGGATGGAGAAGAGCTCACCTTACATGGTACTATGGGAAGACACTGAGGGCTAATGTTACAGTAGGTAGCTAGAGATTTCCCAGTGGTCTTTGACTAGGTTCTGCCAAATCACCCATTTTCTACATATTTTTCTTTTAAAATGATTAAATGTTTAATCTTTAATTGGCAAATACAGTAAAATGTTTGCTTTGGCTCATGGTGGGGGGAGGGGTGCTGAGAAAACTTCACTTGACAGAGAAAATACTCTGAAAATGCTTTGAGATTTAATTAGCAATGACCTCACTCAGCCCAGTCATTTGTCGGAAGCTTCCCCATCTGTCTGTCCCCTACCCCTCCAACACACACACTTTGTGTTAGAGTGTGTTTTATGTTACTGTACTGGGCTCTTGTATATAAATGTTTCTTTTCAAATACAAATAACTCTGACATGGTTACAGATGTTTAGTTTCTAATTAGCAGTAACTGTACACTAAAGAATGCCCCTCCTTTTGCTCCTGACCTTTAGCAAATGATGATTTCCCAAAGGAATCTGGCATCCATACAGGAGAAAGAATGGAAAGTGGGAAAAGTGCCAGAATTTTCTGTTTTCAGATACCCTGTGCTAGGGTACTTTCCAAATGCACACAATCAGGTTAAAAAGCAAAACAAAATCTCCCCTCAAGAAAGTAATGCAATTACAGAAAAAGAGAAGCTTACTTTAAAAGTAATATTTAATTATCACTCATTGTGAAACAACGATTAAATGTAATTTCAAACTCCTCTCTACTGCACATTGTTAAAATGGAAGGACAGATTATAGTCAAAACACACACACACACACAACTATTAAGCAAAATTTCCAGGTTACTGTTTTGTCAGTTACTGGGGGCAGGGAGGGGTCTGATGAGATTTAGCTTTTCTCCAGGTCTATGTGGCCCGGAGTGTGAGAGGATATAAACACAGTGTTTCTAGCCCTGAGCAAAATATATTTGAAGCTAAAATCTATCTTTCCCTTGGATAGAGTCTCCTAGTTTGATTCAGTAAATGTGCCAAAATCAAGCAGAGATGCTCTCTGGCAATACAGTCTAGTGGCTAGAAAGGATGGAAAATCAGAACACGGGGATCTCCATCCTGCTTTTGGATACTGTTTTATGACCTGGACAAGTCACAGTAACCTCTCTGGGTCTCAGTTGAGCTGACAGTGGTAGCAATAATCTATACACGGTGTTCTCACCTGATGTCTATGAGAACATTCCAAGGGGAAAGATGCTTTGGAGATAGAAAGTTTCCATAGTGCAATGTGCCTGTGTCCAGTACAAAATCAGCATTTTCTAAAAATTGCAGGCCTCTAAGTGGCTTCAATGAGAGAATTAAGACTATGGTGTGAATGCTGAACCATTTTTAAGAAGGTAAGACAACAAATTGATGATATGAAGGCAATGAGTTTTGTTTTGTTTCGGGGCTTTTTTTTTTTTTTTTTTTTAAGCCTCCATTAAGAGGGATGAGGAGGAATCTCAAGTCCTTCTAAAAAGAAGGGGGACTGCTCCTGTCTGTCTAAGCCTCAATTTCTTCTGGAAAATAAAGCAAGTGGATTTGGGATCTCAAAGGTCATTTCTCCTTTTACTATTGTTTGAAAACCGTGTCCTCAGTCTCCCCAGCCGTGTTCTAGGCCTGAACACTAGGTCCTTCCACAGGATGTGCTGGACATGCAGACACCCGAACCTCGAGACCTTTCACTCCAATAAACCCTTTCCACGTTCATTTTAATCTCGTCTTTACTGAGTGCCTACTGTGCTCTCAGCACACCTGTCATGGTAATACCTGCATCCCGCAATTATATAGCTTTGGCAGTTTAAAATAAACACCTGCACACCCATATTTCTTTATCATGCAACATTCCTGCAGCACATGAGGGCATTATAAACCTAAATTAACAGATGAAACGTAAAGCGAAGCTCAGAAAAGCTAAGTGGACCCTCCAGGATACATAAGCAGTAGCACCCAGGCCAGAACCACCATCCATGGCTCCACGATGGAGCTTGTGGGCTATTCCAAGCTGTAGCTCACACCTGGAAATCGAGGGAGCATAAAAATATCTCCCAGCTAATAAAAACACAAGCTTTACAAGCATGGAGAAAATCTCAAAATAAGTGTGTTTTTTGGTTTTGTTTTTAACATTTGCAGGATCATGAAAACATTTCGGGATCTCACGTACACTATGGACTCTCTCAAGAGAGACAATGGATTTACAAACATACACACACAATTTCCCATATAATTCCAGGGGTTCATGACACACACCTAAAACCCATGGGGCAGGGCTCCCCAGACACAGGGCAACAATCTCCAGTTGCTCCTTTGCACACAGTGTGACTGTCAGGTATGTGCTCTGCTTTAGAGACAGGGAGACGGAGAACAGGACTCTGCTCACAGGAAATCACTGGTCTGGAGGGGAGCCAGACAGATAACCCCATGATCACAAACCAGGAGTACCCACGGACACACACACACACACACACACGGCTGTGAGCAGCACAGAGAAGCCAAGCAGGAGGCCGAGTTGGAAAGGCTTTCTGGAGGAGAGAAAGAACCTTCAAGTGAGGATAATACACACCCCTGAACTTCAGGAACCGTAGAGAACCTTGAAGAGTTTAGAATATAGTATTCTGAGCAGGCAATAGGTCTTCTGAGATCTTCCCCCCGCTTCCCCCTGTTTCCTAGACTGGTGGCTGAGCTTTATCCAGGTGTTTCCCTCTTTCTATTTACCCTCAGAAGCTGTTCCAATTTTCCTGGAAGGTTTCACAGGTAAGTGGCTGGACATTACCCAAACTGCTCATCCAAACCTCCTAGATGAGGCATGGAAACATCTACTGAGTGCCTAGAACAAGCACACGCTGGGATAGATACCAGAGAATCAGAGACAAAAGCCACACCCAGGCCACGGGAACCTATAGTGCAATGGGAAAGAAAGGCCAATCAGCCAGTGCTTCTCAGGGTCCCACGAAGTAACCATAAACTATTAGAGAAGAGCTAAGGGGAGACACGCGGAGAGGAGGGTGCATGGTCTGGGAGACATGGTCCAGCTGGGATGCAATGGGGGCCGGCAGAAAGAACATTCGGGTTTGGCCTGGGTCTTTCCCTGCATGAACCCAAACTGCCCCTCTGTGCATCCAGACAGAAGGAAGGGAATTGAGGATTATTGAATGCCTACTGTGTGTGGGGACTGGCCACATAGTTTAGACACACTATTTCATTTACTTCACTACATCTTCAGTACAATGTCCTTATCATCATCCCTATTTTAAGATGAGGAAAGTGAGGTTTCCCAACATACTTCAGATCATAAAACTAGTAAGTGGCAGATCCTGCATTCCAATTAGGGTCTGTCCATCTGCAAAATCCAGTCTTTTTTTTTTTTTTTAAGATTTTATTTATTTATTTGACGGAGAGCACAAGCAGGGGGAGCAGCAGAGGGAGAGGGAGAAGCAGGCTCCCCGCTGAGCTGGGAGCCCAAAGCGGGACTCGATCCCAGGACTCTGGGATCATGACCTGAGCCAAAGGCAGACACTTAACCAACTGAGCCACCCAGGCTCCCAGCCAAAATCCAGTCTTTCGAAGACTTGACAGTGCAGTTGCCTCAAAATCCTCAGTCTTGGAAAAGCTTTGGAAAAGTTCAACCTAGACAGCTGAAGTGTGAGTGGCTTACGGAGCCATTAAGTCTCTAATTGGTAGAAGGTGAAGCAACAACAATAAAGATGATGCTGATAACAACTAACACTTCCTGAGCAGCTACAGAGGGCCAGACTTAGTGTTAAAATCTTTGCATGTATTACATCATTTAATCCTCACAACAACACAGAATGGCTGAGAGAACATTTTGAGGCAATGCGAGGGAGGTATTTTTGAAAGGACTTCATAAGGTCCAGTGACCTTGTGTGAATCCCTCATTTCACAAGAATCAGAGGGCAAGTCTCCAGAGAAGCCTCAGAATGACTTCACGATCCAGCTAATACCCCCTTCCATTCTCCCTTACTGACATAACCAATGCTCCCCCGGTTCCTCTGCATTCCCAGACCCAGCTCCAGTCCTATCCTCACTTGCCAGAGGTCAAGTGGTACCTTGTACAAAACAGAAGCCCCCAAACTTCTGCTGCTGATAACGATGGTCACCCGCCTTCTCTAGATGCCCCTACCTGACCAAGGGGTTGGCATCTTGGGAGCTGGGCCGAGTTTAAAGAAGCTATGTGTGACTTAATCCCAAGTCCCTCACCTGATTTACTCAAGAATGCTTTGCCATGATGGTGTGTTTCTTACAGCAGGGCCATCTGCTGTCAGGGAATGGTCATCTATTGATAAAAGGTGCGATAACCCTACCTTGCAGGTTATCTCTGCAGGCTGCGTGAGAATGAAGAGGCTGAGACCTCAGGCTATACTACTTTAAAAGAAAAATCTTGCTATAAAGTTGACCTTGAATAACATGGGTTTGGACTGCACGGGTCCACTCATATGCAGATTTTTTTCAGTAAATACATTGGAAAAAATTGGGGGGAGATTTGTGTCAATTTGAAAAACTCACAGAGAACTATGCAGCCTAGAAATACTGAAAAAATTAAGAAGTAGGCATTATTGTAAGAATACAGCATACAATACATATACAAAATACGTGTCAATCAACTGTTTGTTATCAGTACAAAGCTTCCGGCCAACAGGAGGCTATCAGTTAAGCTTTGGGGGAGTCCAAAGTCATATGGAGATTTTCAACTGTATGGGGTGGGTCAGCGCCCCTAACCCCCGAGTTGTCCAAGGGTCAACGGCGTATGTTCTGTCAAACCAACCGGTGTTTCATCCTTAGCACCTGTGCCCATGCAACTCGCTCTCACTGGAATGAATGGCCTTTCACTCTCTACACTTGGGGAGCTCCTCTTCTTCTGAACTCTGCTCAGGTATCACTTCTTTTACAAAATCTTACTGCACCTCCTCCGGTCAGAAGCAATCACTTCCTTTCCCATTCTCCGTCCCTGCAACTGCATATTTAGATCTGTCAGAACTCAGGGCACATCTCATCTGCCTTCCCCACAATAGCCTCCAGTGTCATATTGGCTGAATCAAAATGATCTGGAGAGCAGGAACAGGGTCTTTATTTACTTATTTTTTAAATTCCAGTATAGTTAACAGAAACAGGGTCTTCATAGTTCTGAATAATACAGCACATAGGACAGGAGCTAAGAATATGTTCCGGAATCCAGAAGACCTTTGTTTAAATCCAGGTCCTGCCACTTACTAGTGTGTGACCTTGGACAGGTCAGTGAACCTCCTAAATTTTTATCTTTTATAAAATGGGCAAGAGAAATGACCTCATGGCCCTGTTGTGAAGCCTAAATGAGATAAAGCATATGAGATGCAATGCCTATGAGTTAGTGATTGGTAAGCGGTAGCTATTATTAAAGCAAACAGGTGGAATACCTTTCAAACTTAAAAGCTTTATCCACACATGTACAAACTCTCTAGTGTTCTCTATCTCAACCACTGGCTGAGGACACAGAGCTTTGCTTGTATCAAACACGCTTCAAGGGCTCACAAAGGCTACCCTTCCCCCTCCCCACCAAAGGAGCTGGGAAAGACAGATGGAAGATTGAGTTTCTTTGGGGCAACTGGCTGGTTTATGTGAGGCCCACAGCCTTCATTCTTCAGGTCCAGGGCCCAAATTTTATTCCAATCCTGTTTCTAATGCTGTTTCACCAAAGAGTTCTTTTTCCTTTCCATTGTGTATAGTTCCTAGTTTCAAATCTTGCTTTCAGGAAACATGTACGTGTGTGTGTGGGTATGTGTGTGTGCACAAAAGAGAGAAACCACTAAAAAAAAAAAAGTCTGTACCAGTGAGTTTGAAAACGCAGACATTTCGGTGCGTCCTGTGACTATTACATATGTTTTTGTTATAAATGTGGCGTTCCTGAAGCCCTTCTCCCACATTCTCAGGTGAGTTCAGTGCCCATCAAGGTTGCCAGATTCTCTACTTGTCCTTCCTATACCAATTTTCAGTTCATCAAAGGCCCTACCACCACCTGAACTCTGTGTTCCTTTTCCTGCAACTCCAACCGCTAGCACTTAAAAGTTGCGTTTACTATAATCTTGCCCTCTGCACAGCTCATGAATTTCTTTATTCAAATATATTTCTTGGAAGGATAATGGGTTCAGGACTTTTGAAGTCTGATTTTTTAAAATCCTTGGTTTGGGTGGTGAGAGAGAAATAAGAGCAGCAGACAGCAGCTCAACTAGAAATTGCACACTGCCAGCTCTCATGGACAGAAAAAATATATATGTATCTGCAGGCAGAACGTTTCGTTTAAATGTTTATCTACCGGGCAGCTCAAAGCGGTAACTGCTCTTTGCAAATTAACTCCAAACAACACAGTAGAACCTTTTTTAAAAAATGTTTTTATGAAGAAATGCTGACAATAATAAACCACAAGAGAACATCTGAAAACGGCAGTGTGTAACCACCTGGGACAGCCCGACCACAGGGTTAAGCCATAGAAGACACATTCTCCGAAGATCACCTCCACTTCGCCTCCGAGTTACCAGAGCTTTACACAGCCTGACCAGTCACAGGCTGTTAATCCCGAAGTGGTGAAAATGGCGGCTGCCAGGAGCTGGGAATTAGCCTCCATCACAGTGACACCCCTCCACTTGCCCCTGCGAGCGCTGGGCACAGCACTAAGCCACGTCTGTGGCAAAAACACAGGGGCTCGGGTGCACGACAGTGGCTACTTGCATCCACACCATTCCTTTTGGTGCTAGGAAATACAGCGAGGGAATTTTCCAGCAGGGGCGGAGGAAGTTTTCTAGCATGGTACTCACTTCAAAAATCTCTTTGAATAACGCTCTTTAATTATTTAGAATTACAAACATGTCTTAAATAAATGAAAGGATGCATGACTGCTGAATGCGAATCCCAGGTTACTTGCTGATATCAAAATATACAGACGAAGTATGAAAATTATATTTCATCTGCAATTTCATTTCATTCTTTCATTATTTTTTGCCTAGATAAATTCAATTTGAAGCTGAATTTTTCAGATTCCAACCAAATGGTCTAGACAGTTGGAAAGAAGGGGTTTTACTCTCTGGAGCAATGAAATGTGGTGTACCTTAACTTAACAATGATTCTTTCCTGACTCTGGGAAAAACATGAAAAAGACTTTATAGCAACATAAATACAAAGACTTCGGAAGCCCTAGAGATTAAAAGGGAATCATGAATTTTGGTCTTTACCCAAAATAAAATGGAGTATTAGAAAGGGGAAAAAATACAGATATCTAACATCAACAGCATAAAACTTGCCTAAACAATGAAAATAATCAGTAGATTTAGTTGGAGATTTTGGCATAGTCTTCCCTCCCCGTGCGTGAGTGGGTGTTCTCTCTGACCCTGAATCAGTAAGCTGCATACTGGTGTACTGGCCTCCTCGTGGACAGCTGGAAAAGCACTCTGGATCTACCCTCAGGGCTCCCGGGCTGGGATCAGCTGTGTGCAGGGCAGGAGCTGAGGCGGCCCCTCATGCAGACTGAGTGAAAGAGCTGCACATTCTTCTCAGTAGCAAAAGCCCTCACATTGTTTCTACTCTGGCTCCACAAAAGGCTGAGAGATGAGCACAATCAGACAGCCAGTGATTCTCTAAAGGGACTGAACATAATAGCATGTCTTCCTTCTTTCCTTGCAGGTAGTGTGTGGCTCAGAGAAAACAGTCCTGAACAGTCCCAAGGGTCTCCTTGGGATGATGGTCACTGCTCAAAGGCCAAGTTCTCGAAGCAATTTCATGGAGCTGAAAGTCACTCCATTAAACTTCACAACGTGTGGTTCCATATTTACCATGAGCGGTTTCCAGTTCACAAACACAGGACTGGGTGGTCAACTCAACAGACTACACAAAGGTATAGAGAGAATTTACCTTCTTCTTTTTAATCTAGTATATATAGGGAGAAGGTTCAGGAAGGAATGTTTTTGGTCCAGTTGAAAAAGTTTTGTTTTTAGCTTTCCAGTGTTTCAGAACCCATGATAGCTCTCTACTGCCACATTAAATACAAATTTCTCATTCTGGCATTCAAAGCATCCTCAATCTAGCCCAAGACTGGCTGAGCAAATCATAGGTGCCGAGTAAATCTTTCTTGAACCAACAGAACCTGACTCTTCAGGTGATTATATCTGAAAAGATATTAAAATCTCATAAAATCTAAAATCCTGTGAGTCAAGTGAGTGCTCAGCATACACTGATGATAATTTTTTTTTTATTTTTTAAAGATTTTATTTATTTATTTGACAGAGAGCGAGCGAGAGCAGGAACACAAGCAGGGGGAGTGGGAGAGGGAGAAGCAGGCTTCCCGCTGAGCAGGGAGCCCGATGTGGGACTCGATCCCAGGACCCTGGGATCATGACCTGAGCCGAAGGCAGACGCTTAACGACTGAGCCACCCAGGCTCCCACTGATAATAATTTTTAAATAAACACTTTTAAATGTGAACAAACTTCCCTTTTGACAAGAATTTGTTAGGTTTCTGAAAGATTCCAATACCTAAGACTAAAACTCAAGAAAGGAAAAAAGAAGGGAAGGTAGGATCATTCACTGTGTGCCTACTAGATCAGCCAAGATGCTAGGTATTTTTGAATATTTTATCACATTTTTAGTACTCATATAAACCCTTTAAAATAACTATATAATACAATATAAACATATGTAGGCTTTTGCTCTAGATGGTCTAGTGGGAACATGTACAGAATGAGTTACCAAATAAAATGTAACGACAATCAAATAAATTGCATTGTGCCAATTTCTTTCATTTATGGTAATGGATGTGTAATCCTTTGTAAGCCATTTATGCTACTTAACTCCAATGGTTAGAACTCATATTTGCAGACCCTATACATAATGAACTGGTGGCCTAGAAATGTTTCCTACTGCTCTAACCAGTGTTTTCCAAAACGAAACCTAAAGCTCTATATTATCTTTTTTTAAAAAGATTTTTATTTATTTGACAGAGCGAGCGAGCACAAGCAGGGGGAACGGCAGGCAGAGGGAGAGGGAGAAGCAGGCTCCCCGCTGAGCAAGGAGCCTGATACAGGGCTCGATCCCAGGACCCTGGGATCATGACCTGAGCCAAAGGCAGATACTTAACCGACTGAGCCACCCAGGCACCCCTATAATATATTATCTTTAAGAAAGGCAAATTAGTCACCAGGACATAATAACTGACCCAAAGTCATCCACCAAATTATACTCTTTGTAGCACAGCCATCAACCAGAAGTTAATGAGGAACCCTGTACCAGACTGGGACAGATCCCCAAAGGTTGTGGCGGTGTCCTCTGCTGACCTCGATTGATACTGATCACCTCTGCTCAAATCATCTACAGTCATTTAAGGTATAGCATTTATTTAGAGACAAGTTCAAAATGTCCAAGAAGAGAAATCCTTAACATTTTTAATGACAAGAAGAGATACATACAGGTCAGTACATTGGCTCTTAATTGGCAAGTGACTACTTTGGTGGAGGGAAAGCTGCTGTGAAGTAGAAACCCTCACATGAGCCCCTTGGTGTCTCTGGAGTGAGGCTACTTTTAAAACATCCTCAGAGTAAAATATTAGCATCTAGCAATATGGCCACAGGCAAATTACATAATGTCTTTTCACAGCCTCATCTGCAAAAGGAGATTAGAATAAGTCATCTCTAAGGTCCCCTTCAATAACCAAATCCTATAATTCAATGGACATTTAAACATCCCAGGCAGATAGCTATCTTTTTTATTTTTAAATATCTTTATGACCTTTCTTGACTTGTTCCATTGCTCAATCTCATAATAATATTGATGCCAATAATAAAAGTTTTATGTCTAACACTACTCAGACTCAATCTTTCTATACTTGGAGCCAATTTTCTCTAGTTTGAGCCTCTCTGGAGTTGGAGAACAAATGACCAGTGTTTTCGACACACAGGAAAACCCTTCATTAACTGTATTGGAATCCTGTCATTAAATCACCCCTTGCTCTTCCCTTCCACAAGCTAAAAACCACCTGACTTCTTTAATCATGTAGAACCTCTTCTCTAGAATCTAGTTAATTATTTTGCCTCTACAAAGAGTTAAATGAATCTTCCCAATATTATCAGCTAAAACAATGCTTTGTGCTACTGCTGGATAAGAGAAATTTGAGCATTTCTTTGGATTTCATTACTCTCCAGAGATTGCAATTTGTTTTTGCTAAAGCCAATTAATGCCCCTGAATGACCCTCCTCTGTTTCATAGCAACATTTCAAGATACAAATCAGAGAAAATGAATTTTAAAAAACCATACAGTACATGGAGAGTTTTGAAAAATTCCAAGAAATTGCATATATTTGGCCTAAAAAAAAGCACAAAAGAGTAAGGAATATTGAGATGTTTGCAACAGACCCACCCCAGGAAAGATTCTTTCCTCAAATGAAGACTGCAATTAGATAAATTGAGTCATACATCAGCAAGCCTACAGCATCCAAATGCCAACCGTATTTTTAAATACCTCAGGGAAAGTTTTATATCCTCCTTTGGTTGCCCCAATGCCCACGTTAGTATCACAGTCAAAAAGTACTTAGGTATAATTATACTCTTCCCTGCTGCAACTTAATTTCTTTTTGCTGATTCTATATGCCATAGAAATAAATGAATCTATGTAGAAAAGCATAACTTTTTGACTTCTGTCCAGAATATATTCTAAATAATAAGAAAACAAACAACCCAATTTAAAACAAAACTGGGTCAAACTCTGAACTCAAATGTCAACAAAGAAGATATATGGATGGCAAATAAACACATGTAAAGATGCTCAGCATCCTTTGTCATTAGGGAAGTTCAAATTAAAACCACAATGAGATACTACTACACACTCACTAGAAAGACTAAAATTAAAGGTAGAGCATACCAAGAGTTGACTGGGATATGGAACAACTGGAACTCTCATTCTTTGCTGGTGGGAATGTAAAAGGGTACAATCACTGTGGAAAACATTTGACATAAAAAGCTAAAAGACGCCATCCACACAACCTACTCATTCCACTCCTAGGTGTTTATGTTAGAGAAATGAAAATATAGGTCAATGCAAAGACTTGTACATGAATATTCCTAGTGCCTTTATTTGAAATAGTCAAAACTAGACACAGCACGAATGTCCAGCAACAGGTGCGTGTGTAAAAAACTTGTGGTACATCGGTACAATGAAATACTATTCAGTGATAAGAGGGAACAGATACACATAATAACATGGATGACTCTCAAAATTAATAATGCTGAGGTATAAAGCCAGACAAAATAGAACACATAATGTAGGATTCCATTTATATGAATGGAAATTGTATGAATGCAAATTAATTTATGGTGACAGAACACAAAATAGCTGTTGCCAGGCAACGGGAGCAGGGTGGCTGGAGAAGATTGCAAAGAGGCACGAGGAAACTTTCATAGGTGATGATGTGTTCACTATCTTGACAGGGGTGATGGTTTTATGGGGGCATAAACTTATCAAATAGTACACATTAAACGTGCACTTTACTTTATACCAATTAGACTTCCATAAGGCTGGCTTTAAAGAATAACCTTTCACGTACTTTAGAAAAGTTACTCTGCTATCCACAGCCCGTCTGGTTTTCCCTTCTCTGCCTCCAGCCCCACCCGCACAGCATCCCAAGTCTTCCCTTCCTAAGATCAAACAGGCCCAGTTATTTCCTTTGAACTTTTATGACCAGAATGAACTTTTCCTGGTGCCCTCTTAAATAATCAAATCAATAAACACTGAAATCCTAACGATTAATCATATAAGAATGAAAACACAAAAACTTTTTTTTTTTCCTGGGACAATTGTTCCCAATCAACATGCTGTTCTAGGACAGGCTGAGGGAGATTAAGTGACTTGCCCAAGCTCAAAACCGGAGTGAATGAACAAGCTGGGATTCAAAGTTAAGTCTGTCTGCCACGATTGCCTGTGCCAGTTGCAAAAACCAGTGTGCCTCAACTATGAGACATTTTTAACCACCATAGGACTGAACAGCAGTAACACATGTTAAAAGAAATTCAATTTTGTTACACTTATGTACACTTGACAACTCAAACCATTCAACTGAGCAAGGCCAGATTTGTTGGGCCAGCTTTAATAAACACATCTGCATTTAGCAGTAGGATTTTCCATGTGGTTATTAAGGTTAAACAGATATTTTTCCCCATCTTGAGTAGATTAAACCTGCTTCCTAATACCTTTTATTTTTGCTTATTCCATATCAAAAAGGCAAATTTCAACTTATCCCAGTTTGAATCATGCCAAATACTGAGAAAACAGAAGCCAAGTTAGTACACTGTTATTTAATATAGTCCAAATGAATACACAATGGAGACCACTGTGCAAAGTTTAAAGATGAAACAAAACTGATCACACACACACACACACATACCCTACCACTAATTAAAAATATACTAGTGTTACAACTATACAATTTCAGTGGTGGTGTTATCTTTGTTCGGAAGCAAGGTACACTGCTTTACGACTGAAACTCTCCAGCATTTCATTAGGTTACTAATTATAAGGAGAATCACATTACCTTTAAGTTCTTCCCTGGATTGTGACTAAGGCTTAATACATTAATTTCATGGTGATTGTATTTTAAGATGGGGAACATGTCAATAAAGAATTCTGGCCACATCCTCCAACAAGTACATGCCACTGAAGGATTGGGCTGTGATACAGTTTGATACATTTACTGGAAAAAAAAAAATCACTAATTCCCACTGCTAATTTTAGTGGCCAAGAGATATTTTATATTGCATTTCAAGCAAAAGTAGCATTCCAAGGAATCTTTATAGAAGGTATATACATGAATATAAAAAGAAACAAGAAAATTATTGACATTTATTTATTTTCATTTGAATTTAATAAACTTAGCCTCAATTCAGTATCATCTTACTTCCCAGCTTCCCTCCTTGCCCATCAAAAAAAGAAAAAAGAAAGAAAAAAAGTCAGTGCAAATTACATGAGTCATTCTTCAATCAAGCCAAGGATATAACCTTCAACCTAAGATTAAAAATATGGTGCTATGTGTGAAATTCAATACTGTTTAACTTTTGGGTGTTAAGATCTAATAAATACAACATTTCAAAGGAAAATTAAACAATCTGGATCACTTCCATTCATCGTCATGATTTCATCAGTAGATTTCTATGGCTGTGGCGACATTTGCTAATATTTGGATCCTAGGTAAACTGGTGGAATTTGCCATCATTCAGTTTATAATCTGTATCACCAGTTCGTACAAGGCACCGAAAAGTTCTCCACTCCCCTATATACTTCAAAGCATTTCATTTATTATTTAAATGATTATTCTGACAAAACCATTAGTCAAGAAGAGAGCAAAGAAATTTTATTTTTTTAAAGTGGAGATTTTTTAAGATGTGTCTTTCACACCAGACTGCTTTAATCACCCATGCTATTTCTGGCAAAATCTTTTATTTCCTAAAAGAATACTTTTTAAAAAAAATTCTAATTTTTCTTACCTATAAGAAAAGGTCAGGGCTTATTTTTACTGGTTTCACTCAAAATGAGTTTTATGTATTTTATTTTATTTTTTTAAGATTTATTTATTTATTTATTTGACAGAAAGAAAGACAGCGAGAGAGGGAACACAAGTAGGGGGAGTGGGAGAGGGAGAACCAGGCTTCCCGCCGAGCAGGGAGCCCGATGTGGGGCTCGATCCCAGGACCCTGGGACCACGACCCGAGCCGAAGGCAGACACTTAACGACTGAGCCACCCAGGCGCCCCAAGTTTTATATATTTTAAATTTACTTTAGCTTCTTCCTAGGTTCCTATATTTTCTTGCCTTTTCTACAGAAAATACTAAATTTGAGAAAAGTATTGCTGAAACCATGATGAATGTCTCACAACTTCTTCAAAGGATGGTAGGAACAAGTGCCTAAGCACACTCTTACACAGGGTAAAAAGAAGCATCTTTTAGTCAGGGTTCTGAGTTCAGGACTTCCGGGGCTAACGAGAAAGAAAGTTTCAGATTTGGAATAGGGTTATATTCATATTCTTTCTTTTTTTCTACCCTGAAATTCATGCCGCAGCTAGGTCACCAGGGAACATGTTTGCAGGGCTTAAGAAGTTTCTTGGTCTAGTAAAAAAAAAAAAAAAGGCAACAGTGCAGTCTTCAAAAAGAACCCCATCACCAGTAAAGCTGAAAGAACTGGCTGAGTCACAGGTCAAGTGCCTTATAACAAAAATGGGTTGGGCTGAGGACAGAACCTGACAGGACAGCATAAGGTCAGGTGCGAGTTTAATTCAGTGAAGAAACATGTGCTTGACCACTTAATGACTGCCAGGTGCCACAAAGGAGGTTAAGTCACCTAATACCCCTTCTGTCATGGTGCATTTCAGCACCACTCTTTGAGCATCAGAGCAATAGATGCTACCTACTATTCCAGCCATCAAGAGACCTTATTCCCCTCTTTTGTTACATTTGTGGAAGGAGAGTGGCTATAGTGGTTTAGAATCAATCATTTTCAAGATAGGGCTCTTCCAGTTCCCAAATGTCCCAGTACGTCCAGATGATGGTGGCAAAACAGTTTCTTTACCTGGTGTTCATCAAGGTGCTCAGTGCTCGGTGCTCACAGCCTCACGGCTCTTAAAAGGGTGAATAATGCCTTACATGCAACAATAATTCCATTCAAAATAAAGCAGACCATGTAACCCAACCCTTTGGTATTTCCAACTGAGACCAAGTACTGGAGCTGCCAGGAAGCAAGCATTATTCATTCATTCATTTATTTATCTTTACTGTGATAAAATATAGATAACATAAAATTTACACATTGTTAAGTGTACAGTTCAGTAGCATTAAGTACATTTTCCAGGCAGTTTTAGGACATTTTAGACTCTGGCCTCAATGTCTAGATAATCAGTTATTCACTGGTTGATACTCATGGCTTCACAGAGATAAATGTCATTCTATTTCCAGGTAACTTCTTGGCTAAGTATTCAAAGTCAGAGTTCATTCAACACACTAGGGTTTGCATGCTTGAGGTGAAGAATGAACCACCAAACCCATTTGTCCATTTCCTTCCAGATGGAAGATAGAAACTCTGATATTCTCTTCCTTGCCATTAAACCTTTCGGAAAATAAGGAACCCACTATTCCCTGACCTTTGGGATTTTTACAAACATCAGACTGCAGTTCAGAACACAGACAAGAAACTGTCCAAGGAAAACATGCCCCCAAACGAACAGGATATAAACAGAGCTGTAACTAGGTAATTAATGGTAGGGACTTGACTCCCCTCACTTCACTTCTCTGATAACAATCTGGCATTTTATCAGCAGGGTCTTTTATCTGGAAGGATTCACTGTGTTCTGCTGCCTGGAACTATTCTGGGAAGGGACAAAGACAAGCTTTCATCTTGGAAAGGAAATGGAACCACATCTAGAAGGGATAAGGAAGAGGCAAAGCTGTAAAAAACAAAAACAAAAACAAAAACAAAAAACCCTCTAAGTCTTTCCCGGCCAGAAGGGAGAGGTAAATAGAAAACAGGATGCCCCCTTTCACTGAAAGCACGAAAACAAATCCTGGTGGGGAAGAAGTCACTGCAGTCCTCACCCAGGCCACATGTGTGAGGGTGGCAACTTGCTTTCTGCCTTTGTTCCAAGTTCTGCATCCTCTCTCCCCACCAGCCTTATCCCATCCCCAACACTTCACCCAACTAATGCCTTCTATTTCTCTTCCTGTCAAAACCCAAGAAACTTAAACTAAATCATACTGTGGTATAACTAATAATCACTTAAAAGTAATATGCCTCACAGTGGGAGTTCCATTTTAGAAGGGACCGAAACCATATACTTAAATAATGAAAATCTACCTGTGAAATTTCCAAGTTCAGCTCAAAATGGAGGAGGCATCTGAGAAAACTGGGTGGGCAGAAGGCACTGCTTAAGACTTCTGAAATCATTGCAGATAGGTTTCAACTACCCTAGGAGTAAAGCTGGTCCGGGTGAATGACTACAGTGGGGTTAGAATCCGGCCCTGTGACTAGCTCCATTCCTAAGGGGAAAAGGGACTGCCAGGGAGTTCATATTAATTAGTAGTAGAAAGCATTCCCTTATTTTCCCTCCACACACGGCCATTCCACTTAGACCTCATAACATGTCATGGATTGGTTGTGGAAGGACTTGGGAAAAGCAGGGCTTTGAATTCCCCAACCTACTTAGAACTGGGAGTATTTATCTCGGGTTGAACCAGGGTGGCTGCTGAGTTCCAAAACCCACAGCCTGGGGATTATAAAGTCAGCGCACAGCTTTTGCCTTGTGATACTGCTGCCCTTCTGTCAGGCTCTGAGGCAGTCCTGTGGAGGCCCCTTGGCTCTATTCAGGGCCCTCATGGCAGACAGTTCACATAGTGCAGACAAGGGGACGGTGCTAGGAAGCCTCTCTGCTGGCCAGCGTTCAATGGGGAATTCTATCAGGACATGGCATTCCAAAGCTGCTACTTTCGGGACGTGTTCAACCATGCGGCAGAAGGCAAATCCCCCTCTAGTCTTTTCAAGTTTTCCCTAAGTCCAGTTTTTATTCTGGCTATGAGTTAAATTCTGATGTCTTAAATCATGCAGAAAAAAAAAAAGCAGGCAAAAAGTGATTGAATTATATTAATTATATAGCACTGAAGCTCAGCTAGAAAACAAGAACTACATTTCTTAAGTTTCTCTTCACTAGACTTATGCAGGTTATAATTAGTATTAAATGAATTTCACTTTTCATTTCAGCCAAGCTGAAAAGAAGCTGAGCCTTAAACTCTGGCTTTATAGGAAAAAGATTCTTCTGGGGGAAAAAAAAAGAATAAACAGTTAAGCAAAAAACAAACCCACATTATTTACCCATCACGTGAAAGGACAGCCTTAAGGGACTCACTTGTTTAGTGTTCGAAAATATTTTCTACCCACTGCTTCGTAAATTATTTTCTTGTCTGTGTGACACATCCTTCAGTAACAATTTAGCTTTTCCTTGGCTACCTAGATATATTTCCATAGTTTCTACCCAAACAGACGACTTTTTCCTGTACTATTGTAATAATCAAAAAGGAGATGTTTATTTACATAGCATCGCCCTTCATACAAATATATATTTTTGTTAATTCTCTGGACATTGTAGAGACCGAAGAGAAAAATCTCATTCGCGTGGTCCCACCTAATTTTGATTTTGTGATTATTTAGACTAAAGCCGAGCTGAAGTTTACATTTGGGACTGAGAGTTTTCATTTAGAGTTAGGAGAAATATGGCCATCTCTTGGGGACCGGTGGCCAGGACATAAACATCCCAGGCCAGAAATTCTCTGCTACAAAAGAAAAAAACCACCCAGGGGGCACATCTAGCTCTCAGAGTGCCTCCCAGCGGGTTTTGGCTAGGAGTCTTTGGTTAGTGAAGGAGGGAGGTGGGACTGTGCCTGCGAAAAATGCAAAAGTGAGAAAGAAGGGCAGGGGGGCAGCAGATTTCAACCTACCTCAGAGGCCTTGTGCTGTGGGTTATCAACTACTATACAGTAACCAGAGGAGACTGGTATCCACCCACTGGAGCAGTTCCCCGAAGTTACTATATGCAGTTTGGAGTAATGAAACCTTCATTTCATAATAGGCTGTAGTCTGAACACTTCACTGATTCTGACTGGCCATTTTTCCAGAGAAGTTTAGGATTACCACATAAGAAAACGTTGACAATTTTAAAAAATTTCAACATGTACTGATAGCCTTGTGATTCTGTCTTCTTTCTAAGAGAATAAAAAAGAGTATGATCAAGTAAGCTACTGTGTGTCTTATGTAAATGTTTGTTGCTGTAATTTTTTTCTTTTTCTTTCAACAACTCTGAAGGTTTGCAAAGTTCTGTGAAGTTTCACCCGTGGAAATGTAAGATGGTAGAGACAGATGAAAAATATATTCTCTAACAGTTTAAAAGTTATGCTGAAGGAGCAGCCCACAAATAATCTCATTAAGACTTTATGCTTCTTGGGCCTCAAGACACATTTTCTCCTTGCTAAGACACCAACAGCTGTGCAATGACCCCGATTTCCTATTATAAGGAAAATATCTTTTTAAGAAATTCTCAGTATTTCTCAAGAATCTCAGAACTTCAGTTGAGCCAGTTTTATTTAGCAACCTGTCACAACCACTTGGGCTTAACTGCGAGCTTTTTCTTCCTTTTCTACTGATTTCAGATTAGAAAATGTGACCACCGCCAGGGCAATGCCCAAGGTGGGTGGAGGGAGGCAATCTCAAGAAAGCACAGTAAGTCCAAATGTTTGTTCTTTAAAATTGCAGGTGAATTTTGGCATGTCATGGAGCATCATAAACAGATGGGTAGAGAGCCGTACTGTGACGTTAGGTTCTAGTGTAGCCAGGCAGTGGCAAAGAGCCTGGGTGCCAGAGCGAGGCTGCCCGGTTCAAACCCCAGCCTTATCACTTCCTAGCAGTACGACCTAGGGCACATTTCTAAACTGTCTATGGCCCAACCTGTCCTCTCTGTAGGATGGGGATAATAATGTTATAGACCTCACAGTGTCGTCACGATGACTAATGAGTCAGTATGTATCAAGTCCTAAAACAGTGCCTGGCCCAGAGTTAAACATTTGCTAATTATTATCATTTATCACTAATTTGATGGAAAAAATCATCAGAGCAAAGGCAGGGACCAAGAACCAGCATAACACAAGGGATACCCGATTATGCCAAAAATCTTATCTATCTGGTGCTCCACTGTATTTCTATTGTGCCCGACATACAACCGATGTTTGCAGTAAATATCTGTTGAGTAAATGAATACATGAATCAGTCCTCATAGACTGACTCCTTAACGAATCACATTTTTTTTTAAAGCATTTTTTTTTAAAGATTTTATTTATTTATTTGAGAGAGAGAGTGAGAGAGAGAAAGAGCACAAGAGGGGGGAGCAGGAGAGGGAGAAGCAGACTCCCTGCTGAGCAGGGAGCCCGATGCGGGACTCGATCCCAGGACTCCAGGATCATGACTTGAGCCGAAGGCAGTCGCTTAACCAACTGAGCCACCCAGGCGCCCACGAATCACATTTTTATTGTGGACATATGATGCTTACTCCTTCTGGGCCTTGGCTTTTCCATCTCCAAAGAAAGGTACCAACACCTGTCACTTGCTATCTCAAACTGATGATCATCAATACGAGAAAAAAAGCAAATCATTCCAAACTTACTGGAGGGATATCAAAAGTCAATGACTTTTTAAACCAATGTTTCTTTGTTACTGAGTATGCATGAACATAGTCAATGACATCAGGAGGATCCTCGTGATACTCAGGCAGTCCTGATTCGAACATGTTTCCTTTCAAGGGGTCCTCTGACTACAGCTGGCCAGGTGGAATGTGATGTTAGATGTTGTGCTAGGCCCTAAGAGATGGCTGTCTAAGTCTTTAGGGTGCAGAGGAATTACCTGGGGGCTTGTTTTGAAATTGCTGACTTTCAGGTGTCTACGGAACAGGCAGAAGGAGTTGGCCAACAGAACAATGAATCTATGATTCTGGACCAGTCCTAGATCTAGGACATCACTGTATGTGAGGAGCAACCCCAGATAGTGCATGCTAAGTGAAAATGAAGAGAGCAGAGGGTAGGGCAAAGAGGCACACCAATATCTGGGAGGCAGCAGGAAGGGGTCCTGCCAGAGATGTAATGGCCAAAGAAGGCCACAGAGGAAAGAGTGTCACGAAGAAGGGAGTATGCAATAGTGTCAAATTCCAGAGAAAGGTAAAGAAAGATGAGCACTGAAAAGCATCCAGTGGCTTCTGGGACTAGGTCACTTCTATTGCATCTTTGCAGGGGCAGCTGCAGTGAGGTGGTGGAAGAAGCATCCAGTAGTTTAAGGAATGAATAAGAGGGGAGGGAGTGGAGCCTGTAAACACAAAAAAAAACTTTTCCAAATGTCTGGCTATAAAACTACAGAACTATGGTGGGAGGTAGAGTGGGCGCCTCTATGGAGAGTCTAGGCCTGTTGGCCTCTATTTTCTCTTGCAAATGGGAGGTGATGAAAGTAAGGGCATTGGGTTTGGGCAACGACACAAAGTAGGCCCTCAGCAAATATATTTAAGGGACAGGTGAACTAGTGACGAAGAGCACTTGCAAAATAAGGTAGAAGACAAGAATAAATGGCGAAGAAGGGAGTATCTGTAACTGGTGTGGAGGGGGAGGCAAGATGAGCAGTCAAGAGTTTCAATGCTTGGGGCGCCTGGGTGGCTCAGTTGGTTAAGCATCTGCCTTCGGCTCAGGTCATGATCCCAGAGTCCCAGGATGGAGTCCCACATAGGGCTCCATGTTCAGCGGGGAGCCTGCTTCTCCTTCTGACCCTTCCCCCTCTCATGCTCTCTCTTTCTCACTCTCTCTCTCAAATAAATAAAATAAAATCTTAAAAAAAAAAAAAAGAGTCTCAATGCTCAAGGTGAGTGAGGAAAATAAAATACGAAGGAAAAAGTAAAAGGATATGGGGGTGAATGCATCTTGTGCAGCTGATGTGACTAATGCAGCTTGCCTTAACTAGATTATAAATAGACTGGTAAGGGTCAAGGCCCAGGGGAGAGGGAGGGAAAAAAACTGTGCCAGTCAGGGAAAGATATTCCAAACACGCTGGGTCATTATTTTCCCCTGTCCTCATTTT
Source organism: Leptonychotes weddellii (assembly GCF_054177405.1). NCBI lineage: Eukaryota > Metazoa > Chordata > Mammalia > Carnivora > Phocidae > Leptonychotes > Leptonychotes weddellii. Next base: position 54,154,045 of record NC_138378.1, read on the forward strand.
AAGCCTACTATAATTCATCTTTGCCTTCCTACTCTATTCCCTAATTCGTATTTGCTGCCTAAAGAGAAAGACATACATTTTTTTTATCTTAAAATGTTCCCTACTATGTAGGATAAGATGACCGCCTAAGTTGGCATTTGGGGCTTGCTACTGTCAAAGCCTTCAATTCAGCATTAAAAATGCCTGCTGAGCACCTTGGCTATAATTCTTGAGAAAGTAATTAAGACCAAGGAAATAAAGCTCCTTAGGGAAAGATATCATTAAAATATCTTAAAATTTAAACATTACTATGTTTGTAATAGTTTTCCTACTACTATTATTATTTCCATATGCCTTAAATGTATAAGTTGGAGCGAATACTGTCCTTTATTGAAATTAGCAAAGAGTGTCTATCAGTTTCTCTTGTTAGGCAGCAAACCATGTATTTTGTAAATTTCCTGGGTCAACCCTTGATTCAAGTGAAAGCAAAGCTCTTTATGATGACTTCCAAGTTATGAATCATAAAACTCTCTTCCTCTTGTTAGATCCAACCGTCTACAGAGTAGACAGCCTGACTTTTCTCTCGTCTTCTGTGAGGGGCTAATCACCATGGGGGATTTCTAAAGGTCCTCAAGACAGCAGACTGAATTCCCTTATTCTTTTCCTGCCTTGCTACTGGGAAAGCTTTCTGAACTTCTCCAAGAGTACTGGTGCTCTTCCCTTGTTTATAGGCCCTTGGTCCTTAGTGTATCTGTCACATAATTCAGGGGTTAAAATTCAGTGTGTTTTATCTCACTAGCTAGATTTGCAAGTTCTTCAAGGATGAAGACCTTTCTTTACTTTGCATCTTTCCCAAGACCTGACACTAGGTAGGTATGCAATAGATGTTTAACAACTATTTCGTCAATCTATTAACTGATTGGCTTCTAACTTTTAGAGTGAATGGCAGCAATAGGCCATGGATTATCATCATTGTCAAAAATTTCACCTAAGAATGAAGCCGTTTGCAGATCAAATCACTTGTTCTAACATGACCTGAATTGGCCTGTTGAAGTAACAGATAACACTGAAGAAAAGCTGGTCCGTACAAGTTTTGTTTTTTTAGCTTGCTTTGTCAATGCATTCCATAAGAGGTGAACTCCTCATTCCTTTTGCTCAAAAACATATTTAGAAAATGGTCTTAAAGAGATCTGGCACCAGAGATGAAGTTGGCCAGGCCCCTCTCTAGGAACTAAGAGATAAAAATCAGTGACAGATGACAGAGTATCCTTTTATACCAGTACTCTTTGCAAAAAAGCCACACAATGCAGGAAACATGATTTCATTCCACATGCTGAACCTCAGTTACCCTTGGGTAAAATTCAGAATTTCAGAAGGCCGTGAGCACAACGTTCCCCATAAAGCACTAGGTAGGCAGGGCCATGGTAGAAAGGAGACGGAGTAGGTAGCTGCCCAAACTGTGATATCACCAGCATTAGGAAACAACCTTCCCATCTCTGCTTTTAGGTCCTCCCCTGTGTAAGGCCCCAAACTCCAAAACCAACTTTCACTGCTGTATTTCAAAATGTATGTCTCCGTAATACAACAAATAGCCCCAAGGAAGGTAATGACCAGGGTCATTTACGCATCTGTATGAAAGGAAGGAGTGGGCACAGGTTTTTGGCTTGTAGGCAAAGAGGAAAATGGAGCAGCTGGAAAACCCCTGAGCAGGACTGAACATGTGCACCTTGATGATCTTGCCCAGAGCCTGACCTGGTATCAGAGTCACACTAGGAAAGCCAGAGGTCAGAGTTTCCACACACTGATGGGAGGCAGTTCCCTTCCTTCATCCAACCATAGCTGGCAGATCAGGACAGTATAGGGACATTCCTAACCTTTAGTCCCAATCTCAAAGGCTCACGGAATTCAGCAGTAACCATAGGAGGGGTGGAGTTCTGGACCTCTAGGAGGGACAGGTGGGAACAAGTCCTACATTAACAGCACCGGCAAAGACCTATTCTCAGTGGTCTCTTCTTGTCATGGGCTAGGCTTGGGGACTCTTATATTCTCTCTCTATAGGCATCTCTGTTCAAAGAAGAGCCTTCAGGAAGTTTGGACAACAAAGAGTTATCTATTTTAATCACTTTTCAGAAAAGCATCTCTCTGACTTTTCTCAAAGACTCAGATGTTCCTTGTACTTGTCAGAAAACAAATGTGGTTTCAGCCAACATCTGGAATGGAGAAAAATATAGCAACCACAAAAAAGATAATTAAATTAATAAGGAATGCTTTTCAGACATAACATCCCATAGGCCAAAAAAGTGTTTTCAGAACTCTCCAGAACAAAGTTATAGAAGTTACTTAGAAGCTAAATTTAAGTGAATTAACTGCTGCAGGGCACCATGTAGGAGCAGACCACTGTGACCCTGTGGGCCATACTAAGAATGGCTCCCCAACTTCTTTTCTTTGGGAGACAGAGTAGCCCATAAATAAAAATGTACAAATAACATGTTATAGGTTCAGAGGCAGGCTTATCATTTCCTTCACTGCACATTTGGAATATACATCTAGGTTGCTCAGCTGTTCCAAAATAAGACATCTCAAAAAGATGCCCTGCTGGTCATCTCGCTCAACCTCAGATGTACTGCATGTGATCAATTTTCCTTGAATACTTTCAATGACCTGCAGCTCAGTGTTATGGAAATCTGTTCATTCCCCTGATGGAGAATGCTAACTTTCACAAAATTCTTCTTTATATTAAAATCTGAAATCTATCTCTTACTTTCCCCTTGGGAGCACAAGAAAGAAATTATGTGCCTTCTGCCATATGGCAGCTTCTCAAGTATGTAAAGACCATTACCATGTTGCCTCTGACTAGATCTTTTCCAGTCTAACTATTTCCAGATGTTTAGCTTCCTCCTTATCTTGGTTATCTCCTCTGGATAAATATTAGTTTATCGGTGACCCTCCTAAAATGGGAAGCCCAGAGCAGAATAACAGAAGAAGCGCAATGATGTAGGTTTAATCTGACCAGCAGAGTTCAGGGGTCCGGACTACAGTCTTCACTATCTGGTAACAGCAACTGTGTCACATTGCTTCCTCAGGACTCACCAGGAAATGCCGTTTCCCAAGATTTTTTTCATAAAAACTGCTAGGGAGCCAGACAGCTCTCATCCTGTATGTACATAATTTTGACTTTTCTTTAGAAAATCAGAATATGACACATATCTCTATTAAAAGACATCTTGATAATCTCAGCCCATCAATCCAGGCTTCCAAGGCTATTCTGAATCTTATTTTTAAATTATGGACAATGTCAGACATATCATATAACAAAGGGTACACAGAATAATATGACAATCAACCACTTGCCCAAAATCTAGCTTAAGAACACATCACAAATAAAACTGAAGCTCCTAGTATATGTTTCCTCAATTTTATCCCTTCTTTCCCAGCCACATAGAAATCATGGCCACCAGCCTGAATTTTTGTTTGTCACTCCCATGCTTAAAGACTATTTTGAATTTTGATCCCATCACCACTTATATTTATGTTATATACAAATCCGATAAGCATGCAATCTAGTCTGTGTTCATTTAAGTAAGTAATTCAAATGTTGAATAAAGCAGCATTGTCATCATCTATCAGACTGGTAATCCCATCAAAACAGTGAGGTGACTCAGGCATGACTTATTCTTAGGGAATCCTTACTCGACCTCAGCAAACAAAGTGTAAAGCTTTTGCAAGTAATACACTGAATGATCCAGTCTAAAACAATCAGTATCAACACAATTGTTTGGTCACTGGTAAAATACGTCTTTTCCCTTCTCTTTTGAAAATCCTTCTGCAAGCTCCCAGCAGAACATTGCCATCCCACATTTCTCCAAATTACTGACATAGTTCTAGGCTCACATGTACCCAAGGCTCTAAGTTACTGGGTCCAGGGATTTGCCTTCATCAACAGGACAACACGGTGTTTTTTTTTTTTTTTTTTTATCTGCTCCCCTACATCTGGCTTCAGGGCCTTCCTTCCAGTTAACTGGTTGAGACAAGCCAAAGCAGGAGTTTAAAAAGTCTGCCCTCTTTCTATCACCATCAACCCCTTCCTTCTCTATTGAATTTTTCTTAAAAAACAAACCGGAAAGCCTTTTATCTGCTGTTTTGTAAGCAGTATTAGCCCCATTACACAGATTGATAGCTGAAGCACCCAGGGGCCCTCCGATTCATGCCATAATAATCTGGAAGGCTTGCATATAGATAGTTCTATGACTTTCAGCAGAAAAATGACATCTCCCTCCTTCCCTCCTTCTTCCATTCTTATCAATCCAGGCTCCTCTCATTTTGCTAAAGCCTGCAACAGGGTAGCTGTGAGGGGGGCCTCCCGAGCAGTTTGCTGGACAGCAGTCAGGGCAAAGGGGTTCAGAGGCCAGGAAGGACTCAGCTCACAGTCCCATGAAGCCGGAGAGGACCTAGGCAATATTCAATACTTGAATCTGATAGATAAGGAAACAGAGGGTCAGTGAGGTGAAGTTAAAATAAAGGTAAATGTCAGAGCTCATACTGGAACACAGGACTCCTCAAAGGCCAGGTAAAACACAAGACCCAGCTGAGCTTCCCTTCTACCTAACCAGTAAGCAGTGGGTTATGAAATGTGGCTCCAATACTGTAGGACTAGGAGTCCCTAGTACTTCAGATACACAGATCTGCTAAGAGACCAAATGTCTCAATTCGCAGTTACTTTCATTTCTAGGTTAATAATTCAGTCTCTGTGCCCAAACCTGGGTGAGGCAGAGAAGGGGACAAAAGAACAAAAACAAACCAAAAAAACCCAGAGTGGCTTCTGCATGGAAAGAGGTTAAGATTTATTTGGAGAGAATAGCACTGAGCATACAAAGTACAGTTATTTATGATACAGTAGTGATGAATGGTAGGATAAGAGGTTAAAGTAACAAATGCTACAGCCTTTCAGAGGGAGAGATGAGCCGGGGCTGAAGTGAAGAGAAAGGGAGGAGGGCATGTCTTCTTCCTTCCCAGCAGTGTTTCAACTGCTCTCTGCCTGTTTATCTCTCTGTAAGGCAAAGCCGACCTACTTCTCTGCAAGCATTCTGGGAAGACAGAGCAGATAGAAATGTGCCATGCAGCCTTGAAGGGGAGTTCCTGGTATTATAATCACAAACGAAGGTAGAAGCCATCCATCGCCTACTGCAAAAGCCCCAACTCTACATCATGGAAAACCAGTTCCTTCAACTCCACAACCTAGGCAAGGAGTAATGTGGTAATCCTTAAATTATGTAACTTTCAAGGACAAGAAAACAAGGGCCAATATTACTTCTCAATAGCACAGGCTTGGAAGGCCTAACTCAGTTTTCGTACCTCCTACCCTTCTTCCCTTTTTAAGACTGGTACAATCCAAAGGTCCCATGAAATGCTTTTTATTTATTTTTATTTTTATTTTTATTGTTATGTTAATCACCATACATTACATCATTAGTTTTTGATGTAGTGTTCCATGATTCATTGTTTGTGCATGACACCCAGTGCTCCATGCAGAATGTGCCCTCCTCAATACCCACCACCAGGCTAACCCAT
>NC_138378.1:54160091-54181732 GCF_054177405.1 Leptonychotes weddellii
GGTGAACAGTGAAATGATTTGAGGAAAGACATACTGAAAGCCATTTGCAATGAAAATAAGCCCCCAAAGGGGTAGGGAGATCCTTTTAAAAGCACCCAAAAAATGATTAAAAGGCAGTGGAGGGATTTCTCCCACAGGCAGTAATCGACTGCTGAGATCTGTTGTCAGCAACAGCAGGGGCTTTCTGTCTCAGTGGATACCCCCCCACACACAGGTACCACACTGGTTCTGAGAGGGTAGAGAGCCTTGTCCAAGCATCACAGCCTTGTCCAAGCATCACAGCTAGTCAGTGAGTGGGAGAGCTTAGACAGAACCAGGTCTCTTAAACCCAGGTTTGGGGCATATTTGGTTTCCTGTAGTTCTTCAATTCAAACTTGAAACTCCCTTGTAAAAGGGAATTCAAAGGTACATGTAGAGAGATATTCTGGTCTTTAGAAAGCCCTAGACAAGAAACGTGTATTTTCAGGGAGCCAGCTGGGGTCCCTTTTAAAGCATGAGTCACTCTGCTTGGTGGTATTTGAACTGAAGGGTAAATGGTTTTAAACTGAAGGCATCACATTTGCATGGTAAAGGGCCGCGAATCTGGATCCAGCACAGCATCGGGCACATAAAACACACTGGATTTAAAAAAACTTGTAAACAAAACATTGTGATTAACATTATCATTTCTGTTCCAAGATGATGCAACTGCACACACGCATAACTTTGGAGACCCAAATCAGAACTTCTAAGATTTCAGTCAACAAAGAAGATCAATAGAGATATAAGTTTATACTCCCAAATGTTGGATAAGGAACAAAAATACAAACAATGCTTACAAACATCTTACAGAGAGGAAGGAAATGGCAGGTTAAGTATACATAAATCAAAGGGAAATAAAAAGCTGCCATTGGGGCTTTTAATCTTCTGGTTGTGCAATTCACTTCAGCTTGGTCAGAGCAACCCTCGTGCTACTCCCACTAGCTGAAAAATTTCTGTTTAGCTAAACTCAGAATATCCAAGAGCCTGATTAGACTCTTCCAAGTACATAAATTAACACTGGCAATGCTACAAAAATAAAGCACCACCCACCCACTCGTGCATGCACCCATCTTTTCAGCTATTACCCCAAGTCCAAACAGCCCAATCTTCACCATTACCAGAACCACAAATATTGCCTGGAATGACAGGTTTTATGACCAATCTTTCACTTCCTTCATGAAGAATTTTCTCAGAAGTAATTTAAATCAAATGTGTACAGTTTTATCAAATTCACTATTTTTATGGTTCATCTGCCCAGGTGATTTTAACATTTTAGGGTAGCACAGGGTTGCTCCTGTACTAGGTTGATGAAACCCCGAACTGGGGTTCTGACTGAACTTCAAGTCTAAGATCCTTCCATTGTATCACAGATGATGGTCAGGGCAGTTAAGCCAGCCTTCCTCCATACCTGGTCGCAGACCAACCCTGATACCTCGGGCAATGATCCTGCAGAGATGAGCCCAAGAGAATGGCTGTATCCAATCAAGCCATCCTCACTACTGGAAAAGCAAAGCAAGGAGCAGATCCCACTGCTGGGGGGGACATGACTTTTATATCCTGAAAACAGCACTCTGGTCCACCAACTCTGGAGATAGGCTCCTCCTCACTCTGAATTGCATCAATTTCAGGGCCCATGGGCTGCTCAATGTAGCCACTGCTCTTGGCTGCATAAAAGGTTATTTTGGTGTAATGGAAAGAGTACACCCAACATTCTTGACAGCCCTATACTCTTGGGTTCATATGCTAGCTCTATAACTGACTCGCTCTCTGAACCTCAATTTCCTCAACAGGAAAGTGGGGGTGATAACACCTCCTCTCCGAGTCGTTGTAAGTAAGATGGCCAGTTCAGTGTTGGGCAAATAGTCAAAGCTCAACAAACGTTGGTGTACTTTCTACTAGCATCTCTGCTCAGAGTACTTTCTTGTTTGTTCTCTGTATTCCCGGGTCAAAATCTACTTCTTATAAACCCCTGGAATAGCCTAACCAAGTACCAAGTATGACCCTACTACTGTCAAAATCATGTGTAGTGGGGGACAGGGCAGGGGTTCTGATAATGTTTAAAATCCCAAATTTAATCCTGGTACTCAAAGTGTGATCTACAGACCAGCAGCATCAGCATTACCTGGAAGTCTGTCTGAAAGGCAGACCCTCAGGCTCCATTCCACACTTACTGAATCCAAATTTATGAGATTCCCCAAGTGATAGGTTTACCTCTTAAAGTCTGAGAAACACTGTTCTATACCACAAATGGACATTCAATAAACAGAGCCTACTGACACTCTAAGGAATCAATTGTGGCACTTGGGCTGTTGGTAGCATTCTATGAATGCTTATTCAGATAGAAAGCAACTACTGACCAAGGCATTTTCCCTGGGAGGACAGTGTAATGTACCCTTTGCGCCTTTTGAGTTAAAAAAACAACAACAACCAAAAAAACCAATACACTAAGGACACTGGCTTTATGGCAATATTTAAATCTTCTCCATTAATGCAATCTTTGTTATATAATAAGTGCTCTGAATATAATTAATAATATGAGCATTCTGATTATATGTAGACTCTAAATAACAGGAAGGGTATTTTCAATGTAGTAATTTCTGGTTTCTAGGATGCAACACATAACAGATTGATTAGTAATAAGCTTCCACAAATGGAATGTTCTTAACACACGATGACAAAGTTCTAAAGCATGTCCTTCTGTGATTCTGAGCATGTGCCTTTCCTCCCCCACCCTATCAACCTTCTGAAACATTTTTCAGTTCTTTCCAGTTATAAGTAAAAGTACAATTTTTAAATGCTCCTGAAAGTAAAATTTACAACCCAAATTCCTAAAATGAATCACCAAATGCTGGATCCAGGAGACTGGTAACTTTGTGTATCAGGAAACAAAAACCCCATCTGAGTGAGTCATCTCTGTGATCGGAGATAACACAGCCACCGCCAGAGCTTGGTGCAAACAAATGGCTGCAGCAATCACAGGCCGGCATCTCGTGCTTCATGGTTTCTCACATTAAAATGCATCAGTCAGCTCTGTGAAACCAGGAAGTGGAACCCAGGACGCCACATAAATAACAAACACATTCTCTTGAGTTTGGTGTTAACGTTAACATCTTAACGCTCTGCTCTAAGTCTATCTCAATTTCTGGTACCTAAATTAAAATGAAAGTGCTGCTTTATCGAGACGTATGCAGAAAGGCAAAAGCTAACTAATATGACTGGGCTTCTGAAATGTTCCCTAAGAAAATTTTTAAGACTTTTTGGAGGCCTATTTATTGAGGACTTTGATCCGAAAATGAAAAAGGTGATCAGAAGGTGGCAAATACACCTCAAAAACTGTAACAGAGGAAGAGGCAATAGGCTCTAGAGCAGAAAAGCCTGTTACCATCTGATTCCATGTATAATTCCATGCTTTTTCTCAGGTGCTCCAGTCTTGAAAGAGAAGCTGAGTAGGAAGTGAACTTGTGCCACATATGGCCAGCTAGATGCTACCCCTTGCACCCACCAGCAAACTCCTCCAGAGAGAGGAGGCAAATGTCGTTCTCAGCGACATTTGGGGATATAATGCCAGGACCAAGCCTGCCTCATGCTGGCTAGGGATAATGCAAATACCTAGGCTATGTTTTTCAAAAGCAGGCAGCTCCTATCAACACCACACATCCACTAGCAGGCAGAGTGCCAAGGGAACATTACTTAAACAGTGGCTGTGGCTATGGGCTTCTGCACCCACGACAGAAGCACTTTCCTCTGAAACACTGGAGACCAGTTGGGGGCAATGGCAATAGCCCCCAGGCCCCTGCTTTCACAGGACCCCTCTCAAAGTAAAGAAACAAGAAATAATAATAATAATAAAAAACCAACTACACTTTCTGAAATATGAACAAGTTAAAATACCCCATATTGCCCCCATGCCCACCCCATTATTTCCACGAAGCACACACTACCTCATAATGAACGGAATGAAAGGCGCCATGCTGAGAGCAGAAGAGGTGCCATCCATCGGGGAAGGGTAGAGTCTTCCCAACACCAAAAGTAAGAGAAACATGCTTGGATGACGGTTGAGTTCTCCTGTATCACTGAAAAACAAGTGATTGTACATAAAAGACTTAAAATTTAAGAGGTGAGACACTACCTTCAAACATTTCTCTCATTAAATGATTATGAATGTAAAGTGAGACTCTCTATGATCAGAAGATCATTTCCCTTTTTTCGTTTCTTTTCCCCCTCCATTCATTTCATATATTCCTAATGTGCAAATGAGGAAGAGCTACTGGCAAAGCCATGGATTGGGCTCCAGCACACGATTCTCTTCTCGAAGCTAATTGTTAATTCGTGTCTGTGTTTTGATTTGAGCTGTTCATACAGCAGAAAGGAGTTCCACAGTATGAAATGTGAAACTTTCAACAGCCAAATGTACTTATGAAAGCTTGAATGGTCACTTACTGGGGCCAGAAAAGCCTGTCTGTACAAATTACTAATGTGAGGAAATGTATCATAAACAGAAGTAAAATTGATTGATGTTATTTTACTTCCCCATTACAGATAATGAGTATAAATTCATATCAAGTGCAAATATGGCTAGAAGAATAAAAAAGCACATGTTCTAAGACACCATTCTAAAAATTCCACTGTCAGTAGAGGATGTGATTGAAAGGACAATGATAAACTTTTCTATGTGCCCTGATCAGACGGGAAGTCCTCTGAACGGCTTTATTTTCTGTTTCTAGGGTTAGGCATGCCAGTGCCATTTCTGGTCACAGGTGACCAGACCAGCCAGCTATTTGCTTACTCTCACAATGGTCAACTGCAACAGGCCAGTAAGAAAAAATGGCTTGTGTTTGTGACAGCAAACTCAGTATGCAAACACAGAGATTTTTAAATATCATGGGAAGAAAATCTTTTTAGAAGCTGTGTTTCTAAGAAGCTAGTTTCTGAAATATGTTCACTGAAAACAGAATTTGAAAAAACAGTATAAAACAGGATTTTAAAAATATAAAATATATTATAAAAACAGGATATTAGGGGCACCTGGGCGGCTCAGTCAGTTAAGTGTCTGACTCTTGATTTCAGCTCAGGTCATGATCTCAGAGTCGTAAGCACCCCGTGGCTGGCTCTGTGCTGGGCTTGGAGCCTGCTTAAGATTCTCTCTCTCCCTCTCACTCCCCCCAATTTTAAACAAAAACAAAACAGGATTTTATACAACTTTTCAGGTACAAATCTACTGCAGAGTCAGGCAACAGGATGTAATAAAGAAGCACTTAAAAAAAATCCATCTAAGTTACAAGAAAGGAGTTGATTAAAAACTGTTGCCTGGAGGGAAAAATCTCGATTAATGAAGTAATTTACTTCCTTGATTTCACTGTGTCCTACCCTATTCTCTTCTTACCTGTCCACAGTATTAGCTACAGCTTCCAACTGTTGGAGAAGAAAGGGATAGAGTTCCGGGAAACGAGAAAAGAATTCACTTCCTGTCATTCTGTAAAGGGAAGAAAAAGAAATTACTATCTTTTATTTCCTCTGATCTAATAATAAAGCCTTTTTATTTTATTTTATTTAAAGGAAGAGAGCCAAGGTCATTCACTTGAATATTTAATGAAAAAAAGTTAAGAACAAACCTCATCTTAAAAATTTAACAATCAAAACAAAACATTTAATTTTGATTTTGGAAGTGCTCTTGACACATGGAATTTTATCTCAAAATTTAAGATTATGTATATTTACAAATATTTGATATTAAATTCTATTGGGGAAGAAATTGCAAATGCCAAGTTTCGACAATTGATTTGGACCATGAATATAATCAACATCTGGCTGGCTAAGGCTGACAGCTTCTGTAACAAGGGCAGGTCTAGAACAGGTTTCTCCAAGCTAGCACCAATGATATTTTGGACCAGACAATTTTATGTTGTGGGGGACTGTCATGTGACTGTAGGATATTTAGCAGCCTCTGTTGCTTCTACCCATCAAATGCCAGTAATACCCCTCCCCCCTTCAAGTCATGACAATCAAAAATGTCTCTGGAAAAAACAATGTCTCTGGACATTGCCAAATGTATCCCGAGGAGTAAAATGGTCCCCAGTTGAAAACCACTGGTCTGGAGTATGGTTATCAGAGGCACAGATTTTGTGCGTACGGTTCTGGACATCCAATCTCAGCTGACACCTGTGAGGATTAACTTTCCATCTTTATAAACACTACTCTTGAATTCTGACAAGATCCATTCAGTTTTCACAAATGCTTATACTCATGTGATCCACTCCTATGAAGACTCAGAAAATTTCCATCATCCCAGAAAGTTTCCTTGTGCCCCTTCCTGGTCAACTCTCAATACTCAGAGCAACCACTGAGTTTATTTCTCTTACAATTTGGTTTTGTCTATTCTAGAATTTCATATAAATGTAATAATACCTTACATAATTTTTTGCGTCTGGCTTTTTTCACTCAGCATAGTTTATCCATGTTACTTTATGTATCAATAGTTTGATTCTTTTTTTGTTGAGTAGTATTCCATTTTGTGAATATACAAGTTTGTTTATCCATTCTCCTCTTGACAGATATGGGCTGTATCCATTTGTAGGTTGTTATGAATAAAGCTCCTAGAAACATTCTTACACAAGGTTTTTGTGTACATGTTTTCATTTCTCTTGAATAAGTATCCGAGAATAAAATTTCAGTATGTTTAACATTTTAGGAAACTGACAGTTTCCCAAAATAATTAGAGCATTTTATACTCCCACCAACAATAAACTAGAGTTCTAGTGGCTCTGTGTCCTATCCAACATTTGCTGTTATCTTTCTCTTTATCTACTTTAGCCATCCTAGTGGTAGATCCCTGTGGTTTTGATTTGCATTTCCTTGATGACTAATGATGATAGTAAACACTCTTTTTGTGCTTTGGTTATTGATATGGCCTTTTGTGAAGTATCAATTCAAAATATTTGCCTGTTTTCACATTAGGTTGCTTGCTTCCTTTGCCAAATGTGTGCATTACATGTACCTTCTTAGTCTGGCTTGACAATTTATTTTCCTAATAATGTCTTCTGATGAGCAGAAGTTTTCAGTCCAATAACTGGGTCCTTTTTTTTTTTTTTTTAATGATTCATGTTTTCTGTGGCTTAAGAAATCTTTGCCTACCCCAACATCACAAAGATATTCTGTTTCCTTCTAGGAGTTTTACAGTTCCAGCTTTTATCGTGAGGTCGATGATCCATCTCAAATTAATTTTTGTGTACGGTGTGAGGTAGAGGCAAAGGTTCTCTTTTTCTTTTAAAAATTTATTATTGTTTTTTTAATTGAAGTATAGTTGACATATGATGTTGCATTAGTTTCAGGTGCAAGATTCTTTTTCTTCTACATTGGTGTATCATACTTCTTATAGGGAGATGCCGTAAGAAAAGATAGGCCTTAAATAGGAGAGATGTGCCAGGTTCATGGATAAGAAGATTCAATATTATAAAGAGGAAATTCTCACCAAATACAATGCAATTCCAGTAAAAATGATAATTTATATATTCAACTACATCAATTAATATTTAAAAAAAATTTTTACACACACAAAAAAAGCACAAATAAAACCACAAAATAATACACGTACGGAGTATTTTTGGCAGAGGAGGAGTATCAAACATTATGAAATAAAAGAGACTAAGAGACTTAGCAGACTTATGAGGCCAAAAAAGACTAAACACATGTGGACCTTGTTTGGATCCTGATTCTAAGAAGCCAATTATAAAAAGACATTTCTAAGACAATTGAGAAAAGTTGAAGGTTAAAGAATTATTAACTTTGTTACACATGATAATAGCATGATGTATTTTTTTAAACTCTCTTATCAAATCAGTCATGCATCCTGAAGTATTTATGGGAAAAATGACATGATACCTGTGACCTCGGTAGGACAAGAAATGGACAAAATACGATTGGCAAAATGTTGGTAATTCTTGAAGTTGAGTGATGGATATGCAGGGGTTAGTTATACTATTCTCTTCATTCTTACATATGTTAAAAATTCCCATAACAAAAAGGTTTTAAAATGATGGAGGTAAACGTTTTTATTTGCCAAGCCACAAATGGGGAGAAAATGTGTAATGCGTATAACTGAGAATTACATAATTAGTATGAGAATATATGAAGACCTCCAGTGAAATCAATAAGTTAAAAGACAAACAACTGAATATAAAAATGGATAAAACCTAATAAAATATAATCCACAGAAAATAAACATTAGCGACCAATAAACATAAGATGCTCCATCGTACTGAGAGACTATTTTATATTAACTGGCAAAGATTGAAAAGTCTGATAATACCAAGTATTGGAACTCTTAGACACTGTTGATGGAAACAAAAATTACTATAACAATTTTAAAAATAATTTGGCATTTTCTTGAAAGCCACAGATGTGTTTAGCCAGTGATTCACAAATGCTATTTCGAGGTAAATGGCCTAATAAATTCTTGGACATGGGCACCAGAAGGCTTGTACGAGCATATGCACAGCAGCCGTATGTCCATCAAGAGCAGAGTGAATCGGGCGCCTGGGTGGCTCAGTTGGTTAAGCGACTGCCTTCGGCTCAGGTCATGATCCTGGAGTCCCTGGACCGAGTCCCGCATTGGGCTCCTTGCTTGGCAGGGAGTCTGCTTCTCCCTCTGACCCTCCCCCCTCTCATGTGCTCTCTCTCATTCTCTCTCTCAAATAAATAAATAAAATCTTAAAAAAAAAAAAAGAGCAGAGTGAATCAACTGTACACTCACACAAGGGAATACTGTAGAGCAGTAAACCTGAATGAACTACAGATATATCAAAACAGATTTATCTCAGGAACATAATGTTAAGTGAAAAAAGTGAGTTAAAGAAGAATACATGTAATATAATCCTTCTATCCAAAGTTTACAATAAAGCACCACTAAGTAATACTTCGCTTAGAGAAACAAATGTAAGTGATAAAAAAATGAAAAGCAAAGGAATAAATAAAAACAAAATTGGCAAAAGTAATCAATCATTTCTCCAGGGGGAAAAGAAAGGAGATGGGATTAGGAAGGAATATATAAGGGGCTTCAAAAGAAATGTTCTGTTACTTAACCAGGTGGTGGATCTAGAAGTGTTTGTTACATAGTTACTCTTTATACCTTACACACAGTATGTAAATTTTCTTTTGTACCTGTTTCACATTCAGTAAAACCAATTTTTTTTAAAGAGAAAGTCTTTACTTCCTTTTAAGTTACAGATCTATTGAACATTTATTGGACATTTATGCAAAAATGTGCTCATTTCCTTTTTTAATTAGTAGATATTTTTGTGGAAAAAATAACAAATGCTAGTGTTAAAAAAAGCCCACATACTAGATTTCCCAGTGCCCCTCCACACAGACAACTATGCAAAAGGATCTCAGCTTTCCTTTTAAAAAATTTGTTTAGGGCGCCTGGGTGGCTCAGTTTGTTAAGCGACTGCCTTCGGCTCAGGTCATGATCCTGGAGTCCCGGGATCGAGTCCCGCATCAGGCTCCCTGCTCGGCAGGGAGTCTGCTTCTCCCTCTGACCCTCCTCCCTCTCATGCTCTCTGTCTCTCATTCTGTCTCAAATAAATAAATAAAATCTTAAAAAAAAAAAAAAAATTTGTTTATACAAGTACATACTTTTAGTTTAGCTCCTTTTCCCCACAAATATGCATATTATACATACGGTTGTGCCCCTTGATTTTATTTTTCATTTGAACTATATCTGAGAAATCATTCAATATCAGGCACACCATTCTATTTCTTTCCACTTAATGGCTGCAGAGTAATCCATTGCATGTTGACTGTAATTGATTTAATCCCAAACGATAGGCCTTTTGGTTCTTACCTTACTGTTACAAACAATGATATGTAAATTTCCTTGTTAATAAATAGCAAACCTAGGTTTTGCAGGTTCAGTGCTTTACAAGGGAGACCACAAAACCATTCCACTACAGGCCATTGTTACATTCTTTAGTATCGCTAAGCAAAACTGGTCAAGAACATCAGTTTCCATTTTTAGTGGAGTCACTTAAAACTGTATATGAATTTAATACTGAAATCCCTGTGTATACTTGCCCATATAGAATCTCTCCATCTACACCACAAAACTTGGTAAACAGTATTTCCAGGGGAGTAAGTCACTCCTCAATGGTCCAATATCTCTTGGTGGTGTCAAGAGAGATAAGTATTCTGTGTAAGCAGACCATATGATTGCATTACCATGATCTAGAAATTGCCTGGATAAATAACGGGCTCTGCTGACCACAAATACTGCCAGAGGAAAGGGCTGTGGAGCTACTATTCTCAAATTAAAGTCATTGTCTTAATTGAATTAAAACTACTTGTCCCAAACAGCAAGTTACCTCATTCAGTCTACCTTACCAGATATTTACCAACTAGTTTATGTTGCAGAATATATGAAGAAGGTACGTTACTCAAAGTTAAACATTTGGTGAATGTTTTAAGTAATTGTTTTGTTCTTAATAATTTGGTGGGTTTTGACTACATCTTTAAAAAAAAATATTCTGTTAAAATTATTGTGTCCATGCTTGGTGGTGTAGGGCTTTGAAGCATCAACTGCGCATCTGTCAGGGTTTAAGGAAAACCAAAATTATTTTCTAAGGAGAATTTTGACCTTGCTTAGGTACTCTGAGCACACAGGAGTTGCCTTTCTATTCTAGCATTCTCAGGCTCCTCAATACTGTTAAGAAAATTTCAACTCTAAGAGCCTCTTAACTATAGAGAACAAACTGAGGGTTGATGGAGGGAGGACGGTGGGGGATGGGTTAAATGGGTGATGGGTATTAAGGAAGGCACTTGTGATGAGCACTGGTGATCATCGAGTGATCAATCACTAAATTCTACACATGAAACCAATTTTACCATATATGTTAATGAGCTAGAATTTCAATAAAAACTTGAAGTAAAAAAAAAAGAAAAAGAAAAAGAAAAAAAAAGAAAATATCAACTCTATTTCTGGCCAGGGCTCTAATTCACTGCAAATGGCGAAGAGCTGAGTACTTGCTTGGGTTAGCATCATCTAAAATCTGCATCGGCCAAGGGCTACTAAAGACTTGGCTAAATGTGTATGGAGTGCTGCCTGAAGGATATTCAATATTAACAATTCTTGCGTATTATAAAACAGAGCCTCAAAAGGTAAGGCATAGGAGGATATCAGAATTATCTAAGGGGGCTTATTCAAACTTCACTCACTCCTGATTCTCAACTACAGCAAAAGGCCTATAGTTCATAGGCTGCTCATAGGTTTTCGGCTGCCTGTATAGGTCTATAATCTATAGCTTTATTTTTAAAGGCCAAGATCATGGGACCATTTTAGTCCATATGTGAATCCTGGAACATGTGAGTCTTACCTGTCATTTCTACTTAATCAAAACTATAGCATGATCATAGTTTTCTCAGGAAAGCAGCAAATATTTTGAATACCTACATACTTCAGGTTGAGCACTGTGCTAGGTCCCATGGAAGACACTAACAATGTGAAACAGTCACTGCTCTTGGGGCTTAAGATCTGGTTAGGAAGACAAAGCACATGCAGAGACTATAACTAGGGAAGACAAACTGCGTTAAGGGTCAAATAACTAAAGCTTCCAGTAATAGTGGAGTTGGGAAAGATATCATCGGCAGCTGGAGAGGTTAGGGAACGGCTTGTGGGAAACATGGAAACCAAGAGACGAGTTTTGAAAAACTGGGTAAGAATGGATTAAAAGGGAGAGAAAATAGCATGGAGAGGGTGGGTAGTTACAGAAACCAACTGGGTAGATAAACTGGCTGGATGAAAAGAGGGCTTCATGACAAGACAAGGCAGAAATGGCAAGGTGGCATACAAGTTTTTAGAAATTTCAAATGCCAGACTAAGCAGCTTAGCCTGTGTCTACAGGCCCTGAAAGTTTCTGAACAGCAGAGAGATGTGCCAAGAGTAGATGGACCAGACTAGAGAGAGGGTAGAAACGCGGTGACCCAATGGACGTTCACTGAATGTACCTTTTCACATCAACCAGGTAAGGGACCACATTCATACTTCCTTGTATCACTTTTTTATTTTATTTTATTTTATTTATTTATTTGACAGAGAGAGAGAGCACAAGCAGGCAGAGCAGCTGGCAGAGGGAGAGGGAGAAGCAGGCTCTCCGCTGAGCAAGAGAACCTAACGTGAGGCTTGATCCCAGGACCCTGGGACCATGACCAGAGCTGAAGGCAGACACCCAACCGGCTGAGCCACCCAGGTACCCCTATATCACTCTTGATACAAACCACAATTCTACATAAACGCTGGCTGACTGGTAAATATTCTTGCCATGAATGAATAAGTAAGATTAGCCAGAGAAGAAAAATATTCTACTACAGATGACCTCAGCCTATGCCTTATGCCTTTTATCTTTCCTCAGTGACTGGTTCCTACCCAACTGACACCTAACCACCCATCCAGCATCAACACAATTTCTCTTAATCAAGAAGAAAAGGAATTATGGCTAAGATGGTAACGAATTAAAAATTTCTTAAAGTGACTCATTAGCTGTATCCAAGGACATTCAAAATCCTGATTTGAATTAATAAACTGAGTATCCTGCCAGGACTTGAAATTTCTTAAACACAAATATATAAAGCTTGTCTCACCGATTTACAAACAGTTCAATTCTAGTTCACCCATATAAGCAAACAGGCTGATATGTCACCTCCACAAATATAGCAAGCCCTGGGGGTAAATTCTCCACTGACAGGCATTTCAAACCTGTTTATCTATGTGGCCAAAAACTAGCCCTGCAACTTTATGGAAACAAAAGAAGTGATAACCAAAAAGGAAAAATGGAATCTCTGTAAATTCAAGCTTCTAGGAAGACAAAAGGAGACCACCAAATATTGCGAATGGGGTAAAACAGACAAAGGTGAAAACAAACAAGCCAGGACAGAGAATGAGAATAAAGCAGCTTTAAGCTTGGGGCTGTCAGACTCTACAAAAGGTGAGTTATTCCCCACCCTGTCATGTAAGAACTACGCAGGCACAACCCATGGAGAGGCCCTTGGGGAAACACAGAAGCTCCTTGAAGAAATCCACTTGCCCGGCACCAGGAGCTGACAGTGGCTGTGAGTCCCCGCCCCAAGGCACTCCTCGGCCTGATCCATTCAGGGGTGGACTCCCCCAGGGCCCAGCCAAAGCTGTGAACAAAGTTGGCAGGCAACAGAGGTTGACTGAATCAATGAAAATGCCTGCCCAGCACTGTTTTGTTTTATTTTAAAAGCTTTTTAAAAAGTATTCTAGCACTACTTGTTTACTGAGGGAAAATTAGATAACAAAGGACGCTGCAAAGAAAAATCTCAAAACCACCACAAACCCACCACCTAAAGATGGCCGCTAGTCTGCTCTTATGTCTGTCCATCTACACCTTTCTCCTCCTTATATATTCTTTTATTATCTGCTTTTTACATTTAACACTTTATCAAGAACACTGTTCCCTATCAATCTGGATCCATTTGAATGCAGTAGCCTCAGGGTGGTACACTCTCTGTGCCTCTCCTACATTTGAACATAATGTCTGGGGCCCTAGCCCTGACACCAGCCCAGAACGCCTCGTCCCCATCCTGGCTAAGCCATGCGTGGAAGGCAGTCCCTACCCCAGCCACGCTCGGACGCTCGGAGCTTCCCTTGGTCTGCACATTCCACATCTAATCTTGGTAATGCCGAGGTAATGGTAATGCTCTAGTGTTTGAGAGCATCTGAGCTTTCATCTTTGAATCCCACCTGCCATCTACCAGCCTAGGAAAATCTTCACTTGAATCAAGCTTCTGTTTCTCTTAGAGACCCTGTCCCAAGATCTGCCACACATATTGAAATTGAAATGCCAAAAGCAAATGCTTCTGAGCTTAACAAAAGCATCCTGATAAAAACCCATGGCGCAATGAAAAGAAGCCTTCAGTGAACTGTGTCTCAAGTAAAAATAAGGTATCCACACTCCCCCATTCCTACAAACAGATCCCCTATCATTCTGAATATCTCAGGAACAGGGATCAAGAGAGTAATGTACAAAGATATAAAGAGAAAAAGCTTGCAAAGGCAAGCAAAAACATGCAGAAAAAGGAACTCCATAGTAAACAGCAGCAAAGGCATAGCTTGTGCCTGCTTTAAAAACAACAACAACAACAAAACCCAGGACTTATTCACAGGCCATGGAGCAAACACCATAAACCTGGTTTCATCAGATGAAAACAAACGCTGAAGGCAAAAGCCTGGAGGTTTTCAGTTGGTTTTTCAAATGGGAACCCAATAAACTATTAAAATTTAGCTATCCCGGGGCGCCTGGGTGGCTCAGTCGTTAAGCGTCTGCCTTCGGCTCAGGTCATGATCCCAGGGTACTGGGATCGAGCCCCACATCGGGCTCTCTGTTCAGCGGGAGGCCTGCTTCTCCCTCTCCCACTCCCCCTGCTTGTGTTCCCTCTCTCGCTGTGTCTCTGTCAAATAAATAAATAAAATCTTTAAAAAAAAAACAACTTAGCTATCCCCAGATTCTGGCCTATAAAACCACTCTAGAGGAGAGAAAATCAGCAAAGGGCCTGTGTCTCCTTGCCACAGTGATTGCTGATAAAAAGAGCAAGTGCATCTTAAGAAAAACAGTACCCCGAATAGAAACAAACCTACAAAGAAGACAAAGCACACACACACACACACACACACACACATTAGAAGGAGGAGCAAATGCAAACTAACAAAACAGAAACAACTAATAAAAAAGAAATCTGGGTTTGGAACCCCACCAGGAGGATCATCCATCTCTGACTCTGTTCCTAGAATCCTCTCCCCACCTCTGAGTGGGCCTGACACCAGCATTTCTCCCTTGAGAAGCAGTAATTTAAAAAGAATGAGTGATTGGACTAAACAGATGTCAGAGGCCCCAGGGCCAGAATCTCACACTCAGCAAGCACTTGTGATCGTGGCCATGGTCCCCCCCCGCCTCCCCCCAGGGCCTGTTAAAGGAAGGGCATCTTCTTCAGGGCCTCTCTTCTGAGGGTACGGACTCTGACCAGGTCTCCTGCCAATCTCTTCTCCCTTCCAATCCTCCATGGAAAGCCATAACATTCTTGGACTTACTGAATGTTTTCCTAATCCTTCCCTTTAGGAGCTGTTTTCTGGTGGAGAATCTCCCAAATCACAAAATCAGCCATCACTATACTCCACCCATGGAGGGAAGTGGAAACTCTTGGTTCTGGAAGTGCCCTGCCATTCTCCTTGTAGAAATTACTAGCCCAAGGGTGGGCCTTGAAATACATTCCTACTCATTCCACAGCCAGATGGTCAGTAAACATACATCTCCTGAATTCCTCATGTGTTCAAGGTCCCATCCGGGCAGCTTCTATGGATTTTTTTACACCAGAAATTTATTTCTTAGAGAATGTGTCTTTCTAAATCTTGTCATCTATAAAAAATCTCAGAATCAGTCCATCTCCAACAGTTAATTCGATAGTAATTTTCTAAACAGTTTGTGGTAGACTGCAAAGACGACCAACAATAATTCCTACTACCCTCGCTATATGTGCATGCCTCCCTCCCTTCAAGAGGCAGGGTCTATTTCCTCTCCCCTGACTCTGGTCTAGCCTGTGACTTCTTTGATCTACAGAAGGTGGTGGAAGTGATGCTGTACCAGTTCTGCCTTAGGCTTCAAGAGGCATGGCAGCTTCTGGATTCAGTCTTTGAGACTTGACGACTCTGCTAGAGAGAGGACCCATGAGCCCCCACCCTCCCCCTCTGTCACTTATGCTCCCAGTTGAGGTTCCAGACATGTGAATGTGAAACCGTCTTGGTCATTCAGTCCCAGCTGAGGTCTCAGATATTGCAACCACTTGAGTGATCCCAGATGACACCATGTGGTGAAGATGAACCAGCTGAACCCAGTCAACCCACAGAACTGTGAGAAATAATGAGTTGTTACTTTAAGCCACTAAATTTTAGGGTAATTGTTATGCAGCAGCAGGTAACTAAAACACAGTAATGATATTCAAGGAACCGAGTTAGACTCTGTGGAAAAGTAATACTAAATAAAAGGGATGCTGGTATCAAGGAACATACAATCTAACCTAACTACTATATTATTCTTTCACAGCTCTGAAAGCCAGAAATCTATATCATTATCAATGGTCCAGGGGCACCTGGCTGGCTCAGTCGGTAGAGTGTGTAACTCTTAATCTCGGGGTTGTAAATTCAAGCCCCACTTTGGGTGTAGAGATTACTTAATAACAAAGTCTTGGGCGTCTGGGTGGCTCAGTCAGTTAAGTGTTCAACTCTTGATTTTGGCTCAGGTCATGGTCTCAGGGTTGTGGGATCGAGCCCTGTGTCAGGCTCCACAATGGGTGTGGAGCACTTGGGATTGATTCTCTCTCTCTCCCTCAGCCCCTCCCTGCTCTCTAATAAAAATAAATAAATAAACAAATAAAGTCTTAAAAAATTATTAAAAAGAAAAAAAAACCCAACAATGGTCCAAAATCAAAGTGCCAGCAGGGCACCTCCAGAGGCTCTGGAGGAGAATCTAATTCTCGCCTCTTCTAGCTTCTGGTGGCTGCCGGCCTTCCTTGGCCTGTAGCTGTGTGGCTCTAATTTCTGCCTCTGTGGTCATACCCAAACAATCCAAGATAATCACCCCACCGCAAAATCCTTAATTTAATCACATCGACACAGACCTCTTATCTTTACAAGGTAACATTTATAGGTTGCAGGGATTAGGATCTCATGTCTGGTGGGGGGGCAGGGGGATTATTCTGCCTATCTATCTCAATTGCCAGAACATAAGAGCTAAGGCACTAAGGGGCAAGAATGAACATAATTGTTCATTCCAAGGCAGTTGTGTTCTAAATCTTTAAAGCAATGGACAACTTTCTTTCAAATATAATCCCAATATTTAAAACAAAACAAAAGAAAGCCAGAACGGTTCTGGTTGAAGCAGGGTTGAGGTTGAGGTGAGTGATCATCACTTGGCCACCCCCTTCATCTTAGCAAGCATAGGCCCTGATACACCTCCATGAACTCAAGAGGCCCACATTAGAGTCTGAAGCCTTTGCAAGACAAAGTCCACATTCCTCACCTCCTTCCTTCCTATTATTCCAACCAAGAAGCACACTCCATCCACCAAGCTCACCATTCCCTACAATAACTGTTTTTTTTTTTTTTAAGATTTTATTTATTTATTTGAGAGAGAGAGAGAGAATGAGAGAGAGCACATGAGAGGGGGGAGGGTCAGAGGGAGAAGCAGACTCCCTGCCGAGCAGGGAGCCCGATGCGGGACTCGATTCAGGGACTCCAGGATCATGACCCGAGCCGAAGGCAGTCGCTTAACCAACTGAGCCACCCAGGCGCCCAATAACTGTTGTTTTATTAAACATGTTTCAAGTCTGTCTCCTCTCACTAGGAAGCTGCTCCCTGAAACCGAAAGCTGTCCTGTTTCTGCTTCAACCCCAACACCCAGAATGGTGCCAGCACCTAGGAGCTCTGTAAATACCTGCTGCCTTCTTAACGTTTTTCTCAGAACTCCCTCCACAAATCTTGCCCCAATTAGGGATGGGCTATCCTCTTTTCAACCATAGGGGTCCTATCCCCATCAGCCTGACTCTATAAGGATACTACTTTACAAATTCTTATTTGGTAATTCTAAAGAGCATCGTGTAAGTATTAAAACCCTAGTCAATCACATGCACTAAACATACAAAGAGTTCAAACAGTGCTAAACCTGCCTCATCCAAAACACTAATAAAAAATCACCTAGAAATTTCTTTTACGCATTAAAAAGAAACTAATTTAGCATAAGGTTCAATATTTCAAAATAAGTTTTTTTTGTTTCTATTCCTGTAATACTTTTGTTCAATTAACTCTTCCAGGATCCTACTCCAAACCTTATAGACATTTTTTTTTTTTTAAGATTTTATTTATTTATTTGAGACAGAGAGAATGAGAGAGATAGAGAGCACATGAGAGGGGGGAGGGTCAGAGGGAGAAGCAGGCTCCCCGCTGAGCAGGGAGCCCGATGCGGGACTCAATCCCGGGACTCCGGGATCATGACCTGAGCCGAAGGCAGTCGCTTAACCAACTGAGCCACCCAGGCGCCCCATAGACATTTTCACTAAGACTAATATTAATTTGCCAGCTTGTATTATCAAAGCAAAGGAAAGGTGACAATAGAGTCCCAGCCTTCAAGGAACATATTCGAACTAGAAGGACTTTCAGAGAAGTCTACTACTCTGATAATTTAATCTCACAGATGAGGAAACTGATGCCCAGAGGAATTAAGGGAGTCTCCTAAGATCAAAATACAAGTTGGGGGAAAGTACAGACCTAGAACACAATTCTCTTGTTCCCCAATCTAGCCGCCAGGATTTCAGGGTTTCTATTACACAGGGAACCCAAGCATCCCTGTGCGAGGCATCCACGTAATGAGCAAAGGACACTGTAGCCCAGACGGGCCAGTTTTCAAAGGAGTTCGTGTCCCATGATTGGGTTGGACAGCCATTTCTCCACTACTGTCAATCAGCCTGCTCAAGTTAGATTAAGGTTCCCAATCTGAGCTTCCACTCCCATGCATCGAGCCAGGCCCACCCACTGACTTTAAGGGGAATAGATGAGCAGGCAAACTGCCAGCCAAACTAATCTTTAAAAATCTATCCATCTGCTCTTATAAAGTACTTTTGGAGATCACAGGACCACAGATTCTTCCATTGGGTCAAATAAGTTTCAAGTCTCTCCTGTATTCCAATTAAAAGAATCTTATTAACTCATTATAGCACCTCTAACCACCCTCCACACAACCCCCAAAACAAAAACAAAAATAAAAACAAAAAACCCCCTAACTCCCATGAAAATCAAACCAGAAAAGAGGGTATGGACTAATTCTTATTTAGGCTCAATGTTTCTTTTCCCCCAGTGAACCCATGTTTTCTGTAAGTTTGTGAACACTTAGGCCAAGGCTTATTTACAAGGAAAAAAACAAAAACAAAAAAATCAAGCAGTCACCAAGCAAATGTTACACTCCCAATTAATACACAATGTCGTCCACAACTAGGTGTGATGTGATGGCCGGTGTACATTTTCCCAAACTCGTGCCTAGAAGAAATGAAATAAGACTCAGAACACAAAGTGTCATTTCCTTCTGTTGCAGAAGTATGGAAAAGAGTCTCCATTTGTGGCTGTCCATCTCAGACTGCAGGAATTAGTCTTCTCTCTGAACAACTGCCTGGAAGTACTCAAAAAAAAAGGGATAATTTTCAACAGATTGGCTGGATCTCCAGACAGAGAGGAGAAGCCAGCACTTGGCAGAGTTGTGAAAGGAACATTTTGGACATCTTAGCCATTTGTTTTTTGGAGGGCCAGAAAACTAATCTGGAACAAGTATAACTCATTATTGTTATTATTATTAAAAACCCTAACCTCTGGCTCCTGGGGTTGGCAGCGGGAAGCATGTTGGTTTCTATAGAAATGCAAATGAAAGTTATTAAATTAGACATTCCAAGGTCAGTGTCCTGTGTTTGGTGTTCTCACGAATGCTGGGTTTTAAAGTACTCTGAAGTAAGTAGGCTGCCATCTCTTTGCAGACCCTGGAAAGCCATCTGCTTGGCCCTGAGAGTAGCCTGTACATTGAGATTACACAGAGGCAGACTTTCACCATGGCTGGGAGCCATTCCCTTCCATGCGTATTTCCCCTTTACAGCCAGACCCAAAATCCTTCAAAGGCTGAGGCTGTGTTTTCTACTTCAACTGTATCTCCTACAGCACCTAGTAGAGAAGACAGACATAGCATGCACTTCCTATATTTTAAAAAATAAATGAAGGAACAAGTCATGTCTCTTTCTCCCCCCTCTTTTAAGTTATATTCTATTGACTACAATTAATGTATACTCATTTAAAAAAAAATCAGACAATATACAGAGTAAGTAGTAAAAGAAATTTCACCCGGCCCCATTCTGGACCTTTCCTATACACATATAAAAATGTTAAAATTATACATTCAAGATACACAGTTGTTTTGGAGGAGTGGCAGACACTGGTGTGTTGAACAAATGTTCAGGAACTTGCTTTTTACAAAATATTTAGGTGCTGTCTACAGCCATACTACCCTGAACGCGCCCGATCTTGTCTGATCTAGGAAGCTAAGCAGGGTCGGGCCTGGTTAGTACTTGGATGGGAGACAAAATATTTAGGTGCCTTCACTCATTTATGTTATGGAAGGAGAAAGGAAAAAAATCTAGTTTTCCTTATCCTTACTTTTAAAAAATGTTTTGAATAAAAGTACATTGTAATGATTTTATCTCCACATTGGATTAATAGTCTGGCTGAATACAGAGTAAGAAGAAGGAAATCACACGCCATCAGAATTTTGAAGGTAATGCTCCATTAACTTCTATCTTCTAAGTCCATTGCCATTTTGATTCTTAATTCTCTATATGTTAACATTTTGGGTTTTTTTTCCTCTCTACAAAATTTAAAAGTTGTTTTTTTTTTAAAGATTTTATTTATTTATTTGAGAGAGAGAGAATGAGAGACAGAGAGCACGAGAGGGAAGAGGGTCAGAGGGAGAAGCAGACCCCCTGCTGAGCAGGGAGCCCGACGTGGGACTCGATTCTAGGACTCCAGGATCATGACCTGAGCCGAAGGCAGTTGCTTAACCAACTGAGCCACCCAGGCGCCCCCTCGCTACAAAATTTAAGACATTGCATGACAATGTGTCTTGGTGTGGATTGCTTTCCATTCATTGTACTGGAACTCATGTCCTTTACTTCTAGGAAATTTTCCTGTGCTATTATTTCTTTGACAATTTCCTGCCCTGAATTTTCTTAGCTCTTCTATAAGCTGGATGTTGAGCCACTTGAAATAATCTTCTAATTTACTTATTTTTTTCCCCTCCCACATTCCATCCCTGTTGCTTACTTTCATTTTACCTCTGCAAGAATTATTTTACTCCATCTTCCATCCTGTGTACTGAAATTTTTACTTGGGTTATCATATTTTTTTTACATTTCTGGATCTCTTTCTCATTCTCTGGTTGCTCCTTTAAAGACATCATCCTGTTCTTAGTTCACGTAATCAATTTCATCTTGTTTCTCTGAGAATATTAACTTTTTTTTTAAAAGTTTTCTTCTGGCCCCTATATTATGTCTGCTTTTATTTCATTCTTTTTTTTTTTTTAAAGCTCTATTCTTTTTCTAATACTGATTGTAATTTTAGATGGCAGCTGTTTCTTTCTTTTTTTTTTTTTTTTTAAAGATTTTATTTATTTATTTGAGACAGAGAGAATGAGAGACAGAGAGCATGAGAGGGAGGAGGGTCAGAGGGAGAAGCAGACTCCCTGCTGAGCAGGGAGCCCGATGCGGGACTCGATCCCGGGACTCCAGGATCATGACCTGAGCCGAAGGCAGTCGCTTAACCAACTGAGCCACCCAAGCGCCCGATGGCAGCTGTTTCTTGGAATGACTGTAGTGCTTCTCTCTCTGTCACACAAATACACACGTACACACACGTACACCAATGCAACGAGTAATTCTACCAGTTAAAAACAGAATCATGAAATTCTGTAATGTGTCAAACAAGGGTTAAAGACAGGTCAACAAGAAGAAGGCACAAATGAAGACCATGCTGAATA